>NC_142015.1:12426321-12786321 GCF_049901735.1 Notechis scutatus
TCATTCAAAAATCTTTTTAATCTTTCAGCAATTATTGATGCAAATATTTTATAGTCTGCATTTAATAGAAATATTGGCCTATAATTCTTTATTTGTGTTATGTCTGAATCTTTTTTGGAATCAAAGTAATATTGGCTTCTGTCCACGTATTGGTAACTTGGCTTCTAATAAAACCTCATTATACATCTCTAACATTGACAAGCTCAGTGTATCTTGTAAGTCTTTATGAATTTCTGCTGGTAAACCATCTGAGCCTGGTGTTTTATTGTTTTTCTGTCTTTTGATCGCTTCTACTAATTCTGCTATTGTTATTCTTTCATTCAACGTATTTTTCACCAATTCTGGAACTTTTGGTAAATTAGCTTTTTCCAAGTATTCTATTATTTTTTTCCTCTGGTATTTTTTCATGGCCTTATTGCTTCTTATAAAACTCTTGTATTATATCTTTTTTCTTTCCATTTGATAGTGTAGTATGCCTTCCTCATCTTGCAGTTTACTTATCCATTTCTTATCTTTCTCCTTCTTCAGTTTATATGCTAGCCATCTTCCAGGTTTATTAGCATTTTCAAAAAAAATGTTTTGCTCTTTTTATTTCTTGTGCTAGTTCATCTCTTTCCATTATGTTTAGCTTATACTTAATCATCTCCATTTGGTTTTTTAAACATACCTTTTGTGGTTCTTTTTGTAGTTCTCTTTCAAGACTTTTATGTTCTTCTTCCAAAGTTTTTTGGTATTGTTTCTTTTTCTTATTTTTGTTCACTATATAAGTTATAGCTAATCCTCTAATATATGCGTTTGCTGTGTTCCATACATTTTGTAATGGTCTCCTCTTTCTTGTTCTCTTTAAAAAAGAATCCCATTTCTCCCTCCATCATCTGTATAAATTCTTTATCTTTTATTACAGATTGATTTAAACTCCATCTTACTCTTCTTTTTTGTCTTTTCCAGCTAATTTTTACTGGATTATGGTTGGCCCATAGGTTTGTTTCTATCTCTTGCATGTTTACACTCAGTTCTGGAGTCATCCATATCATATCTATTCTGGACCAAGATTGGTGCATATTGAAATAAAATGTATGCTGATTTTTCCCTAGGTTCATTTCTCTCCATGAATCTTTTATCGGTAGTTCTTCTATCATTAAAAAAAAAAACTTCTGGGTAAAGTCCTTCTTCATTTATTTATTTATTTATTTATTTTGCTGCTTTGGTAGTCCAGTTTCATATCATTGAAATCTCCTATAAGACAAATATTTTCATATTCTGTTTCAAGTATCTTCTTGTGGAGTTTTTTTGTAGAATTCTTCTTGTCCATTATTTGGTGCATATATGGCAACCAAAATTACCTGTTTTGATTTAAAGTCACTTCCACCATCAAAATTCTCCCTTCTTCATGTTTAAAAATTTGTTTAGTATTTATTATTTGTTTAATACCGTGTTTCTCATAAAATAAGGCCGGATCTTTTTTTTTTTTTTGAGCCCCCAAAAAACAGCTAGGATGTCTTTTCAGGGGTGACTTAATTTCTTCCCCCACGCGCACCTCCACCTAGAGTGCCCCATGTGCACTCACCGCTCCATGAGGCCGCCACTAGAAGCTCCCCAAAGGTACAGTCACCAGCCACTTCTATCGGCCGGTAGAAGCAGCCTCGAGGCGAGCACTCATGTGCATTCACCTTCCTACAAAGCAGTTTCTATCAGCTGATGGAAGCTCCCCAAAGGCAGAGTCACCAGCCGCTTTGGGGTGAGGCGTGGCTGCTGGCAGGGCACTCCTGAGAGGAGCGCCCCGCACTCACTCTCCTCAAGACCGTTTCTATCAGCTGATGGAAGCTCCCAAAAGGCACAGTCACCAGCCCCTTCCATCGGCCGAAAGAAACGGCTTTGTGGCGAGGGGAGTACGTGTGGGAGAGTGATTGCAAACTTTTCTTAGCAGAAGGGAAGCAAGCTGAGTTTCTCTCTCTCTCTCTCTCACTCACACACACACACAAACACCACCCCTGCTAGCCCTCATCCCTGCATCGGGTCAGCCAATCCCTTCTGGTGAGGGAAGGTCTCAGCATCTGCGGGGTTCCCACCGCCGCCCTCCCCTCCCTAGGCCAGACCTTTTCTGGGCACCTTGCCAAAGTCCCAAGGCAGCCGACCTTCCTTTACCTGCTGCCGCCGCTGGTTTGGGGAGTGGGGGGGGCTGCCGGGGAGGGAAGAGGAGGCAGCAGAGTTCGGCTACCCTTAGAAGGGAGGTCAGGCGGGCTCGCGAAAGGAGATGCAGGAGCGGTCCTCGTGGGAATGTGGCGGGGAAGTGGAGTGAGTGTGAAAGGGTCGCCGCTGCAGCACAGGAGGGTGGGAGGGAGCTGGAGCGAAGAAGGGCCAGGGAGAAGCTAAACCATCTTTTCTATTGCTCTGGTGAGGGCCAATTATTTGCAGGGACTGCTTGGAAAGGCCTAATTTTAGTATGAACCTTGAGTCGTGGGGGGGGAGTTGAATGGTGAAGGCACTCTGCACGTGATCCAAGGCAATCCTGCCACAGCTCATGGGTGGTGCTAAGTTGGGGGGAGTCTGAGAACTTCAGCAATGCCTCCTTTTCTCTTTCTGAGTGCCTGAAAGAGCACCCGTCATTAACCAATGAACCAACGCCAGCCTCGGAATCCCTTATTTCGGCATAATTTGGGATGAGAGAGGAGCCGTAAAACCAGGGGCTTGGCAAAGAGGTGCAAGTTCTTTTCTTTTTTTATTGAGTTCAATCATGAGACATTTCTGGATTTCATTGGATGTCTGAGGCGTTCAGAAGAACTTTTGGAAAACTTGCAGGTCTAACTTTGAGAAGCAATGATTTCCTTCCTCTCAAATGACAGAGGTTAGGGATGGTCTTTGGAGACCTCCCCTCTCCTTTAGCTGAGGGAGACCTGGGTGATTTTAGGCCAAAAGCTGCCCCGGAGAGATTGATCAGAGAATGGGCAGGAAAGCAAAACAGGAAACCATTTGGGCTAAGACCTTTTCTCCCATTCCTCCATCGCAATTTCACAATTTTTATCCAGGCACAGATACGCGTGTGCTTTCTCTCCTGCCCCTCTGGTAGATTCAAAGACAACTAATGCGCGCTCCCCTCACCACGAGGCCGTTTCTATCAGCCGATGGAAGCTCCCCAAAGGCAGAGTCACCAGCTGCTTCTACCGGCCGATAGAAGCAGCTGGTGACTCTGCCTTTGGGGAGCTTCCATCGGCTGATAGAAATGGCCTCGTGGCAAGGGGAGTGCACACAAGTGCTCGCCCCGAGGCTGCTTCTACCGGCCAATAGAAGCAGTTGGTGACCTCTGCCTTTGGGGAGCTTTTATCGGCCGATGCTCTATTGGTAGTAGATCAGAGTATTCTAGCCTAGGCTACCTGCATGGTGCTCCTAAAGGCAAGTTTTCCCTTCCCCCCCATTTCTCTTCACCTCGTGTAGTTCTAACGAACGATATGAGAAATGGTGGGGAAATGCATAGTTTAAATAGGCCTAAATTTTGGGGGGCGGGGCTTAATTTCACCTCATGCCTAGAAATCATGCTGGGCTTCCTATTGGTGGAGGCCGTATTGTTGGAGAAACACAGTATATAGTACCACCCTTCTTTTTTGTTACAATAGTGAATAAAATAATTCCCCCAATTTAGCATTCTCCAATAGTTTATACTGGTGTTTTTTGATGTTTACTTCTTGGAGTGATATTATGTCCAATTTTAATCTTTATAATTTAAAAAAAAATATTTTCTTCTCTTTCATAGGGGAGTTCAGTCCATTTATATTGATTGATAGCATTTTTGTTTCTTCTTGCATTGTTTTACTTATATATAGGTCTTATACTCCAGGTTGTTCTTATTTCTCTGGGTTCTTTTGTTGCTGCTCCTTCTTACTCTGCCCGCTCTATTTTCTCCTTTTCACTCTCATCTTGTTATAGCTATTTCTCTTCCATCATTAGTACTTCTTATCCTTTATGCACTGTTTCTCCCCTCATTTCCTGTTTCTCTTCCATGCTAAAGTGACAATCATAAAATTCCATTGCTTTATCCAGCGAGTCTAGTCTGTATCTTTTTTCCTGTCAGGTAATATCCCTTCAGGTATCAACCATCTGAAATTTTGATCAGCACTCTGGTCAGAAAGTGATATTGCTTTTGAAGGTCCCTTCAAAAGGAGAATGAAGAGGGAAGGAAAAAGAAGGAAGGAAGGAAGGAAGGAAGGAAGGAAGGAAGGAAGGAAGGAAGGAAGATTATAATAAGAGAGAAGGGGGGTCTTAGGGAAGTCCTGCCTTAGCACTTGGCTACCAGCAGCCCTGCTGCCCTTTCATTATCCCCTTTTACCCTCCTCCTGACTTCTCCTGGTTGTATTCCATCTTATCACTGAGGATGCTTTGGTTACAAAGCCGAGTCTCCTTGCATGAAGAGGGAGTGGGCCTCCCTTCTGTACACACAATGAACAACCTGGCCAAGGAGAGCAGCCCTCAATGAAATCAAGTTTGATACTCCTGGACTAGGGTCTCCAGGTTGGCTGATAAAGCAGATCTTGGCTAATTTCAGGCCTGCCTCCATTCAAAACTCAAGAAAGAAAACCCCTAACTCTATTGAATTAGAGAAGAGCTACTTTTATTCAGTTTGAAATGATAGCAGCAAAAGCAAGACAACTGTCAAGGTTCCAATCAGCACTCCAAAACAATTAGATTTCTCAAAGAAATGTTTTATTGAGTACACCATTTTGGCATGCATGAAAGCAAAATCAACTATTTCCCAAGGTTTTCATATAATTAAAGAATAGATATCCCCCTCCTTCCTTGTCACAGGTCACATTGTCCAATCGTGTGTTCTGGCATCTCCTTGGTAACTCCTTCAAGTCTTTGGCCAGCACCTGAGATGACCTTGATGATGAGTTTTTATTGTCTGGTCTGACATTCCAAACCTCTCCCTCACCCCATACTGTGTGGCAAGCCAAGAAACGAAAAGATGGCTGTGGCAGCATGAGTCCATTTCAAAGTTGACAGCAAAATCTGACATAAAACATGTGAAGGTTACACACTGAAAATCACTCCAAATCCCTCCCCCCAGGGTCCAGCACTGAGAGTCCAATCATGTCTAGTATGATGTTATGGGAAAGTTTCTCTTCAGGTATTTCTCACATCTGGAGTCTCAGGACTGTTGGCCTTGATGGAGAATAAACAACTCCACTCAGCAGCACCATAATTCATGAATGCAAATCTCCCTTCCAGTTCTCATAGGACTGCTACACACCATCCTCATCCCAAATGCCCAAGCCCCGCTCAAGCTCCCCATTTTTTTAAAATAAAGTTTTATTGGGTTTTCACACACAAAATACAAGTAAAACATCTTTTTTGAAAATAGCATGGTCCCGGGTTGAACTTCTTTATAGAGACACAAAACTCAATTTCATGCTCCTTTTTGTATTCTATTCCATATCTTATACTATTTTACATTTTCTATATAGTTTTTCCCCTCTTTTAATTTTCTCAATTTTATTATGATTATCTCATCTCAATTCAAATCATTATATTTATACTTTTGTCTGTTCTGTTTCAATTTCATATTATCTTTTCTCATTAAACAAATTTTCTCCTGTAGTTATTAATTGGAGTATGACACCTTTATATCTTTTAATTACATCCATTCAACTCCTTTATATCTTTTAATTACACCTTTATATCTTTTAATTACATCCATTCAACTCTTATTTAAACTTCAATATATACCTTAAGTTTATGACCTTCAATATAATACATAACACATAACTTCCAATCGAATTCTGCTTGGTACATTCTTATAATACACACTATATTCTTTAAAAAAGAAAAGAAAGATTGTAAATATATGTAATTATAAACCCTCATTCCATTCCAGTTCAGTTCTATCATTAATAATCATTAAAATCTTAACATCTTTAACACTTCTTTTCAATTAAATATCATACTTCCTTAAAAACACATATAATCTCCATAATTAATTTTTCCCTTATTTCTCTTCACATATGTTTTATAAATCATTAAATATACCTTTTGTTACATTTATTTATTGACAAGCATTCCACTGAATTACAATAGCTATTTTATCAGACATTTCAATCATACATTGTTTCATATTTTCTAAAATTATTTCTGCTTCTAATATAACCATACTATCTTATGTACCTTTGCAGAATCCCTTTTTCCATTAAGTTTTCACCCATTATCTCTAAATAGGCCCTGTTTCTCTATATTTTGCTTCTGTCCTTTATAACTTCTTTTCCTTTCTTTCTTCCCTCTCATCTTCTCCCTCCCCTTTTTACCCCCTTGTCTCTCTAGTTCTAATTCTCTCTTCTGCATTTCTCTCTTCTGTTGCTTTCTGATTTTATACTTATTTTTCACTCTATTTGTGGGGGGGAGTTGTTTTTCCCAATCTTAAACTTTCCATTCTCTTTCCCCCCTTTCCTCCCCCCCCCATCTAAGATTACTTGTTCATTAAAGATGGCTTCTTCTTTGTCGCAATCTTCTTGTTCTGCAGGCATTTCTTGTTGTTTCTCATAATTCCAAATCTCCATTTCTAAAAACTGAAATACGAAGCCAAAAGAACCTCTCCCTTCTTGTGCATCTTCTTTGTACTTTTTAAGTTCCATTTTCAGTTCTTCTAAAAGTGGAACCATTTTAAACAGTTTTAAACAACCACCCAATTGATTTTAGTCATTCAAAACAATAACCAAGAATCCAGAAATCATCAAGTAATCCAGATAGTCCCGAGTTATATCTTCTTATTTCTTTTTCGACTTTCTCTTCCTGGGGTTTTTGTTGCGATATTTCAGTTAGAATGTATCTTTTGGAAGTCTTGTTGAGATTTTGCTGTAAGTTCTTTTTTTAATTCCAGGCAGTCTCCTCCCTTCCAGATCTTACCCTTTTATTCTTTTTCTCTCCTTTCCTGTTTTCAAAAGCTTTTAATTATCCAGAAATCTTTATTATCCCTTTGACTTTTTATTTTCAGCATTAAATGCCTATTGATGTCAAAGTGGATTTTTTTTCCAATTTCTTGCTTAAGTCTCTTAGCTGTCAGTATAGGGAAAGGAGAAAACCAAATCTTTTCCCTTTTCTCTCTCCTTCGCAGCTTAAAAATCTTCTTAGGGAACAATGATATTGTTTTTTAACAGTTTCAATTCCAGGGTACCTTATTTGTTGCTTTTGCTGTTTTACCCGGTCAACCAAAACTTTCTCTTCTTATCTTCCTCCTGCACATTCTTTTCCGGTCGAGTTCTTCTTTGTGGTGGCCATTTCTGACCACCGCTGCAACCGCCTTCAGGAAAGGGAGTAATGGCCAGCTGGGGAGGAGAGATGCAGCTCTCCTCAACCCTGCTGGCAGTATCCCCCCTCTTCACCACCTCTACGAGGTGGCTTAGCCCCAAAACCAGCCGGCTCGGGGCGCTCCAGCGGCGAGCATGGATCAAAGCCTCGCAGAGATGAGGTTTCGGTCTGTCGTTGAAGAAGCTCAAACCGGAAGTCCTCTCTCCCCATTTTTATGGCAGCCAATAGCAAGCACACTGCAGAAACGTATGCTGGAGATCTGGCTGACACCAGGAATCTCATCCTGGTATGTTAAACCATTCTGCTGTATCTATGACAATTTGTCATGGCCAACTAACCATGGCTAACTCACCATAGTCAACTTGCCATGGCCAACACGCTGCAGGACAACTTACTGAGGGTCAAGTGTTACACTAATATTAAAGAAAGGATGCAAAAGGAGGGACAGAATGAAATGTGAATGGCAAAAATTAAAATATTTTTCTTTATTTTAAATAATCAAATAGAATTGTTAAATTGTTCTGCAGTGAGTTATTCCATGGTGAGTTGTCTATGGAGAGTTGTCCCATTCCTCAACCTGCTCTCTTCAAATGACATAGAACAGGTATATATCACTTGGCAGTGTTGAAACCAATCAACTACTGACATTTCAGTTTTTACATATGGAACAAGGCTACTGTTATGTCCTTCTCAATTTTCCAAATGTCTTCAAGTTGCCATAAATTCCCAAAGTAGAACTAATCTGAGCCTTAACCATGTGATGTTAACTGTTTCAGTATTTCTACAACAAATAAGTAGCCTAATTTCAGTAAAATGACAAGGTGAACAGTGCTGGGAATAAGACACTTATTCTCAGGTCTTGTCAAAAGGAATCAATTTAAACATTGTTTTAAAAGCCTACAATTTCTCCCAGTAATGGCAGCTAACAGCATGTTCATTATCTATTTTAGCAGGTCCTGTCAATTTCTACTGCAGGAATACTATTAAAATTTTTGGAACAAATTCATGCCCATCTCGGGGATAACCAAGAGGATCAGAAAGTTCTTCCTTTTTCATATACTTTTAGTACTCCTTTGCTCTGTAATTCAACCACTGATTTTTTTTAATGTAATTCCAAATACAACATCATATTTATGCATAAATATATGCATCATATTTATGCATAAATGTAAAACAAACATTCATGGCTGTTATTGGAAGTTTTTACACTCCATAAACCTGCTCTGGACTTGGATAACAATAATAAAAATATATAAAAGGTGCAAATGTACTTCATAAATACGATGTATTCATAGGTCTCTAAAAATAATGAAGTTTTAATCTATTATATTAACCGATTAACTGGAAAACCATTTAATTCAGTTGTTGGCTTCTGAGTCTCCGATGAATGAGTTCATTATCCGATGAAGAGTCTAACTTACAATAACTTCTCACCCTGTTTTATTTTTATTTATTTATTTGTCAAGCAAGTATTAGATAACAGGTATAAGTATAAACATGGTACATGAAATGTATACGAATAAAAATAATAAAAAGAAACATTAGGACAGGGACAGTAGGCACTTTGGTGCATTTATGCACATCCCCTACAGACCTGTTAAGAAAGGGGTGAGGTCAACAGTAGACAGTCTAAGGTTAAAGTTTTGGGGGTTTGGGGAAGAAACCACAGAGTCAGTTAGTATATTCCAGACATTTACCACTCTGTTGCTGAAGTCATATTACCTGCAATCAAGTTTGGTGCAGTTTACCTTGAGTTGGTATCTATTGTATGCTCTTGTATTATTATGGTTGAAGCTGAATTATTCATTGACAGGTAGGACATTGCAATAGATAATTTTATGTACTACACTTAGGTCAGAACGAAGGCAGTATAGTTCTAGGTTGTCTAGGCCTAAAATTTCAAGTCTGGTATAAGGTATTCTGTTATGAGTGGAGGACTCTTCTCGTGAAATATTTCTGGACTTTCTCGACTGTATTAATATCCAATATGTACTGCGGGTTCCAGACTGATGAACTATATTTCAGTATTGGTCTAGCAAATGTTTTATATGCTGTAGTTAGTAGTGTGATATTACCGGAGAAAAAGCTATGCAGGATTAAGGGTTAAGAACTCTTAATGCCTTTTTGGCTCTGTAGTTACAGTGGGGTCTAGTACTTAGATCATTAGAGTTGAGTACTCCAAGGTCCTTGACATAGTGGGGGTCATCAACCAGATCTTGACCATTCAGCTTGTATTTTATTTTCTGATTTTTTTTTGCCAATATCTAAGACAGAGCATTTGTTTGTTGAGATTTGAAGTTGCCATTTGTTTCACCATTCTGATACATAGTCGAGGTCTTTTTGAAGGGTAGCAGTATTGTTAGTGGTGTTGAATAGCTTTACATCATCAGCAAAAAGAATGCAGTTGCTCAAAAGTAATTTATGTAAAGTACAAAAGAGAGTTGGTCCTAGAATGCTGCCTTGGGGGATATCACTGTTGACAGGTACAGAATTTGATAGGGGTCTCCCTATTTCATCATTTGTTGCCTGTTTGATAGGAATGCAGCTATCCAGTTATGCAGGTGTCCGGAGATACCATAAGATTTTAGTTTTAGAAGTAGTTTGTCATGTGCCACTGAATCAAAGGCTTCACAGAAGCCTTTTTAGTCATTTTTAGTTCTTTTTTTTTTGTCCTCTTTAGTACTTTTATTAAAAATGAAGACTAATTTTTCAACTTCTCTCTCTTTTTAAATTTAAACAAAATGAGAAGAATAAAAAGGTACAGAAATCTACTCCAAAGCTAAGTGTAAATGACATCTCCAAATTCTTTGCCCAGCTTGTGGGAAGAAAAACTAAGTAAAAGAGAAGTATTTATTTTAATGGGGAAAAAATGTTTAAGTGTCCTTCGGTGGGGGTGGTATAGGCTGCTCTTAGTCTGTGTTTATTAATCAGACAGACATTTTACTGTCTTGCTATCCTGCCACCTATTTGTATTACTCATATCTTCTCTTCTAAACCTATTAATTGTTCTAGATAATTGTGTGCATTTCTATAGAGCTGGCTTTTTCTATTTTCACTGAATACCAAGAAAATAAGTTTAACAAAGTTGTGGGTGATTGAGGATTTTCAAGTTGTCTCTTCTTTCTCCCTCCGCTTCCCACCTTCCCTAGTGGTTTGGTCCCTTCTTTCTGTGTACAAGCCCTCTTCTTGGCATCTTGCGGTGTGAAATGGGCTGGAATATTTTCACTACATTTTGTGACTGCATGACAGAAGTAACTGGGACATATTTCAACTCATCATTATCTATTCAGTTGACTGATGAAAGTGTAATTGCCACTATGTCACTGCTGGATCAATTCCCAGTAAGTGGAGTTAAATAATTTTGATTAATGTGTCAGTCCATGTATGAAGCAACAAGCCTTTTATGATATCTCCAATGATATGTACTGATGGCATTCATCAGCTTGTTCCTTTTGAGATGATATTATAGCCTGATCATATGACCAAATGTCCATAAGTTCTGCTTTATCCAAGAAATAAATAATTTTTGTCCATAAATGTATATCAAATGGTATGTACTGCATGCACTGGGAAATCCCAGTTCCTTGATGCCTACATCAGATAGGAAGATTAAGAAATATATTCATATTCTACTTATAGATTTCTATACTTATCTACAGTAGAATTTGCTTCCTGGTTGAAAAACTTTCATCAGCTCTTTGGGTGACCTCTGACTAGCCTGATCAGTGAGAGAGTACAAATTATAGCATAAGGCCATATTTTGGTACCTGGCAATTCATGTCATACCTGCAGAGAGAAAAAAAGATTTTTTGGGAGCCCCTGCTGAAACCCATCCTTTTAATTGAGCTTCCTATTTTCATAGCAAATACTCAGAGACCTGCCTGAAAGAGAATCAAACTCATATACTCACATAGTTGAGAGAGTTCACACCAAACCATGAAAATACTATTCTGTGGTCATGATATATCCTTTTGAAGCGTATTTGTTATCAATATTTTCATTTCACTATAAGACCATCAGTTCTTAAATAGGACATCAGAAAGGGGAAACATATGTTTATGTATTGAATATACATTATATTTTCATTCTTATCATCTATAAGATTTTTCCAGGTCTTCTATGGCAACCCCAATCTGTCAGAAACCTATTTCTTAGCAGAAAGGGAGTTTGAAAGCAATCTTTTGTCCACATTTAAAAGCATAAAAAGAGAATGAATGAGTGAGTTAATGAATGAATAAATGGTATGAAAGTCCTTTTGCATTAATAATCAGGAAAAGAAACAAATGAATCTAAGTGGAAAGTGAGACACAGATAATTTGAAAGATTCCTTGTTGTTGTTGTTTTGTAATTTGGCATGGAAACTACAAAGGAGAGAGAAATATTTATAGAAATATAGAAAGAAAGAGCTTGGGGGTGCTAATGTGTGCCGTTCAATTTAGATCAAAAGGGAACTATGTTATTGTTACTGTTATTCATTTTGGCCGTTGAGCAATAACTGGGTCTTCTGGCTATCTAAACAAATATTGAGTGATAGCACACTTAGCTTTCTAAAGTGCTTGGAAAATTGGGTGGTCTTGGCAAATTTAATGAATAAATTAATAAGTAGGAGGGACTGGATGAAAAAGGACATCAATGTGTATTTGGCCAAGTAAGTCATTCCAGTAAAAAATGAAGGGCATTCAGTATGTTATTATTAAAAAATGAGAAAGTAACATTTATTTATTTATTTATCCAATTTATCTGTGCTCATCTTATGGTTGAGGTGACTCTGAGCATGCACATACATGTACAGGCTTATGCGCACACACATACTAATTTCTGTTTTCTAGCGATTTTCTGACTGCTTCCTATATTCTTGATTGGGATAATTGGTTTGGACAGTTATAGCAAGTTAATAAATAATAAATAAATAAAACAATCCTTTCTAGTTTTTAATAAAATGTGAGTAAGTAACTAATGTTGGTTTTGGGATAAAGCAAACAAATTTAAAGCAATGTTTGTAAGAGAAATACTGAAACAGATGAAGAATGGTTGCAGGAATGGTTATGTCTAGTCTAGTGAAAAGGATTAGGGTTGACATAATAGAAGTATTCCAATATTTGAGGGGATATTTTCCAAAGCACTAGAATGCAAGACAAGAAGCAATGGATGGAAACTAATCAAGAAGAGAAGCAACTAGAACTAAGGAAAAATTTTCTGAAAGTGAGAACAATTAACTAATTGCTGAAAAGGTTTACCTTCAGAAATTGTGGATGCTTCATCACTGAAGATTTTTTAAGAAGAGATTGGACAACCATTTGTCTGAAATGGTATAAGGTCTCTTGCTTGTGCAGGGGGTTTGACTAGAAGACCTCCAAGGTCCTTCCGACTCTGTTATTCTGTTATACTCTGCACTTTCAACAAGTACAGTTTTTTGCATGCCCAACATTTAATCTCTTTGTAGCAATGAAGACAGATGGCACAACAAGTGGCTGGCTATAATAACAAAACAAGAGGTTATATTGGTCACAATAGTAAGGAAGCCATTCTGACCTACTAAAAGTTGTGTATTCCTGACAATGAATAGCCAAAATATCTCCTCTTGCTACTTTTTTATATAAACATGATTTGATGGCATTTTCACACTGCAGACAGGAGGCAATCTCTCCACTAGAATTGTCAAAACAAGGGAGGGAAAACCAGGTTGGCAACTTTTTTTTCATTGCTTTAGCTAGGAGGATAGCTCCAAAATATTTTCATTGGGTTCACCTGACCTTCTTATTGAACTTCTGTAATCAGGGTCTGCAAAAGTTGACTCTCTTTTTGGAGCTTGGAAAATAATCTTTGTATCAACCTCATAGCATCATGCTACCTTTCTGCATCCTTGCCATGTTCCAGTAAGTAGTTACTATAAATAAACATGCCTGTTTGTTTGTTTGTTGAGGTCAAAGAAGAGAATGAAGGGAAGGTATATGGAAGAAGGGGAATATTAAAGATTGAACAAAATTTGAACATTTTCATTTAGCAGGGAATAATAGGAAAACCGTAATGGTCCTAATCAGAAGAGGCAACTACAGTGGTACCTCAGTACTCATCATTAATTGCTTCCGGAAGGTGCAATGTGTACCCAAGACAATTAATACCAAACAAATTTTTCTCATAAGGAATAATGTCACAAGACAGCCTATGCCGACAAGTTCTAGCTTGTGCATTGAGTACCAAGCAAACGATGAGTACTGGGACAAAATTTTCACACCAAAATGCATCGAGTACCAAATTCTGTGAGTTTCAAAGCAGTTGAGTACCAAGGTATAGTGTATAGTGATACCCACAAACTTTCATCTGTATAGTTGGTGGGCTTTTAACTGGGCTGTTTGCAATCCTGCCATTTTCAAATTCAGTGAACATACATTAAATATATGGAAAAGGTTTGAATGCTATTATGGTCCTTCTGACTTGAAGAGAAGGGCAGAATGTACATCGAATAAATGTTGAGTAAACACACACAGCACTACATGGCCATGAATGAATGAAGTTTAACACTGATTGGAGTATTTTGTTCTTCTAGATAGATATAACAAGACATCACTTTCGTGGAGATGAAACTTCCAAGAGTCTAGAAATGCTTATGAAATCTGGGAGAGGAGAACAAAGTTGTATGAAATATTCATTGCCTAAGCCTACAATGAGAAATGGGACCTCTTCAATAAATGTCAGCTTTTGGATCTGTCAGGCACCTTCAGGAAAAATATGCAGGGAATCCTTCATCTCAGCAGGATTGACTACTTTTTCAAATAGCGAGTGATAGTTTGGCCAAGAAAATGTTGAGAAACTTGTCAGGAAGCCAGATCCTTTGGAACTCTCAGCAGAAAGCCTGTATAGGGAATAGTCCAGTTACTTAGGAGCTTGAGGAGATTATATCTTTTATCCTTTCCCCAAATTGTAGTATGTATCCATTGGCTCAGCAAGACTCAGCAGAGTGGACATAATAAATCTCTTGCTTTTTCTACCTAAGTCTACCCTGATACATATTCTCAGGACGGGAGCCTTTTCTTTCTCCCTATGCCAAATGAAAGATTACTTAACAAATACAAAAAAGGAAAAAAATAATACCTGGGGAAAATGAAATTCCAACCCTCTCTAATATCAACCAGTATGTGAATCTCTGATGCTGATGATCATGATCATGATGATCTTTGAAATTAAAGGTTGATCTGTCGAGTCTTCCACCTGTGTAGGAGTGAGAGTTAGATTTTTGTTCTATTTCTTGATTACTATGCTAAGGCTGAATTCCCTACCAAGAAGGCTACCAAAGTACAAGAGCTAAGCCATTTTAATTACACTTTCAACTCCATGCTTTGAACTAGATATAGGCTGCTCAGCTTCAGAGCTCAGCCCTTTTTACAGAGAGTCAACTAACCCTTTCAAAAAAAGAGAGAGAGTGGTCAGGAAACCACAGCTCTGATTTCCACTGAAATCAAAAGAGGACTGAAGTGCAGGTAAACAAGGTCAAGGATCCAACCAAAGAAGAGGCAAAGCCAGCAGATCTAGTGAGAGCTACTAGCTTGACAACAGGCAACATGCTCTTTAAAACTACCTCCTGATGAATATCTTTACATCCTACTTTCCTGAATATAGTTCAAAAAGGTCTCAGAGGAAGCTTCACAACTACGACACTTTTAGCACAGACACACAGTCTTAGCTGAGGGAGGTATCTTGGGATACAGGTGAAACCATATGGATATGTCTGAGGAGGTTTCCTCAGTGGTGTGATTCAACCAGTTAACAACCGGTTCGGTGAGCATGTGCTCCACATTTTAAAAAGCCAATTTTCAGCTCTTTTACTTTCTACTGCAGCCCCTGTGAATAAAACAGATGAGGTGCAGCAAACCGCTTTGCTGCATCAATCAGCTGTGCTCTAAAACAAATAAAGCACAGGAAAGAGCAGGGATAGTGGGGTGGGCAGGGCCAAATGCTCACCAGAACTACTGGTTCACCTGAACTGGTCCAAACTGGTAGAATTCCACCCCTGGGTATCAGAGCGTGGAGGCTGCTTCTGTTCCTTTGGGAATATAATCTCCTATCACCAACACTTGCTTTTCTTTTTTGAGCTTTCTGAGTTGGCGCATAAAGAACATTATTTGTTGTGCTTTTTTTGATTATGTTTTTGATGTTAGGTGTCCATTTTAGGTCTTGTGATATGATAGAACCTAGAAATTTGAAGGTCTCTACTGCTGATACTGTGTTGTCTAGTATTGTAAGAGGTGGTAGTATGGGAAGTTTCTCCTAAAGTCTACCACCATTTCTATGGTTTTGAGTGTGTTCAGTTCCAGATTGTTCCAGTCACACCATGAGGCATGTTGTACAACCTCCCATCTGTATGCGGATTTGTCATTGACTCAAATGAGGCCAATCACTGTTGTATCATCTGCAAACTTCAGTATTTTAACAGGTGGGAATTTTAATAGGGAGAAGAGAAGGACCAGCCTCTCCCCCTTTAAAAATAATTATAGACTCTTGGACTTCTGGTTTGGGTCTCTTCAGCGACAGATCGAAATCTGCGATCGTGCGCGGTTTTGATCTGTGCTCTCTGCTGGAGCACCCCCGATCCTTTGGATTCGGGGCTGAAGCCACCCCGTGGAGGTGGTGAAGAGGGGAGAGATTGCTAGCCGAGTGGAGGGGAGCATCATCTCTCCTCCTTGGCTGGTCTAAACTCCCCCGAAGGCGTTTGCAGCGGTGGTCAGAAATGGTCACCTCAAAGAAGAACCCGACTGGATAAGATTGTGCAGGAGGAAGACAAAGAGGAAAGCAGGACAGACCGGGCTAAACAACAGAGAACATCTAAGCAAGGTACCCTGAATCTAAAAGTACCTAGAGGGATACTTCTGAAAGAAGATCTTTAAGTGGTGAAGGAGAGAGAAAAGGAGGTTAAAAACCCTTTTTTAAAACTTTATATTGACAATTACAAATGGTATGGAAAGAAATTTATATTAATCTATTTTGACACTAATAGGCAACTTTAAGCTGAAATCTAAGTGTCAAAAGGAGAATAAAGATTTTTTTCTTAGTCATTTTAAAGCCCTAAAAAAGAGAAGAGTGGAGGCAAAAGGGTGGGACTTGGAATAATGGAAAAATGGAGTGCCACCTGGAAAAATAAAGAGGATTAACAGTGAAACTTTGAAAAGACTCCCGAGGATACATTGTAACTGAAATCTTATTAAAAGATACAGTAACCCACGGAAAGAAAAGTAAAGGAAAGAAACAAGAAGGAACAGTCTGGGATCATTTGGTGATTTAAAAAAAAAGTTTTTGGCATTGGTTTTTTCTTTCTTTTTCTGTTTTTACTTAAAGTCAATTGGGTGGTTGTTCAAAAGTGTTTAAAATGGCATCACTCCTGGAGGAATTGAAGATGAGTCTTAAAAAACAGAAAGAAGATGCAGAAGGAGAGGAAGATCCTTTGGCTTGGTATTTGAATTTTTTGAAATGGAGATCCTGAACTATGAAAAGCAAAAGGAAAAGCTTCAAGAGCAAGAAGAAGGGCGGGACAAAGAAGAAGCCATTTTCAATGATCAAATAATGCAAAGTGTGGTAATAAGGGGAAAAGTGGGGAAAGGAATTAAAAGTTTGAGATCAAAGGGAACAGCCAAAAAGAAAAATAGTCTGAAAAAGAAGTATAACAGCAAGGAGAAGCAGAAAAGAAAACTACAGAAGGGAAAATTAGAGAGACAAGGGTATAAAAAAAGGGATGAGAAAAAGGGGGGAAAGATAGGGAAAGAACTTATGAGGGACAAAAACAGGAAATAAAGAAAAAGGGGAAACATACTATGATTAAAGGTATTTGCTCAGCTAGAAAACACAGAGACAATGGTTAAATTAAGTTAAAAGTGAGGATTCTGCAAAGGTACAAAAGATAGTGTTGTGATAGTAGAATACTGTAATGAGTTAGAAATGAAATAAGTAAATAATCTATGAGATAAAACTGTATTGTTATGTAATGGTATGTTTATTTATAATTAATGTAATAACAAAGAAGAGAGCGAAACATTGAAATGGTTTCTAAAGGTTGATAAAATATTGAAAAGAAATGTGAACGATTTATAAGGAAATTTATACCAGTTATTAGAATGAATTTGAATAATTATTTTGCTTATTAATAGTAAATAATTTATAAGATAAAACTGTATGACTATCCAATGGTATGCTTATTAACAGTTAAGTAATAATGAAGAAGGGAGGGAAACATTTCTATTGCTCTCAAAGATTGATATTGAAAAGAAACGTGAAAGATTTACAAGGTTCATACCAGTACTAGAATGATTTTGAATAATTATTTTGTTTACCAATGTTTATATATATATTGTATGTATATATATATTGTATGTATATATATATTGTATGTATGTGTATATATATATATATATATATATATATATATATATATATATATATATATATATATATATATATATATATATATATATATTTGTTTTCTGAGGTTCTCGGGTATTTGTATGTGGATCTTTGGTTATTCGGGTTCTCTCCGCGTAAGATTCAAAGTATCTAGGCAACGCGTTTGGCGAGGTCCCACTCGCCATCTTCAGGCTGGTGCTTTCGGCTTAGTGCCAGTGCAAGCAGTGTGTGACCGGAGCTGCCATCTCTCTATATACAAGTGGTGGGGGATGGTGTGCTGGGCTGGTTGGCTGTGCTGCAGCCTCTTGATTGGTTGATGGAGTTGATGTTGGTATAATGGGCTGTGTAATGGCCTTTTGTTGTGGAGATATCCTGGATCTTGTGCTGTCATCTCCTGGGTCGTTAGCCTCTTGTGTTTTAACGGCTTGGGTAATGGGTTGTGTGATGGGCTTGTGAGTTCTTTTGTTGTGGTATCCTGGGTCTTGCGTTGTAATCTCCTGGGTCGTTTGTGTTTTGATCTCTTTTCCATTAGCCTCCTGTGTAGTAACAGCTTGGGTAATGGGTTGTGTGATGACCTTGTGAGATTTATTGCTGTGGTATCCTTGGTCTTGTGCTGTGATATCCTGGGTCATTTGCTGTGTTGTGACTTCTTGAGTTCTTGAGGTGTAATTTCTTGAGTTTTCTGATGTGATGTCCTGAGCAGGTGGCTGTGATGTAGCATTTTGGGTTTTTAATATGGCTTTGAGTTTGGGGTCTGGGTCTGTGTTCGTTTGGCTTCGAGTTCGTGGTCGTGCCACATCTTCATGGTGGGGTCAGTTCGCTTCATGTATGGTTCAGAGGAGTTTGAAGTGGGTAGTGATGCAGCTGCAGTGCGGCTTCTGGTCTGTGGTCGTGTCTCATCTTCTGTGTGGGTGTGAGTCTGATTTTTACGTGGAAGTGTGGTGGTGGCATCTTGTGTGGCCCTCATGGGTGTGGGTCTGGTGTCATTTATCATGTTGGGTACTCGTCTGTTCATGAGGGCGGGTTTCCAAATGGCTGGTAAGCGGAGGTGTCATCTCTTTTATTCATGCTGTGTGGGCGTTTTTCTATCTCTATGGCTTCTCTGATTATTCTGCTGCTGTGGTGTTCAGTTTTGGCGATAGTTCTGGTATTTTTAAGGTCAATCTCATGTCCTGTGGCTTTGAGGTGTTGGACCAGGGAAGAGGTTGGTTCTTCTTTTTGATTGAGTTCTTATGTTCTTCAACGCGTGCACTTATTCTTCTGTTAGTTTGTCCAATGTATGTGGTGAGGCAGGCAGTGCAGGGGATTTCATATACTCCTTGGTTTTCTAACTCGATTTTGTCTTTAGGGTTTCTTAGGATGGTGGATATTTTTCTGTTTGTGCAGAATGCTGTTTTAATGTTGTGTTTTTGGAGGATCTTGCTGATTTTGTCTGTAGTGCCTTTTATATATGGGAGGAGGGCTTTGCCGTTCTCTTGTTCTCTGTCTTGGATTTTGGTTGGGGTTTCTTTTTGGATTAGGTGGGTGATCTTCTTTCTTTGAAATCCATTGGCTGTTAGTACGTTGGTGAGAGTGTTTAGTTCGGTTTTTAGGTGTTGTTCATCAGCTAAGCATTTTGTTCTGGAGATGAGTGTCTCAGCTACGGAATTGATCTGTGCTGGGTGGTGGTGTGAGAGTGCGTGTAGATAGCGGTTTGTATGTGTTTTCTTTTGGTAGATGGTGTGTCCTAGGGAGCCATTGGGTTTTTTGTATACCAAGACATCTAGAAAGGGAAGTTGATTGTTAGCTTCTGTTTCCATGGTGAATTGTATTTTGGGGTGTAGGCTGTTGAGGTGTGTGAGGAAGTTGTTCAGTTTTTCTTTCCCGTGTGGCCAGATTATGAAGGTGTCATCTACGTATCTGAGCCAGAGTTTGGGTTTGTGATCATATTTTTCTAGAGCTTGTGTTTCAAAGTGTTCCATGTAGAGGTTTGCGATGACAGGTGAGAGGGGTGATCCCATGGGTGCTCCTTCTATTTGTTTGTATTTTTGTCCATTGTAGGTGAAGTATGTATTGGATAGACAGTGGTTGGTCAGATCTAGGATGTGCTTGGGGGTTGTATTTGTTTTGGATGGCTGTCAAGGCTTCTTTTATTGGCACTTGGGTGAAGAGGGATATGACATCGAAGCTAACTAGTAGGTCGCTGGGTTGTAAGTTTTGTTTCTTTATGATCTCGATGAACTGGAATGAGTTTCTTACATGTGAGTTGATGGATTCTGCATAGGGCTGTAGTTGTTTGGCGAGAAATTTGGCTAGGTTTTGTAGAGGTGAGCCTATGGAGCTGACTATTGGTCTAAGTGGAGTTCCTTCTTTGTGTATCTTGGGGAGACCATAAAGCTTAGGGCATCTGGATGATTTCTCTCTGGGTATGATTCTTTGCTGGATTTCTTCACTGATGGGGAGGCTTTTATTTTGGATCTGGTGGTTTTTTCCAGGTAGGTGGTGGGGTCTGTCTTTAGGGGTTTGTATGTGGGGTCTAGGAGTAGGTTGGTTAACTTGGTTTGGTAGTCAGATGTGTTCATAACCACTGTTGCATTGCCCTTGTCTGCTGGTAGGATTATTATGCTGGTGTCTTCTTTCAGGTTACGTAGTGCAGTTTGTTCTTCTTTGGATAAGTTGCTTTTGGGTGGTTTGCTAGTGCAGAGGATGTTGGTGATTTCGAGTCTGATTCTATTAGCCTCATCAGGGTTGGTTTTGGTCAGGCTGGTTTCAACTCCGCATATGATGGTTTCTGTGGGGATGTGTTTGGGAGCAACAGCAAAGTTGAATCCTTTTGAAAGGACCTTGGTTTCGGCTTCGGTGAGGATCTTGTCTGAGATGTTGTGCACTGTTTGTTTCATGTGTGGCTGTGAGGGGGAGTTGGTTTCTGGCATTGTTGTAGTTTTCTGAGTTTGTTGGTGTGTGTCTGTCTTGAGGGTGGTCTGTGTTTCGGCTCTCCAGACAGCGAGTTGTTTGGATTTGTCCCAAAGTAAGGGGTGAATCTTGTTGCTGAGTCTGAGGTGAAGTGTAAGAAGATCTTTGTTGATTTGGTCTAGGAGAAATCTTTTGTGTGAAGTTCATTTCTAATTAGGGCCAATTCTGTTCTTTTTAGGATGCGTTTGGTGGCTGCTGTGTTGGTGTGGAATTTCAATTGGAAGCTTGTGGGAATTAAATTTTGATCTCGGCAGTTGCATAGGAATGTGAGGTCACATAAAATGGAAGCTCTTTGGACTTCAAGTTTTTCATAAGTCCTGGTCAGATGGTGGGTTTCCTCCCCGTAGAGGTGCAATATTTGTTTTCTGAGGTTCTCGCGGGTATTTGTATGTGGATCTTTGGTTATTCGGGTTCTCTCCCGCGTAAGATTCAAAGTATCTAGGCAACGTTTCGGCGAGGTCCCACTCGCCATCTTCAGGCTGGTGCTTTCGGCTTAGTGCCAGTGCAAGCAGTGTGTGACCGGAGCTGCCATCTCTCTCTATATACAAGTGGTGGGGGATGGTGTGCTGGGCTGGTTGGCTGTGCTGCAGCCTCTTGATTGGTTGATGGAGTTGATGTTGGTATAATGGGCTGTGTAATGGCCTTTTGTTGTGGAGATATCCTGGATCTTGTGCTGTCATCTCCTGGGTCGTTAGCCTCTTGTGTTTTAACGGCTTGGGTAATGGGTTGTGTGATGGGATTGTGAGTTCTTTTGTTGTGGTATCCTGGGTCTTGCGTTGTAATCTCCTGGGTCGTTTGTGTTTTGATCTCTTTTCCATTAGCCTCCTGTGTAGTAACAGCTTGGGTAATGGGTTGTGTGATGACCTTGTGAGATTTATTGCTGTGGTATACCTTGAACATGATCATGCCCTCCTTTCGTCCACACATTGGCTAATCAAATGCACGGTTCATTAAGTGCGCATGAGGTGTTTCAGGGTGGAGAAGGCCATGGGGCAGAGGAAGTATTCAGCAGGTTCTGACCAGTTCTGGAGAACCAGTAGCGGAAATTTGCATGATGCACAGGGGACTTCATATATGACTTGGTTTTCCAGGTCAATTTTATCTTTGGGGTTTCTAAGGATGGCTGCTATTTTTCTGTCTGTTTTGAAAGCAGTCTTGATGTGATGCCTGTGTAGTATCTTACTGATTTTGTCTGTAGTACCTCTTATGTAGGGCAGGACAGCTGTTCCATAGGTCTGTTCATCTTCTAGGTCTCCATTATGTCTCAGTGTGTTTTTGTGGAACCTCAGAACCTCAGAAAACAAATATTGGACTTCTACGGGGAGGAAACCCACCACCTGACCAGGACTTATGAAAAACTTGAAGTCCAAAGAGCTTCCATTTTATGTGACCTCACATTCCTATGCAACTGCCGAGATCAAAATTTAATTCCCACAAGCTTCCAATTGAAATTCCACACCAACACAGCAGCCACCAAACGCATCCTAAAAAGAACAGAATTGGCCCTAATTAGAAATGAACTTCACACAAAAAGATTTCTCCTAGCCCAAATCAACAAAGATCTCCTCACACTTCACCTCAGACTCAGCAACAAGATTCACCCCTTACTTTGGGACAAATCCAAACAACTCGCTGTCTGGAGAGCCGAAACACAGACCACCCTCAAGACAGACACACACACCAACAAACTCAGAAAACTACAACAATGCCAGAAACCAACTCCCCCCTCACAGCCACACATGAAACAAACAGTGCACAACATCTCAGACAAGATCCTCACCGAAGCCGAAACCAAGGTCCTTTCAAAAGGATTCAACTTTGCTGTTGCTCCCAAACACATCCCCACAGAAACCATCATATGCGGAGTTGAAACCAGCCTGACCAAAACCAACCCTGATGAGGCTAATAGAATCAGACTCGAAATCACCAACATCCTCTGCACTAGCAAACCACCCAAAAGCAACTTATCCAAAGAAGAACAAACTGCACTACGTAACCTGAAAGAAGACACCAGCATAATAATCCTACCAGCAGACAAGGGCAATGCAACAGTGGTTATGAACACATCTGACTACCAAACCAAGTTAACCAACCTACTCCTAGACCCCACATACAAACCCCTAAAGACAGACCCCACCACCTACCTGGAAAAAACCACCAGATCCAAAATAAAAGCCTCCCCATCAGTGAAGAAATCCAGCAAAGAATCATACCCAGAGAGAAATCATCCAGATGCCCTAAGCTTTATGGTCTCCCAAGATACACAAAGAAGGAACTCCACTTAGACCAATAGTCAGCTCCATAGGCTCACCTCTACAAAACCTAGCCAAATTTCTCGCCAAACAACTACAGCCCTATGCAGAATCCATCAACTCACATGTAAGAAACTCATTCCAGTTCATCGAGATCATAAAGAAACAAAACTTACAACCCAGCGACCTACTAGTTAGCTTCGATGTCATATCCCTCTTCACCCAAGTGCCAATAAAAGAAGCCTTGACAGCCATCCAAAACAAATACAACCCCCCAAGCACATCCTAGATCTGACCAACCACTGTCTATCCAATACATACTTCACCTACAATGGACAAAAATACAAACAAATAGAAGGAGCACCCATGGGATCACCCCTCTCACCTGTCATCGCAAACCTCTACATGGAACACTTTGAAACACAAGCTCTAGAAAAATATGATCACAAACCCAAACTCTGGCTCAGATAAGTAGATGACACCTTCATAATCTGGCCACACGGGAAAGAAAAACTGAACAACTTCCTCACACACCTCAACAGCCTACACCCCAAAATACAATTCACCATGGAAACAGAAGCTAACAATCAACTTCCCTTTCTAGATGTCTTGGTATACAAAAACCCAATGGCTCCCTAGGACACACCATCTACCAAAAGAAAACACATACAAACCGCTATCTACACGCACTCTCACACCACCACCCAGCACAGATCAATTCCGTAGCTGAGACACTCATCTCCAGAACAAAATGCTTAGCTGATGAACAACACCTAAAAACCGAACTAAACACTCTCACCAACGTACTAACAGCCAATGGATTTCAAAGAAAGAAGATCACCCACCTAATCCAAAAAGAAACCCCAACCAAAATCCAAGACAGAGAACAAGAGAACGGCAAAGCCCTCCTCCCATATATAAAAGGCACTACAGACAAAATCAGCAAGATCCTCCAAAAACACAACATTAAAACAGCATTCTGCACAAACAGAAAAATATCCACCATCCTAAGAAACCCTAAAGACAAAATCGAGTTAGAAAACCAAGGAGTATATGAAATCCCCTGCACTGCCTGCCTCACCACATACATTGGACAAACTAACAGAAGAATAAGTGCACGCGTTGAAGAACATAAGAACTCAATCAAAAAGAAGAACCAACTCTCTTCCTGGTCCAACACCTCAAAGCCACAGGACATGAGATTGACCTTAAAAATACCAGAACTATCGCCAAAACTGAACACCACAGCAGCAGAATAATCAGAGAAGCCATAGAGATAGAAAAACGCCCACACAGCATGAATAAAAGAGATGACACCTCCCGCTTACCAGCCATTTGGAAACCCGCCCTCATGAACAGACGAGTACCCAACATGATAAATGACACCAGACCCACACCCATGAGGGCCACACAAGATGCCACCACCACACTTCCACGTAAAAATCAGACTCACACCCACACAGAAGATGAGACATGACCACAGACCAGAAGCCGCACTGCAGCTGCATCACTACCCACTTCAAACTCCTCTGAACCATACATGAAGCGAACTGACCCCCACCATGAAGATGTGGCACGACCACGAACTCGAAGCCAAACGAACACAGACCCAGACCCCAAACTCAAAGCCATATTAAAAACCCAAAATGCTACATCACAGCCACCTGCTCAGGATATCACATCAGAAAACTCAAGAAATTACACCTCAAGAACTCAAGAAGTCACAACACAGCAAATGACCCAGGATATCACAGCACAAGACCAAGGATACCACAGCAATAAATCTCACAAGGTCATCACACAACCCATTACCCAAGCTGTTACTACACAGGAGGCTAATGGAAAAGAGATCAAAACACAAACGACCCAGGAGATTACAACGCAAGACCCAGGATACCACAACAAAAGAACTCACAAGCCCATCACACAACCCATTACCCAAGCCGTTAAAACACAAGAGGCTAACGACCCAGGAGATGACAGCACAAGATCCAGGATATCTCCACAACAAAAGGCCATTACACAGCCCATTATACCAACATCAACTCCATCAACCAATCAAGAGGCTGCAGCACAGCCAACCAGCCCAGCACACCATCCCCCACCACTTGTATATAGAGAGAGATGGCAGCTCCGGTCACACACTGCTTGCACTGGCACTAAGCCGAAAGCACCAGCCTGAAGATGGCGAGTGGGACCTCGCCGAAGCGTTGCCTAGATACTTTGAATCTTACGCGGAGAGAACCCGAATAACCAAAGATCCATATATATATATATATACACACACATATACATATACATATACATATACATATACATATATATATTTATTTTCTGAGGTTCTCGCGGGTATTTGTATGTGGATCTTTGGTTATTCGGGTTTTCTCCCGCGTAAGATTGGAAGTATCTAGGCAACGTTTCGATGAAGTCTCATTCATCATCTTCAGGCTTCTGTCTTCAGCTCTGTGCTTCTCAGATATATATATATATATATATATATATATATATATATATATATATATATATATATATATATATATATATATATATATATACATACATATATATATACATACATACATACATACATACATACATACATACATATACTTTTGCTATGTTTTTAGAATTTTTCTTTTTACATTTTCAAGGGGAAGTACCAAGCAGAGTCTGAATGATGAGATCTACATGATATAAAATAGATATTAGAAATTTGAATGTTATAATTTTAGAATGCACAAATTCAATGTTTAATGAGATTTCATATGATAATAACAATAAGATTTAAAGGTGTTGCACTTCGATTGGCAATCATAGGGGGAATTTTGCTTCTTAAGAATGTTGGAAGAGAACATATGAAATTGTAAACAAGACAGACGAAAGCATAAGTGCAATGAATAAAAAGATATAGAAATGTAGGTAAAAGAAATACAATTGAATAAGAAGAAAATGAGATAAGCATAAAAGAAAATTAAGAGAAGTAAAGGGAGAAATAGTGAGAAGTTGGAAAAAGAGTAATAAGATATGAAGTTGAATACATAAGATGAATATGCATATGAAATTGTGTCTGTATGGAAATGTGATAACCTGGAACGATGCTGTACTCAAATAAGATGTTTTATTTGTTTTGTTAAAACTCAATAAAACTTTATTAAAAAAAATAAGTATGGACTCTTGAAAACTTTGTATTTCAAAAGGAATATTTTATTCAAGAGGGGTAAAACCAAGTCCAAATTCAAAGCAGGATCTGAGGTCCCTCAGAGCATGCAAATGGGATAAAGGGAATTAGAAATCAGTCCAAACAATCTGATGTGGATTCCACCAATGCACAGGTGTGAAGATGTTATTATACAAGCATCTCTGAGAAAACAGATAAGTAAAGTTTCACAGGGCTATTTTTCAGTACTGCAATCCACATTGCCCCTTCTTCCCTTGCATCTCCCCAACAGGTGAGAATTTTTCAGGCATCTGGGGGGCTAGGCAATGGTTATAAATCATGTAAAAGGTTATACAAAAGACAGGGTAAGAAATAGGATACATAGAGAGGAAAAGAATAAAATGTATCAAATCCAACCCCTCCCCCCTTTCTTCCATCGGAGAATGGCAGATACACAGATCTGACATACAAGGAGCTTCTGATACAGTTCTACAGAGGAATTATTGAGTCTGTCATCTGCACCTCTGTAACTGGTCTGGTTTGATTCTGCAACCCAACAAGACAAAGGCTTCAGAGGATAATTAGGACTGCAGAAAAAACAATTACTACCAACCTGTCTTCAATCGAGGACCTGTATACTGCACGAGTCAAAAAGAGGGCTGTGAAAATATTTCCAGACCCCTCACATCCTAGACATAAACTGTTTCCTCAAAATAATGATATAGAGCACTGCACACCAGAACTAGACACAAGAAGAGTTTTTTTCACAAATGCCATCACTCTGCTAAACAAATAATTCCCTCAACACTGTCAAATACTAAGTCTGCGTTACTACTACTATTGTTATTAATCTTCCCATCCTTCCTTTCCCCATCTCCTCCCACTTATGACTGTAACTTTGTTGCTTGTATCCTTACTATTTTTATTGACTGTTTCCTAGTATGATTTGATTGCTTATTGTACTCTATGACTATATTCTATTTACTATATACCCTATGACTGTATAAACCTACAGCTATTGTTAGGTGTTGTATGTCAGCTTTGAAATTCAGCTGCCACATTTTTTTAAGAGAGTTGGAGGAGTTGAAAAGTTCAAGGTTATTCTGTATATCGTATTAAGAAATTCCAGTGGTAGTTAATTGGTTCTCGTAATTTATGAAGTGTAGAAGTGGGAGGAGAGAAGGGAAGAGAGAAGGTGGAAGCGTGAAAAATTTTCACTTTGGGAAATTGTCTTTGACATGCCAGATCTGTTTCTAAATAAATCAATTGGAGAGAAATGTCTTGGAGTGATTGATATCATGGATACTTTCTGGATGCCTTACATTTATTTCCCAAAGTCTTCTTTTATTTTTTTGAAGGGGGCTTGGCTGATACCCCAGAGTTCTTTTCCCAGAGATGGATAAAGATCAATAATCAGCCAAAGTTGGAGATGTGCAGAAGGGACCGTGTGGGGGCCTCCCTCTAGAGCATTAATTGAATCTGTCAGGCCTTGTTTGGAGGAGATGATGACAGTAGGAGAAAAGATTTGGGAGCTATACCAAAGTGTTTCAACTCAAGAAGTTGTTACAACCCAGATGTAACCCAGCTGTCTGAAGAGAAATCTTTTTCTAGCCCCAGGCATATTGCTATTCTGCCAGATTGGAGGAAAAGAGACAATTGGGGTTGGAATTCAATATTCACTTACCCAAGTATCATGAGGAATGAGGAGACTATACAGGTGCCAGTTGGTGGAAGCCAGAAAGAAGCATCAACTGACAGAGTTATGTTGCAGCCTCTGAGGCAATCCCCTCATTTTCCAGAAGGAATTTTGCCCCCTGCAGAGAGTATCCCTCCAGGGTGGGGATTTTATCCAGGCCAGGGGTGGATTCAATGCCAATGGCAGCCAGCACCAACACAGCCCTGGTCTGAAGGGGGAGTTGCCCAGACAGCAGACAGCAGCCACTTCCCCTCCACCCAACCAGGGAACCAGGCCATACCCATCTTCCTCCTGGCAACCACAATTGCATCCCCAACTGACAGCGAGGCCACAGGGACCCCTATTCCAGAGAGGCACCTCCCAGCCAGGATTCAGGGGGCCTACCCAGCCTACGTACACCACCCGGACTGTTCCTTCCATTACAGTACAACCTGCAGGGGCCTGGCCTGTGCCACCTCCACAACCACGACCCAGGCCAGACCAAATACCCTTTGAGGCCGTATTTGATGGGTGCCATGAACATTTCAATTATTTCCTCACTCGAATCCAATCCCATATAGAACAATTTGGAGATCAATATGCCACAGACCACTATTTGGTTACAGCCATAACAAATGGGATGAATGAAGGGGATGCTTCAGACTGGGTGGCCCAACTACACAATGAACAAGCCCCCAAATTACACAATGTAAATGGATTTATTCAATTATTAAGACTCAGATTTGAAAATCCAGACAGGGTAGCAGAGAATGAAGAGAAGTTAATGGAAATGAGGCAAGGCAAGTGACCCTTGTCAGAATTCATTTGGGATTTTAGAAGAGGCACAAGCCACCTCTGATCCCACACCTGGACTGTGCATGTTTGGCCATCAGTCTGTCTTTTAACACATGATCCATTCCAATAATACTGGAGAATCCTTATAATTCTTGTCATTATTTATGAACTTTAGAAACACTAGAGTCTATAAAATGCATCACTGAAGTTTTTTTTTGGAAAATGTCAGATGACAATGGAGGCTAAATCTCTTACCAGATTTGAGCAGGAAATAGAAAGGACAATGGCCTAGGCGTCATCAGATTATTTAGACAGAGTAGAGTACAATACAATACAATACAATACAATACAATACAATACAATACAATACAATACAATACAATACAATACAATACAATACAGTGCTGTATGGTACAGCAGAACAGAACAGAGTAGAGTAGAGCAGAGTAGAGTATAATACAGTACAATATAGTACAGCAGAGCAGAACAGAACAGAACAGACTGATCCAATTCTCAACAATTCTTTCCATTTATGTGCAATCTCTGTCAAGGCCACTAGAAGCTAAAAGTTGCTTTCCTCTTTTCTAAGAGGAGATGACCAAAGGTGAGAAGTTGAGATGATTAGATTATCTGGAAAAGGCAGTAAGTGCCAAGATAGCATACAGATGAATGAGAAATCAGATGTTAGCCCAGACTCTTGGCCAAGGATTATTATCCACCGACCCTTGAAATCCCCCATCCCCATTATTCCTTCTGACCAGGGGTGGGATTCAAATTTCTTAACAACCGGTTCTGTGGGCGTGGCCTAATTTATGGATGTTGCTTGGTGGTCATGTGACTGGGGTGGGAGTGGCTTGCTAACTGGGCGTGGCTAGATGGTCATGTGACTGGCAAATGAAATGTAAGTGGTCCTCGTTTAATGACCAGGTCCTCTCTTAATGGCCAGTTGCTTAGCAAGTTTTCTAATTTACGACTGACCTCCACAGAGCTACTTGGGGGTTTTGATAGCCACACACACACACTTATGACCAGTTACAACATCCCACACAGTCTTGTGACTGAGGTTTTCTATTTTTTTTGCCAGTTTCCAACAATTTCTTGTTAAAAATTTCCAGTTAAAAATGCCCATTGGGGAAAATGGACTTGTTTAATAACCAGTGTTTGCTTAATGAACACAAGGTTTACTTGTATATGTATCCAATACTCTGTCTTCCTTTCCGCTGTGTATTCAAAATGGGCAATGATTTTGTGTGTGTGTGTGTGTAGCATGTGTATATGTGTGTTATGTATGTATATGTATATGTATATGTATATGTATGTATATGTATGTATGTGTGTGTGTGTGTGTGTATATATATATATATATATATATATATATATATATATATATATATATATATATATATATGTGGATCTTTGGTTATTCGGGTTTTCTCCCGCGTAAGATTCAAAGTATCTAGGCAACGTTTCGGCGAGGTCCCACTCGCCATCTTCAGGCTGGTGCTTTCGGCTTAGTGCCAGTGCAAGCAGTGTGTGACCGGAGCTGCCATCTCTCTATATATACAAGTGGTGGGGGGTGGTGTGCTGGGCTGGTTGGCTGTGCTGCAGCCTCTTGATTGGTTGATGGAGTTGATGTTGGTATAATGGGCTGTGTAATGGCCTTTTGTTGTAGAGATATCCTGGATCTTGTGCTGTCATCTCCTGGGTCGTTAGCCTCTTGTGTTTTAACGGCTTGGGTAATGGGTTGTGTGATGGGCTTGTGAGTTCTTTTGTTGTTGGGATGTGTTTGGGAGCAACTTTGCTGTTGCTCCCAAACACATCCCCACAGAAACCATCATATGCGGAGTTGAAACCAGCCTGACCAAAGCCAACCCTGATGAGGCTAATAGAATCAGACTCGAAATCACCAACATCCTCTGCACTAGCAAACCACCCAAAAGCAACTTATCCAAAGAAGAACAAACTGCACTACGTAACCTGAAAGAAGACACCAGCATAATAATCCTACCAGCAGACAAGGGCAACGCAACAGTGGTTATGAACACATCTGACTACCAAACCAAGTTAACCAACCTACTCCTAGACCCCACATACAAACCCCTAAAGACAGACCCCACCACCTACCTAGAAAAAACCATCAGATCCAAAATAAAAGCCTCCCCATCAGTGAAGAAATCCAGCAAAGAATCATGCCCAGAGAGAAATCATCCAGATGCCCTAAGCTTTATGGTCTCCCCAAGATACACAAAGAAGGAACTCCACTTAGACCAATAGTCAGCTCCATAGGCTCACCTCTACAAAACCTAGCCAAATTTCTCGCCAAACAACTACAGCCCTATGCAGAATCCATCAACTCACATGTAAGAAACTCATTCCAGTTCATCGAGATCATAAAGAAACAAAACTTACAATCCAGCGACCTACTAGTTAGCTTGATGTCATATCCCTCTTCACCCAAGTGCCAATAAAAGAAGCCTTGACAGCCATCCAAAACAAATACAACCCCCAAGCACATCCTAGATCTGACCAACCACTGTCTATCCAATACATACTTCACCTACAATGGACAAAAATACAAACAAATAGAAGGAGCACCCATGGGATCACCCCTCTCACCTGTCATCGCAAACCTCTACATGGAACACTTTGAAACACAAGCTCTAGAAAAATATGATCACAAACCCAAACTCTGGCTCAGATACGTAGATGACACCTTCATAATCTGGCCACACGGGAAAGAAAAACTGAACAACTTCCTCACACACCTCAACAGCCTACACCCCAAAATACAATTCACCATGGAAACAGAAGCTAACAATCAACTTCCCTTCCTAGATGTCTTGGTATACAAAAACCCAATGGCTCCCTAGGACACACCATCTACCAAAAGAAAACACATACAAACCGCTATCTACACGCACTCTCACACCACCACCCAGCACAGATCAATTCCGTAGCTGAGACACTCATCTCCAGAACAAAATGCTTAGCTGATGAACAACACCTAAAAACTGAACTAAACACTCTCACCAACGTACTAACAGCCAATGGATTTCAAAGAAAGAAGATCACCCACCTAATCCAAAAAGAAACCCCAACCAAAATCCAAGACAGAGAACAAGAGAACGGCAAAGCCCTCCTCCCATATATAAAAGGCACTACAGACAAAATCAGCAAGATCCTCCAAAAACACAACATTAAAACAGCATTCTGCACAAACAGAAAAATATCCACCATCCTAAGAAACCCTAAAGACAAAATCGAGTTAGAAAACCAAGGAGTATATGAAATCCCCTGCACTGCCTGCCTCACCACATACATTGGACAAACTAACAGAAGAATAAGTGCACGCGTTGAAGAACATAAGAACTCAATCAAAAAAGAAGAACCGACCTCTTCCTGGTCCAACACCTCAAAGCCACAGGACATGAGATTGACTTTAAAAATACCAGAACTATCGCCAAAACTGAACACCACAGCAGCAGAATAATCAGAGAAGCCATAGAGATAGAAAAACGCCCACACAGCATGAATAAAAGAGATGACACCTCCCGCTTACCAGCCATTTGGAAACCCGCCCTCATGAACAGACGAGTACCCAACATGATAAATGACACCAGACCCACACCCATGAGGGCCACACAAGATGCCACCACACTTCCACGTAAAAATCAGACTCACACCCACACAGAAGATGAGACACGACCACAGACCAGAAGCCGCACTGCAGCTGCATCACTACCCACTTCAAACTCCTCTGAACCATACATGAAGCGAACTGACCCCCACCATGAAGATGTGGCACGACCACGAACTCGAAGCCAAACGAACACAGACCCAGACCCCAAACTCAAAGCCATATTAAAAACCCAAAATGCTACATCACAGCCACCCGCTCAGGACATCACATCAGAAAACTCAAGAAATTACACCTCAAGAACTCAAGAAGTCACAACACAGCAAATGACCCACAATCACCCAAGACTAGGCACGCACGCCCCCAACTACCTCAATCCCAACTGCTGCCGGACTTAAATGCAAACTACTCAATGCAAGAAGCCTCGTGAATAAAATACCTGAATTTCTCATCCTCTTAAATATGGCTAACTTCGACATTATATTTGTCTGTGAAACATGGCTCAATGCATCTCTCCCGACTCCATTACCACAGTAAGAGACTATCATGTTTACCGATCAGATCGTGAAAATCGTCGAGGAGGTGGTGTTGCTATATTCTATAAAAATCCTTACATCTAAAAATATCCAAGTTACCCAGGAGCTTGCCCTTCCTGAAACCATCATCTGTGAACTATCCTTAAATATCACAATTCGATTCTTACTATGTTACAGAGCACCTGATTATGACATCGAACATATAAACAAGCTAAATACACTACTAACATGGGCTACATCCTGCCCATACCCTTTTATCTTTCTTGGAGATTTCAATCTACCTCATATTGACTGGACCCTAAATAATTGTACAACTGAAATCATACACACAACCTTCTTCAATGCTATTACAAATCTAGGTCTTGAACAACTAGTAACCAACAACACTAGACTGAACAACTGCCTCGATCTCATCTTCTGCAATAGTTTGAATTTAATTTACCGAATACAAACCAAAGAACCCTTTTCCAGTAGTGATCACAATATGATTGACTTTTGCCTCAACATACGCCCACGCAAAAATCACCACAACGATGTCATCCCTAGTTGTAACTTCAAAAAGGCAATTATGATCTTATAGATAACGATCTCTCATCCCTCGATTGGCAATCTCTATTCACTGGATGCAATACTGTTGAAGATCATTACAACATATTTTTACTTGAAGTCAAAAGAGTCATCAAACTATATGTTCCAACAACAACTCCAAAAAAAAAAAAAAAAAGCAGATTACCCATATCAATAAGGAAACTTCAATCCAAAAAGAGATCACTCTGGCGGAAAAACAAATCTGGTCACGTTGCTAATTTCAAAAACTGATATAAAAATTTATGCCACCAGATAAAGACCGAATGCACCAATTACCACATTAAACAAGAGGAAAACCTTCTAAGCACCAATTCCACCCGTGCTTTTACAATTTTGTAAACAACAAACTAAAGACTCAAGGTCCATCCCTCCCTTGATAGGACCTGATGGTAAAGACTGCAGCGACGACACCATTAAAGCCAACATCTTTAACACATTCTTCGGCTCAGTGTTTGTAAACAGTAATGGATCATGCCCAATGTTTCCTAGCCGTACCACAGACAACAATAATGATCTAATACATATCGATTTTACAGTAGACAACGTTGAAAAAGCACTACGCAACCTAAAACCATCTCTATCTATTGGACCGGATGGAATATGTGCCTACTTCTTAAGAAAACTATCCGCTGCCATAGCCAAACCTCTAAGCATAATCTTTGAAAGATCTTTCAGAACCAGCTCCTTGCCCAACCTATGGTTACAAGCCACAGTCATTCCCATCTTCAAAAAGGGAGACCCAAGCCTAGTTGAAAATTACAGACCAATCTCCTTATGCTGCGTCACCTGTAAAGTCATGGAATCAATTATTAACCAATCCATCATCCTCCATTTAGAGACAAACAACCTACTCTCCAATAAACAATTTGGTTTCAGAAAAAAACTATCCTGTAATCTGCAACTCTTACACTGCAAAAACATATGGACTACTCAACTCGACCAGGGCAAAGCAATAGACGCAATCTACATAGACTTCTGCAAAGCCTTTGATTCAGTGGTACACGACAAACTACTCCTAAAAATAAAATCTTATGGTATCTCTGGACAACTGAATAACTGGATAGAAGCATTCCTGTCAAACAGACAACAAATGGTCAAAATTGGGAACGCCCTATCAAATCCAGTACCTGTCAATAGTGGTGTTCCCCAAGGCAGTGTTCTAGGACCAACTCTCTTCATAATCTACATAAACGACCTTTGTGATCATATCAAGAGCAATTGCGTTCTCTTCGCTGATGATGTAAAGCTGTTCAATACCACAGACAATACTACTACCCTTCAAAAGATCTAGACTATGTATCTGAATGGTCTAACATATGGCAACTCCAAATCTCAACAAATAAATGCTCTGTCTTACATATTGGTAAAAAAAATCAGAAAATAAAATACAAACTGAATAGTCAAGATCTTGTTGATGACCCAAGCTCTGTAAAGGACCTGGGAATACTCACCTCTAATGATCTAAGTGCTAGAGCTCACTGCAACTACATAGCCAAAAGGCATTAAGAGTTGTTAACCTAATCCTACGTTGCTTTTCTCTGGTAATATCTCACTACTAACCAGAGCATACAAAACATTTGCTAGACCAATACTCGAATACAGTTCATCAGTCTGGAATCCTTATCACGTATGTGATATTAACACAATTGAGAAAGTCCAGAAGTATTTCACAAGAAGAGTTCTCCACTCTTCTACCCGTTATAGAATACCTTACGCCACCAGACTCAAATTCTAAAACTAGAAAACCTCGAATTACGCCGCCTTCGGTCCGACTTAAGCATGGTATATAAAATCATACATTGCAATGTCCTACCTGTCAATGAATACTTCAGCTTTAACCATAACAACACAAGAGCACACAACAGATACAAACTCAAAGTAAACCGCACCAAACTTGATTGCAGGAAATACGACTTCAGCAATAGAGTGGTCAATGTCTGGAATACTCTACCCGACTCTGTAGTCTCTTCCCCAAACCCCAAAAACTTTAACCTTAGACTGTCTACTATTGACCTCACCCCTTTCCTAAGAGGTCTGTAGGGGGCATGCATAAGCGCACCAACGTGCCTACCGTCCCTGTCCTATTGTTTCTCTTATTCTTTTATTTTTCTTATATGTACCCATTTCATATATTCACAACTATGTATACACTTGTACTTATTATCTTGTAAACAATTGACAAATCAAATAAATAAATAAATAAAATATCACAGCACAAGACCAAGGATACCACAGCAATAAATCTCACAAGGTCATCACACAACCCATTACCCAAGCTGTTACTACACAGGAGGCTAATCGAAAAGAGATCAAAACACAAACGACCCAGGAGATTACAACGCAAGACCCAGGATACCACAACAAAAGAACTCACAAGCCCATCACACAACCCATTACCCAAGCCGTTAAAACACAAGAGGCTAACGACCCAGGAGATGACAGCACAAGATCCAGGATATCTCTACAACAAAAGGCCATTACACAGCCCATTATACCAACATCAACTCCATCAACCAATCAAGAGGCTGCAGCACAGCCAACCAGCCCAGCACACCACCCCCACCACTTGTATATATAGAGAGATGGCAGCTCCGGTCACACACTGCTTGCACTGGCACTAAGCCGAAAGCACCAGCCTGAAGATGGCGAGTGGGACCTCGCCAAACGTTGCCTAGATACTTTGAATCTTACGCGGGAGAAAACCCGAATAACCAAAGATCCACATACAAATACCCGCGAGAACCTCAGAAAACAAATATATATATATGACAAAACATGAATTAGTTGATTGAACATAACAAGCTATGTGAAACAGCAATTAAGTTTTCTGAATCCAAATTTAGGAATATGTCAGTTGTGTGAACTGGGGCTATTATTCTAGTTTGTAAAATAAATTAGTATTGTTCCCATGCTGGGCTTGAAAAATGCTTGATGTTGCAAGATAAGCATTTGCCTAAAGTGAAATAGTGCCTACTCACCAAACCAGTTGTTATGCTGGTAGGATCCCACCCAGTGGTGGGATTCAATTTTTTTTACTACTGGTTCTGTGGGTGGGTGTGGCTTGGTGGTCATGTGACTGGGTGGGCATGGCTTGGTGGTCATGTGATTGGTTGGGTGTAGCTTGGTGGTCATGTGATTGAGTGGGCATGGCCAACTCGATATCACTCATGTCAAGGGGCTTTTCGCCCAGTCCCTCCCTCCCAGCCACTCCTTGTTACCCCCAGCCTCAATGTATCTTTTGTTGTGTAAAAAATTTCACTTTTTTTTGACTTTATTATCTGCATCCACATACTATAGATGTACTTTTATGGACCACTGAAATGAGGAAATGGCTCACATGCTTTGCCCAAGAGTGTGGTAGGCAGGTCACAAAACAGGGTTTTGAGGGGTTGCCACAAAGAAGTGGGGCAATGTATTTTCCAAAGCAGCAGAAGGCAAAACAAGAAGCAATGGATCGAAACTGAACAAAGAAGAAGCAACCTAAAACTAAGGAGAAATTTCCTGACAGTGAGAACAATTAACCAGTGGAACTGCTTATCTCCAGAAGTTCTGGATGCTCCAACACTGGAGGTTTTCAAGAAGAGACTGGACAGCCATTTCTCTGAAATGATATAGGGCAGGCAACCTTGGCAACTTTAAGACTTGTGGACTTCAACTCCCAAAATTCTGGGAGGAATTCTGGGAGTTGAAGTCCAGAAGTCTTAAAGTTCCTAAGGTTGGAGACCCCTGGTATAGGGTCCCCTCCAAAGATTATTCTGACACCTTTGCCTGACCCTTCATTCAGACTTGGCATCCTCAGTTTTCCTGCCTGAGCAGAGGGTTGGACTAGAAGACCTCCAAAGTCCCTTTCAACTCTGTTATTCCATTATTCCTAAGTTAAATAGCTAAGACCCTCTTTGGGACCCTCTCGCTTTTGCTCCCTCTGGTCTAATGGGTTAATAAGATTTTTAGAAACTTGCAGCTGAAAGTTCTTTATGTCTCCTTACCCTGAAGTCTCAATTTCATTTGGAATTTAATCCCAAACTGATTGCCTTTTTAGCATTTTTCTTGACACTTCTCCAAAATGCACCCCCAAAAAGCCACATCTCTCTGCCCCCCACACACACACACACACACACACACACGCGCACCAGAGGTTGGATTGGATATCTCTCTCCCTCCCTCTCTGCATTAGGCTTAGAAAGTCTGCCAGTGCTGCTCCTCATTTGGCAATGCTTAAGGAGATTTATGGGCTAGAGACAGTTGACATTCTCATGTCTGCTACAGGTGAGGCTGTCAGAAAGACTTTTTGGCAGGCACACAATGCCTTCTCCTCAGCCTCTCAGCACTAATGAGAGATGCAGCTCTACTGGCCAGGATAGGCAAAGCCTCTCATTTTGTACAAAATATCTGCTGCCAGTAGATACACACTTATGGGTGGCATGGGCGGGTCCATTCAGGGCACGGAAGTTCTGCATGCTAGCCCAGCAGTCCGGCTAAAGCCACAGGGTTTCTTTAAAAAAAATTATTTTTCCTACGGGAAGTTACCGAAATGGGAAGCGTGCCTCTGCCTGCATAACTAGAGGGAGACTCTCCACCCCGCAAAAGCCAATGGCTTGAAAGCAGCTCCTCTGCTACCCCCACCCCCACCCAATTCCCCCGCTGCCTTCCCCATGGGGGGAATTGCAAATGGGGCATGCCATTTGGGTGGGAAATACCTGGAACACAATAAAGCCCACCCATTCACCTCCTGCTGGCAGGCTGGCTAATGGAGTGAGAGGAGAGGCGGAGAAGGGGAGCCGATCAGAGCCCTCCGAAAGAAGAGGGTGAAGGAAAGTGAAGTTTGCTGTGGATGCCCTCGCTCGCCCCTTTGCCTGGATTCCCTCCTCCGGTCTCCTCAGTGCTCACTCATGCTCCCCCTCCCCAGTATATCTTGATTGCAGGCAGAGCCACATTGCCTTTTGCAAGCCTGTTGTCAGTGAAGCTGGGTGCTGGTGAGGGCTGGCTTTTTGCATAGCTTTGTCCAGCTATGGGGGGGGGGAGAGAATGGCTTCCTCCCCAGGCCCCCATCCATTTTCCCCCTGACAGCAAAAAGACAGCCCTCACTGGTGCCCAGCTTCACCAACAGTGGGCTTGGAAAGGGCAATGTGGCTCTGCCTGCAATCAAATTAAAAGACTCAAGGTCCATCCCACCCCTGAAAGGACCTAATGGTAAAGACTGCAACGACACCATAAAAGCCAACCTCTTTAACACATTCTTTGGCTCAGTATTTGTAAACAGCAATGGATCATGCCCAGTATTTCCTAGTCGAACCACAGACAACTACAATGATCTAATACGTATCAATTTTACAGAAGACAATGTTGAAAAATCACTAAGCAATCTAAAACCATCCCTATCTATTGGACCAGATGGAATATGTGCCTACTTCTTAAAAAAGCTATTCACTGCCATAGCTGAACCTCTAAGCATAATCTTTGAAAAATCTTTCAGGACCAGCTCCTTGCCAAACCTACGGTTACAAGCCATGGTCATCCCCATCTTCAAAAAGGGAGACCCCAGCCTAGTTGAAAATTACAGACCAATCTCTTTATGCTGCATCACCTGTAAAGTCATGGAATCAATTATTAACCAATCCATTATCCTCCACTTGGAAACAAACAATCTATTCTCTAATAAACAATTTGGATTCAGAAAAAAACTATCCTGTAATCTGCAACTCTTATACTGCAAAAACATATGGACTACACAATTCGATCAGGGCAAAGCAATAGACGCAAACTACATAGACTTCTGTAAAGCCTTTGATTCAGTGGTACACGACAAACTACTCCTAAAACTAAAATCTTATGGTATCTCTGGACAACTGCATAACTGGATAGAAGCATTCCTGTCAAACAGACAACAAATGGTCAAAATTGGGAGTGTCCTATCAAATTCTGTACCTGTCAATAGTGGTGTCTCCCAAGGCAGTGTTCTAGGACCAACTCTCTTCATACTCTACATAAATGACCTCTGTGATCATATTAAGAGTAACTGCATTCTCTTCGCTGATGATGTAAAGCTATTCAACACCACAGACAATGCTGCTACCCTTCAAAAAGATCTTGACTATGTATCAGAATGGTCAAACAAATGGCAACTTCAAATCTCAACAAATAAATGCTCTGTCTTACATATTGGCAAAAAATAAATAAATCAGAAAATAAAATACAAGCTGAATAGTCAAGACCTTGTTGATGATCAAAACTCTGTCAAGGCCCGTGAAGTACTCATCTCTAATGATCTAAGTGCTAGAGCCCACTGTAACTATGTAGCCAAAAAGGCATTAAGAGTTGTTAACCTAATCCTACGTAGCTTTTTCTCTGGTAATATCACACTACTAACTAGAGCATACAAAACATTTGCTAGACCAATACTTGAATACAGTTCATCAGTCTGGAACCCGCATTACGTATCTGATATTAATACAGTTGAGAAAGTCCAGAAATATTTCACAAGAAGAGTTCTACACTCCTCTACTCATTGCAGAATACCTTATGCCACCAGACTCGAAATTCTAGACCTAGAAAACCTAGAACTAGCTTTGCTGCCAATTGCATTGCAAATTGGAATCTAAAAGCCAAGAAAGAAAGGGAAGTTGTGCTTTGCTCCTGCACAGTAAGGCCATCGCTACTGCCCGCTGGCTCTGGGGCCTCGTGTAAGCGGCTACAGCGGCGCTTTGCACAAATGCCCCCCCGGACCTCTTTTTCTTTCTCTTTTTCCTTTCTTTTCTTTCTTGTCCCTCTCCCTTCCTCTCTCATTCCCTGTTTTTCTCTCTTTCCCTCCCCCCCCCCCGCTGTCAAAGCCGTGGCTGGCCAAGTGCTCTTCGCTACTTTCATTTTTTCTTTTTGGAATCAAGACTGGCTGAACAAGAATCGCCAGCCATGCTGGAAGCATCCCTTCAGCTGACCCTTCTTCTCCTCCTTCTCCTCGGGTGTACACACCATCCTCCTGGCCCTGCCACAGCTGCCGGTCATGAGAGGAGGGGGAGACTATCCTTATTCAGCCAGTCTGGATTCCAAAAAGAAGAAATTGAAGTAGAAAAGAGCACCAAGGAAAGCCCTCACCGGCGCCCAGCTTCACCAACAGTGGGTTTTGAGGGACACACACACACACACACACACACACACACTCACACACAGAGTGGGGGAGAGAGAGGGGAAGATAAGGACCCGGCCGCTTCGCTATCCCCTGCTGTCACCCTTATCTTCTCAGGCCACGCAAGGGAGGGGAGGGGCAGGGGCAGGAGGACCAGCCGCTTAAGGCAAGGTGAAGAGGCATCCACCAAGCACGGGCGAGTAGAAGCCTGGGAACGGTGACTCCTGGCTCAGCCGGCCCGAGGGGCTGCTGCAGGCATATCGAGACAAAGGCAGCATGAAGCCCTGGGACATCCGCCCACCCACCTGCTGGCTGGCCAGGCTAGGCCGGGCCGGGCCGGGCTGGAAGAGACGCTTCAGCCAGGAGAAGGAAGAAAATGTGCTCTGGGAGGGCAGGCAGGCAGGCGGATGTCCCGGGGCTGTTGCACATGCGTACTGCATATGTAGCAGCTGCACACACAGTATGCACGTGCAGCAGCCTTGGACATCCCCCCAAGCTGCGCCATGGCCACTATGTGGTAGGGAAAGCTAGGAGAGCGACCGGGACAAGCGGGCAACCAGGCGACCTGGTTCAGGGGCGTGGCCAGCTGGGGTCACCACCAGTTTGGCAACCCATGCCAAATCACCGCTACCGGTTCTCCTGAATAGGTGCAAACCGGTTGAATACCACCTCTGATCCCACACCTGGACTGTGCATGTTTGGCCATCAGTCTGTCTTTTAACACATGATCCATTCCAATAATACTGGAGAATCCTTATAATTCTTGTCATTATTTATGAACTTTAGAAACACTAGAGTCTATAAAATGCATCACTGAAGTTTTTTTTTGGAAAATGTCAGATGACAATGGAGGCTAAATCTCTTACCAGATTTGAGCAGGAAATAGAAAGGACAATGGCCTAGGCGTCATCAGATTATTTAGACAGAGTAGAGTACAATACAATACAATACAATACAATACAATACAATACAATACAATACAATACAATACAATACAATACAATACAATACAATACAATACAGTGCTGTATGGTACAACAGAACAGAACAGAGTAGAGTAGAGCAGAGTAGAGTATAATACAGTACAATATAGTACAGCAGAGCAGAACAGAACAGAACAGACTGATCCAATTCTCAACAATTCTTTCCATTTATGTGCTCTCAGAGCTGAGAAGCACAGAGCTGAAGACAGAAGCCTGAAGATGATGAATGAGACTTCATCGAAACGTTGCCTAGATACTTCCAATCTTACGCGGGAGAAAACCCGAATAACCAAAGATCCACATACAAATACCCCCGAGAACCTCAGAAAACAAATATATATATATATATATATATATACCGTGTTTCTCACATAATAAGGCCGGGCCTTATTTTATTTTGACCCCGAAAAACCGGCTAGGCCGTCTTTTCAGGGTGACTTAATTCCCCCTTGCATCCTCGGGTGGGCGGGCGGCGACAGCTTGGATGTTCGGGAGACCTTCCGCCACCGTTAATTTCCCTTCTCCTTGCTGCCGTAGCTTTACAGCAACGCCGCGGCGTTGGCGCAGCCACGTGCAGCCAGTCAGGGCTCCTCCCTGCAACCGGAGCCCTGAGGAGACACAGCTTCAGGCGCTCCTGTGGCTGCCTTCCCTTTGCCTTCGATGGTAAAGTGAATTATTTAAAAACCTCCGCTCATCCTATCAGGGCCGTGCGAGCTGAGCAGAGCCGGGAAAGCAAGCCGCGGGTGTTTCCTGGTTCTGCCCAGCCCATACGGCTCTGCCGCCGCCTGGCGGGATGAGCGGAGGTTTTAAAATAATTCACTTTACCTTCTAAGGCAAAGGGAAGGCGCCACAGGAGCGCCTGAAGCCAAGCATACCAACAACAAAAGGCAAATCCTCAAGGTGGGCTGGAGGGAGGTGGCTACGTGCCCCCGGGCTGCTTCAATGCAAGGTCTGACTTGCAGCATCCTGCCGTTGCCGCCGCGTCCTTTTGCCGCCGCCTCCTCCCTCTCTGACTGCGAAACTCGTGTGCTTCGCCAAATGCTCCGAGCGAGGCGAGCTCTTTCATACATAGAGAGAGAGGGAAAGACGCCGGCGTGCTCCGAGAGGCTGGCTCTTTCTCTAGCCGAGGCTGACATCTGACTGAATCTCTATCCCGCTCCTTTATCCTCACAACGGGGTCGGCAGTGACGCTCTCTGGTGCGGCCACCACAGCTTGCCAGCCTTGCCCCGCTATGAGACGATACTGTGACAGCCGCTGCTGCCGCACTCCCTTCTCTTTCCTCGCCTCTCCTCCCTTCGCTGGCAGGAGTGTGCGCGCCTGCTGCCACTGCCGCCGCTCCTGAGGCCATCTGGGGCGGGCAGGTGGGAAAGCAAGCAAGGTGGCTGCGCTGTCTTCTTTTTCCCTCAGCGAAGCGCCGCCGCCGCTGCCACCGCCACCTGCGATGGGCGAGGAGGCGGCGGAGGCACCTGAAATGTCACCAAGGCAACGAGTGCCTCCCCGCCGGGCCCTCCGCTTATCCCGCCAGGGCCGTGGCAGAGCCGTGCGCGCTGGGCAGAACCAGGAAACACCCGCGGCTTGCCTGCCACGGCCCTGGAGGCACTTCCTGTCAGCCTCGGCTAGAGAAAAGAGCCAGCCTCTCGGAGCACGCCGGCGTCTTTCCCTCTCTCTCTATGTATGAAAGAGCTCGCCTCGCTCGGAGCGTTGGCGAAGCACAAGTTTCGCAGTCGGAGAGGGAGGAGGCGGCGGCAAGGACGCGGCGGCAACGGCAGGATGCTGCAAGTCAGGACCTTGCATTGAAGCAGCCCGGGGGCACGAGCCACCTCCCTCCAGCCCACCTTGAGGATTTGCCTTTTGTTGTTGGTATGCTCGGCTTCAGGCGCTCCTGTGCCGCCTTCCCTTTGCCTTAGAAGGTAAAGTGAATTATTTAAAACCTCCGCTCATCCCGCCAGGGCGCGGCAGAGCCGTGCACGGGCTGGGCAGAACCAGGAAACACCCGCGGCTTGCCGGCTCTGCTCAGCTCACACGGCCCTGATAGGATGAGCGGAGGTTTTAAAATAATTCACTTTACCATCGAAGGCAAAGGGAAGCGCCACAGGAGCGCCTGAAGCCAAGTGTCTCCTCAGGGCTCCGGTTGCAGGAGGAGCCCTGACTGGCTGCACGTGGCTGTTAAACGCCATGCGGCGTTGCTGTAACGCACGGCAGCAAGGGAGAAGGGAAATTAACGTGTGGCGGAAGGTCTCCGATATGAAGTGCTCCACCAACGCAGGCAGCACCATATCCGGGCATGCAACAAAGTACTTCCTAACGGCAAGCCCCCCCACCACCCACCCCCATTTCGCATGTTTAATATGGGCCTTAATTTGGGGGAGGGGCTTAATTTGATTTTATGCCAATAAATCATACTGGGGCTTCCTATTGGTGGAGGCCGTATTGTTGGAGAAACACGGTATATGTAGGTACCGAAAACTTAAGAAAACATATATATATACATATATATATATATATATATATATATATATATATATATAGTTTTCTTAAGTTTTGGGTACTCACATGTATGGTGTTCGGCTTGGTTCGGGTATTTTCCCACGTCATTGTAGTTCTTTTAAAGTTGTAGCAACGTTTCAGCAGAATCTCATCTGCCATCATCAGGCTTCTGTATTGTGTCCGTCTGTGGGTCAGACTTTTACAGTGGTTTCAGATTTAAATTTGGGGCAGCCTATTGCTGTGCCAGAATGGTTTTTTCTTCATCCTGATTGGTTGGGAGTCTAGGTCTGTGTTTATTGGCCTCGGAGTTTGCTGTGTTCTGCTTGATTGGTGTCTCTAATAACTTCTGTCTGTTTTTTGGCTCTTTTTGTATCTTGGTTGGCTGGCAGCATTGTGTTACTTTATTGGAGGCCTTTAGTGCAGCTTGGCTTCGGGTAAATGGACAGCTATCATTAGTTAGGAAGCTGGGTTTCATCTGGGTGCCTGGTTGGGGTGTGTTTGAGCTGGAGGTATCAGGGGGATCTGTTTGTGCCCAGGTGTTTGCCTGGCTTGTGGTGTGGAGATTTTTTGTTTGTGAGTGCAGGCTTCCAAATGATTGACAGCCTGGTGGAATCATCTCTTCTATTCATGCTTTCTGGTCTTTTTTCAATCTCTATGGCTTCTCTGATGACTCTGTGGCTAGGGTTTTCCATAGTGGCCAGGGTTTTGGTGCCATTGAAGTTGATGCTATGACCTGTGGCTTCCATGTGTTGGACTAGTGAGGAAGTGTGTTCCAGCTTTTTGACTGCATTTTTGTGTTCATCCAGGCGGGTACTTATTCTTCTATTGGTCTGTCCAATGTATGTGGCTGGGCATGATGCACAGGGGACTTCGTATATGCCTTGGTTTTTCCAGGTCAATTTTATCTTTGGGGTTGCTAAGGATGGCTGCTATTTTTCTGTCTGTTTTGAAGGCAGTCCTGATGTGATGTCTTTGTAGTACCTTACTAATTTTGTCTGTGGTACCTCTTATGTAGGGCAGGACAGCTGTTCCATAGGTCTGTTCATCTTCTGGGTCTCTATTATGTTTCAGTGTGTTTTTGTGGATCAAGCTGGTGATTTTGCTTTTGTGGAAGCCGTTGGCTGTCAGTACTTTAGTCAGGGTGCATAGTTCAGTCTTAATGTGTGTCTTGTCTGCCAGGCGTTTGGTTCTGGTAATTAGTGTTTTAGCCACGGAGTTTATCTGTGCTGGGTGGTGGTGGGATTGGGCGTTGAGGTAGCGATTAGTGTGTGTTTTCTTCTGGTATACGGTGTGTCCTAGTGTGCCATCTGTTTTTTTGTAGATTAGTACGTCTAGGAATGGTAGTTGTTTGTTTGTTTCCGTTTCCATGGTGAACTTGATTTTGGGGTATGTGCTGTTTAGGTGTGTTAGGAAATTGTTTAGGTTTTCTTTTCCATGGGGCCAAATCACAAATGTGTCATCGATGTATCTTAACCATAGTTTGGGTTTGTGGGTGGCATTGGCCAGGGCTCTGGATTCGAATTCTTCCATGAACAGGTTTGCAATGATATTATATATATATATATATATATATATATATATATATATATATATATATATATATATATATATATATATATATATATATAATCACTTTTAATGTGTGCCAGTGTACTTACAGTAAAAAAATGACAAAAAAGTTATCTTATCCTATCTTCCTTCTTTCCTTCCCAACCCCATTCCTCCCAACATCCTATTTTGTGTTGGCTTCCCAGCCAAGCACTTACCAGATCTGATCCTGTTTAGCTTTCTAAAATCAGCCCACTGAAATAAATACCAAACTAAACTGCTCAATAATTTACCTACCATCACTATCTTGCATCTGATTTCAACGTAAACAGCCAATCTGCAGTATTACTGAATTTTGCTAGGCGTCTGCTGCATGTTATTCTCTCTTCCTTAATAATCTAGTCCAGAGGTCCTCAAACTTGACAACTTTAAGACTTTAAGAATTCTACAGCCAGCTATGTCCACAAGTCTTAAAGTTGTCAAGTTTGGAGACCCCTGACATAGATCAACCACATGTACATGAAGTACATACAAAGCACTTCCACACCACACAAATGGGTGACAAAGACAAAATGATGAAAAATGGGAGACACTGATTATAGCATAAACAAAAAAAATCATATATAATTATGATGATAGCAAAAAAGTAACACAAAACACTCATGGTTAGAACTTGCTTGCTTGAGTCCCAACACTTTAGGATTGTGCAGTCCATCGGCAGCTGTGCAAAGCCATCCCGTCCCTTAGAATTATCCATTCACTCTAGACACACATACACACACGCCCCTTATCCTTGCACGAAGGCGTCGACCTCTGAGGGAAGTTCACCTGTTCACACGCCAGGTAAACCAAAAGCCCTGCAGGGGGTGGGGGATGCAGCAGCAGCAAGGCAGCAATGGCGATTCTGGCAGCATCAGGGCTTCCGGGATCAGTTCCCCCCCCCCCCTGCCATCCATGCGGCTGCACATGTGGTGCATCAGGGCTTCCAGGCTCTGCTCCCCGCAGCCACTGTCAGCTGTCCTGGACTTGATTAAGGGGTGCCTTGCTGACACGAACCTCTGGCTGGGGAAAGGAGAGAACGTTCTCGCCAGCAAGCATGGCCCTGGTCCCGTGGTGGCTTGGAGGAGAATGCTCTCTCATCTCGCCGGCAAGCGCAACCCTGGCCCCACGGTAGCTTTTTCTTGGCCAGTGGGAGGAGGAGAACTCTCTCTCACCGGCAAGCATGGCCCTGGCCCAGCGGTGGCTTCTTCCTGCCCAGTGGGAGGAGGAGAATGCTCTCTCCTCTCCCTGGCAAGCACAGCCGCCAGGCAAGCCCAGGTATGGGTGAGGTGTTGGGAGACAGTGCAGCAGCCTAGGCTGGTCCAGGTGTCAACTCGACCTGGGCTTGCTTGTAGGCTCACTCACCCAGGGAGAATCAGGGATGTGGTGAAAGGCAGGCAGCAATGGCGGGTGAATGCAAGTTAGCAATGGCAGACGAGATGAGGAATGACAGCGGGGTGGGGCAAGTAGGTGGGCAGGAAGGAGCGGTGCCAGTCAGTGGTGTGATTTACCAGTTCTCCGAACTGCGCAGACCCATAACAACCAGTTCTACCAAACCAGTCCGAACTGGTAGAATCCCACCCCTGCTTCTGACCATCCTTTAATTACTCTCTTAAAGCAAGGCTAGGAGCACAATCCAGATTGCTTCATTTGGCTTTCCCATTTCTTGGAAATACCCTTGACCTTTATTTCCCTTGACCTTTATTTTTCTTAAGCATCCTTTATTTTTCTTAAACATCTTCAGCAACCAACAGCAACATTTTTGAGTAGTTGGGTTATTGCTGTCTGTAAAACCAGATAATGCAACAGAGTGTGTATTTCATTTCCTTCCAAGACTATTGCAATGAGTTTTCTTTCTCTCCCCTCCTTCAAACTGGCATTATATTTTTGTTCCCCAAAATCCACAGGGCTTTTTAGAAAGGAAGTGCTTTGAATTACAAATAAAACTTTAATCCTAGGGCTGAGAGCCTAGAGATGGTTGTCTTATGCTTTCAGAAGTTTTCTCCAAGTGGAGCCTCTCTCAAATGTGACTGTGTAGATGGGAGCTTCGAAAACATATGTATTTCCCTTGATATTTTGAACAAGTTTTGTTTATTCCCCAAAGTAGCAAAATAACTGCTTGGGATTTACTGAAAATGTGGCAAATATTGTGGCACTCAAAGGCATGGATAGTTCTATTAATTTAAATTTGCTGTTTTTCCTCCAGTCTTAAATTGGTTTCATTTTGTTTCTCCATTCTGCATCAATTTGAGAGCATATATCATATATTTTCATTTTCTTAAAAAGGGAGTGGAGAAGATAAGAGAGAAGAAAAAAATAAAAAATAAAAGCATTGCTATATATCTATATAAAGTATTGCTATGTAATGTATTGGTAACTACAGGGAAACATCTTAAGAATTGGCTTTAGAATTATCATTTGGCTACTATATGATACAGGCATAATTTATAATTTATAATTTATTGAAGATTTTAACAAGAAAGATCAAGCTAATAGAAAATAATATAGAGTGAGAAAAAAAGAAGAAAAGAGAGAGCTAAAAGTGCAAAAAAGAAAAGTAAAAATAGAAAAGAAGGAAAAAGATACAAAGAAGTTGCTTCTGATCTTCTTTATAGTAGTCATAAGTACAGCAACGTTTAACTCTTGTTCTATGGTTACAATATGGGTCTCTTTTTTGTTATCTATTCTGACTAATCCTTAAAACCATAAATCCTTAAGTTCACTTTTGTTTTGTTTCATGCAAAAATTCTATGAAGGGTTTCCAGTTAGCAAAAAACATAGATATTGTCTTTTCTCTTACCAAAGAAGTTAATTTATTCATCTTAGCAAGTTCCATCATCTTCACCAAACATTCCTCCATTGTGGGTTATGCCCAAAGATCTTTCCATCTTTGTGCATACATGAATTTTGTTGCAATTGTCATGTATAAAAACAAAGTTCCATTAGTTTTTTTCCTATTGCTTGTCCATCAGTCCCCAAAGAAGACCTTTGGCTTTCAGTTGTATATTAATTTTTAAAATCTTCTGAATATCTGTATGTAAACACAAAATGTTCTACCTCCAGGGAGAACTTTTATCCTCCGAATATGATAAAATGTCCTTTCCTGTTCACATTTCCAGCATAAATTTGAAGTGCCTTTATACATTTTGGACATTTTTTTTTGGTGACATATACCAACAGTACATATATAACAAAACATTTTTCTTTAACAGTTTAGTTTGCATAATACTATTATCTGGCACTTAAACTAAATTCACACAACCCTGAGTTACTTTCAGTAGCTTTATTTTTTTTTATTCTGCATGTTATACAAATCTTGACCTTATAATTAATTGTTTTTAATGCACTCTATAACCCCGTTCCCAGATTAATTAAGACAATACCCAGGAAAAGTTGCAGTGAAAATGCAGCCAAAATAACCTCCAAATGATCTATCATTTCTATGAGATTATGAAAAAGGTTGAAGACCTTACCTGAAACTTGGTTAAGATAGATAGATAATAGATGTTGGGTGATAGATGTGTCAACTCTGAAGCTGGCTTGACCGAGGCCATCTTGGAGGCTTCAGTGTTGCCATAATGGTGCTGAGGGATAGGGAGGGTGGGAAATAGAGATAGCTGGGGGTTTGTAGCCAAAACAAAAGTTTCCCCTGAGAACCAAGGACATTCCCACAGGTGACTGAAAAGAGGAGTGAAGTTTCCAAGCAACTGAACAGCACCTTGATTGACCATGTGACTGATTGTTTGAGAAAATGGGAAGAAAATTTACCTTTTATTAGGTGAAAATCACGGGAATCTTTAGAGTAGATTTTCACTAGTCTGTGCCAATATGATATGTCCAATAAAACTGTTCTTTGAGTTTGCCTCAGAGTTCTGTTTGTTATGGGTATATTACTTGAAACCGTGACAAGATGATGATGATAGACAGACAGACAGACAGACAGACAGATCTATGGTAGGCAGACTGGCAGATAGATAAACAGAGAAAGAGGGGAGAGAGAGGGAGAGAGAGAGAGAGAGGGAGAACCTCCTTCTAATAAACAAATTCAAGCAATGAAGCAGAAAATCTTCCAGAGGCTTTTTTCCTGGGGAAAAAAAATGGCAAACACCTGCTACATTTTCCTGTTTTCCTACCCCTTTAATTTTGAATTAAAAGAAGTTGACTGTAAATGTTTGTTGAAACACATTTCTTTGCTGATTAGCTTCTCCTAGAAGTTGTTGGTGATGGCCCCAATTTTCTCTTGGATTTATCATTCATCTTTGTGATGTAAGTGTGGGAGGCAGATATTTAAACTATAGATGAAAGAGTTTTCAGAGTACAAATAAGAAAAATCAGAGGGTTGTAGATGATTGCATTTTTAGCCAATCCTTTGTAGGTCAGTAATAGGGCATCTGCCAAAGATATACTGATCTAGTAATGTAACTTCAATGCTCTCCAGACAAAAAGTAGCTCTAATGAGGCAAATAACTACATGCTAGAAATAGGATTTGGTGCATTCTTGCCTCATAGGGCAATAAGCAACTCTGATCAGCAAATATTGCTTGCAAGCTTCTGCTGAAGGAAGCTAGATAAGCCAACTTATTTTGCCATTGGACATTCTTTTGAAGTTTGCAATGGAATCTACTGTAAGCAGGGGGAAATTACTTTTCATTTAGTTGGGCTTCTTGAATAGGCTTAAGCAATCTGATGGCCAGATGGATTCTGCAGAGATTTGAACACCCTTGCCTCAAACCAGCAGTGGGCATGTCATAGTGGGCATAACCTAGTCAGCCTCCTGCACCACCCTGGAAGCAAAAATGGGCCATGGGGGGGGTTGTCCTCCCTGAGTCTTTGCATGGGCCCTGCATTTACTTGCGATCCAAAACAGGATGCATGGGGACTCCTGGGAGAGGCAGGGCAGGGTGGGCAGGGCCAGCCAGGGGTGGGATTTCCTGGTTCACCAAACTGGCCATAAAATTAATAACCAGTTCATCTGAACTGGTGTGAACCGGTAGCAGCCTACCCCTACCTCAAACCCAACAAGACCTTTCTCCAGGAATTAATCCTTCTTGAAATATAAAACAAAAACTGTCAATGCTACTCCATTCTTGATCTTGTTGGTGGAGCTTCCAACCCACAGGATCTGTCAAGATTTTTTGTTTGTTGGTTAGCTTCGCTTGCTCTTGAAAAGACTTGTATTTTTTCTCCCTGAAATCTTTAGTTTAAATTGGCAGCAGAAATCAAAGATGAGATTTCTTGGGATCTACACTCTGTAAGTTGCTGATGATATATATAGAGTAACCATTAAAAATATGTTCTAGACACCTGGAAGCATAATACAACTATTGGTCTCATTTCTTAGATGAAATGCTTACAGAAGCATTTATGAGCAGATTCTTGTTACTTATGAAATTCTCAGGAAAAAACCTTAAAGATGGTACATCTAAAGCAGTCTGTAAACAAATCAGATACTGTGAAGACCTTTAATTTAAATGTTTCAATATTTCTTTAACAGATAAGAAAACAAATATCATATTGCTTCTTACTAAGAGTGTGTGGTTCTGTATACAAATCAAAATTTCTAATTCTACCAATATTTCAGCATTTACCATTCTATGAGATGGTCATGAGAATTCAGATATTGATTGTGGTCTCCCAGAGTTCCCCTCCCATGGAGTCAATAGTAACTGCAATTTTACTATTAAAATCCAGAAAATTGTTGAAAAATTGTTTTCTTAGTATTTAGAGTACTTAGTATTCTTAGTATTTAGAAACTAAGGATATTAAAGATTAGGTATTATTTATTATGATTTAATAATTATGTAACACCAATTATTCTGTTACACACTTTTACTTGTAAGCCACTGATTCATTCATCCACAGCAACAGAAAAGAACCAATAAGTACGTGCATTGTCTTTTGGGGGCATTGAACTGACCTAGCAGGAATATATAGCTGTACACTGAGGAGCTGAGATATTGAATAAATGCTCTGGCATTTTCTTAGCTTTCATTAGATTCACTGGAAAAAGAAAGGGGAGGGGAGGACAGGGGAGGGGAAGATAAGGGAAAGGGAAGATGGGGGGAGGAGAAGGGAAGTGTTATGCAGATTTTGGTCAGATTACAGTATGAAGTAGTGCAGTACAGAGTAGAGTCAGACACAAGTACATAAATCAGATACATAAACTCTGGTTTTTAGATATAGAGTACATAGGCAAACTCCTTAAAATAAGCAATCTACTCAGTTTACTGATTATTTCATTTTCTCTCTGTTCCACCCTCTTTCCCATATGGAAGTTCTTACTTTAAATTATTTTTCAGAGAAAGTTCGTTTCCAATATTCTTCACCCAGTTACTTTTCCTTTCCTGTTGATTATGATAAATTATGATAGGCTAATAGATATCACGTTACAGCACAGATTTCATTTTAGAAGCCAAACTACTTTTATCTTAGATCACCCAACATTCTGTCATCAGCAGACTATAGTTGTCATATTGTGATGCAGGATTCTGCAATTTGTCTGTTTGCTCAGCTGTAGATGATAGAATAAAGAGTCATGAGAATTGTAAGCAACACCAATCTCTTCTAATTATATTTTATAGAATAAATCTAGTAGTAGCAAGGATAGTGTTACAACTCTTGAAGGGGCACGCACAATAGAGTTCCCTGCAACTATATCCTTTTGGAATGCAATAATGTGCAACGTTGCCATAGAAACAATGTGCAATTGTATGTCTTTTAAATTTGCAATAGTGTTTCAATCTCTACACGCCTTTAAAATAGAAGCTTTGCTTTTCAAAGCAGAGAGAAACAGAAAGGCCCCTCAGAAATGACCAGGAGTGATCAGCCTAGCTTGGCAGCCCCTGCAGCCCCTGCCCCATGGCCCAGGGTAGTATCAGGCTCCCTTACCCTCCCCCTTGGGGCCTGGGTGGCACCTGGGATATTGGCCACAATCATCCCACTACATGGAGCTTCCCCCCATCTATCACATTCAACAGGAACTCTGACTGCTGGCAATTTTCCTTGACAATGTTCTGGCTCAGCTAGATCATTACCACCTGGCCTACCCAACCCAGAGGTCAGTGGTGAGTGCAATAACTGCCAAGCTCGAGGGGGAGGCAACAGCTACCCTCCAGGATGGAGGACACCCCTAAGCTGAGGGATGCTGGAAGATTTCTGGGAGAGCTGAGGGCAAGATTCAAAGATGAGGTGAAAGCCCAGGCTATTGAGGTGCCCTCTACCCCACCGGAGGGAAGGGAACTCTGGCCAAAGAAGACCAGTCACCTGCCTCATATGACAGCAAGGATGAAGGAGAAAGAGAGATGATGGTGAGTAAAGCATCTGCCCTTTCATGATCCCTGTGAAAATCATGGCACCCAACTCAGGAACTCAGGGATTTTGAAGCCCTCATAGCCTCAGACTGCACCAGATGCTGAGGCTGGAAATCCAGGCAAGGAGGCTATCCAGGGCTATGAGGTTTGAACAGGTCGATGGTTCACTAATAGGAAGGGCCCCAGTAGGACCAAAGCATGTGCTGGAGAGGTAAGTGGTGAGCGGCGTGTATCCAGACAAGAGAAGCTGAACCTTTTGTTTTAATAACCCCAAAAAGCAGAAAGATAGATTCCTCACTTGAGAGTACAACAGTGGTAAATAGAAAACAAGAGGACAATATAAGGTAAATAAAAATGTGGACTACAAAAAAGCTATAACGAAATTAAGGATGGAATTGGGAATAATATACAGAAACTGGTGTTAATTAGGCATTAGATAAAATGCTTGAACTTGCTTGGAATTGATGATACTTTTAAAAAAAAGCCAATGGTTGAAATGCTTGATAATTAACATTAATATAATTGAAAAAAAGGGAAAAAAGAACTTTAAAAAGTGGAAGCAATATAGAGCACCACCTAATGGTACAAGGCATTTTTTCCTGGATGACTTTATGGAAAATGACTGGTCTATTAAATGTGTAAACGAGAAAAGACATGAAATAAAAGATGGAAATAAATGTAATATTAGAGGAAAAAAGAGGGATAAAGAGGAAAGGCCAGGAAAATTTAGTAAAGGGAAAGCTGGCTAAAATTAAGAGAAATGACAAGGCCGAGAGATTTAGAGATAAGGGTTAGAAATAGCATAAAAGGGGGATACCACATGGGAATGTATCTTTGTATTTTTTTATTAGAAATGTAGACTGGGGAGATTTGAAGTTTATAACTTACTGGGAATTACTTTAAGATTATTAGATAATTATAGATGAGAAAAATGAAGATGGAGTGAGTTAAGATTTTATTAAGAGGGTTCTATTGTTATTAATCCTTTCTTTTATGTGTGTGTGTGTGTGTGTGTGTGTGTGTGTGTGTGTGTGTGTTCTGTCTCACCCGTGGCCACAAGGTGAGAGTCCAAATGTCCAAAGAAAAAAACACGAACAGACAATATCAGGAACAACAGAGTTAACTTTCCTCTGCCTGAATTCGTCGTTGGCAGTTTTCCCAGAAGCTGTCTGCAAATTCAGATAACGAGCATAACTATAAATCAGAGCCGAACGGCAAACCGAAAACTTTTTCCAAACTGCAAACCGCAAATAACAAAGTTGATCTGAACAGGGCTTCAGAGCTAACACGCCTCCTTATATTTCCTGAAGGGGCATGTCAGTCTCTTACTCAGTCCCTGATTCAACGTCTCCTTCCAGTTTGTGCTTGACGTTTCTGCTTACGTCTGTTCCTTGCATCAAACCAAGATTCTTCGATTTGATCTTCTTCCAAGGGCTCTGGCACCTTCTCCTGATTATCTGCTCACACAGGTGTAATTAATGAGGAAGGTCCGGGAGAGGATGAAGATTCCGAAACTTCCAGCAAAGCAGGTTCAAACCCCAAACCCCAATGCCCTATACTTCCTCAATGTTTCCTCCTGACTCCCATTTGTGTCACTCAACAAGGCAGGCAGGGATTTTGAAGCCCTCATAGCCTCAGACTGCACCAGATGCTGAGGCAAACTTATCCAGGGCTATGAGGTTTGAACAGGTCGATGGTTCACTAATAGGAAGGGCCCCAGTAGGACCAAAGCATGTGCTGGAGAGGTAAGTGGTGAGCGGCGTGTATCCAGACAAGAGAAGCTGAACCTTTTGTTTTAATAACCCCAAAAAGCAGAAAGATAGATTCCTCACTTGAGAGTACAACAGTGGTAAATAGAAAACAAGAGGACAATATAAGGTAAATAAAAATGTGGACTACAAAAAAGCTATAACGAAATTAAGGATGGAATTGGGAATAATATACAGAAACTGGTGTTAATTAGGCATTAGATAAAATGCTTGAACTTGCTTGGAATTGATGATACTTTTAAAAAAAAAGCCAATGGTTGAAATGCTTGATAATTAACATTAATATAATTGAAAAAAAGGGAAAAAAGAACTTTAAAAAGTGGAAGCAATATAGAGCACCACCTAATGGTACAAGGCATTTTTTCCTGGATGACTTTATGGAAAATGACTGGTCTATTAAATGTGTAAACGAGAAAAGACATGAAATAAAAGATGGAAATAAATGTAATATTAGAGGAAAAAAGAGGGATAAAGAGGAAAGGCCAGGAAAATTTAGTAAAGGGAAAGCTGGCTAAAATTAAGAGAAATGACAAGGCTGAGAGATTTAGAGATAAGGGTTAGAAATAGCATAAAAGGGGGATACCACATGGGAATGTATCTTTGTATTTTTTTTATTAGAAATGTAGACTGGGGAGATTTGAAGTTTATAACTTACTGGGAATTACTTTAAGATTATTAGATAATTATAGATGAGAAAAATGAAGATGAAGTGAGTTAAGATTTTATTAAGAGGGTTCTATTGTTATTAATCCTTTCTTTTGTGTGTGTGTGTGTGTGTGTGTGTGTGTGTGTGTATGTTCTGTCTCACCCGTGGCCACAAGGTGAGAGTCCAAATGTCCAAAGAAAAAAACACGAACAGACAATATCAGGAACAACAGAGTTAACTTTCCTCTGCCTGAATTCGTTGTTGGCAGTTTTCCCAGAAGCTGTCTGCAAATTCAGATAACGAGCATAACTATAAATCAGAGCCGAACGGCAAACCGAAAACTTTTTCCAAACTGCAAACCGCAAATAACAAAGTTGATCTGAACAGGGCTTCAGAGCTAACACGCCTCCTTATATTTCCTGAAGGGGCATGTCAGTCTCTTACTCAGTCCCTGATTCAACGTCTCCTTCCAGTTTGTGCTTGACGTTTCTGCTTACGTCTGTTCCTTGCATCAAACCAAGATTCTTCGATTTGATCTTCTTCCAAGGGCTCTGGCACGTTCTCCTGATTATCTGCTCACACAGGTGTAATTAATGAGGAAGGTCCGGGAGAGGATGAAGATTCCGAAACTTCCAGCAAAGCAGGTTCAAACCCCAAACCCCAATGCCCTATCTTCCTCTTCCTCCTGACTCCCATTTGTGTCACTCAACAAGGCAGGCTCAAACCTTAATGCTTTTTTTTTTTTTGAGGATATTTAAATTTTTTTTTTTATTTTTTTTTTTTTGTTTGGGGGGGGGGGAGGGGGAGGGGAGAGGGAGGGGGGAGGAGGGAATTTATTGAAAAAATTTTTTTAAAATTTTTTTTTTTTATTTAAAAGAAAAAAAAAAATAAATAAATAAAAAAAAAAATTAAATAAATATTTTTTTTTATTTTTTTTTTTTTTTTTTTATAAAAAAAAAAAAAAAAAAAAAAAAAAAAAAAAAAAAAAATTATTTTTTTTTTATATTTTATTAAATAAATTTTTTATGATATTAGAAAAAAAAAAAATAATTAATTGGGTAATTTTGTTTTAATTTTTTTTTAAATGTGAATTAGGGTTAAATAAATGCTACAGGTTGAAATTGGTCAAAGGGAAGGAAAAGGGGAAATTAACTCTGTTTTTATTTTTTTTATTTTTTTTCTTTGTGGTATATATGAAATACAATTGATTATACAAAGGATATGAGAAAATAGAAAATATAATGAACTAGAAGGGATTATGTGGGAATGTAAAATACTTATAATGAATGAATTATATTATAATCAAAAGCAGGGGAATGAAAATTTCTTAAAATTATATAGGTAAATTTTGGAAACAAAGAAAAAATATGAAATGATTATATGAATATCTCTGGAATAGATATGAGATATAGTGTAGATGGAGGGATATACCATGTGGATCCTAAATGTATTAATCTTACTTTACTTTTACTTGCTTTTTCCTTCATTGACTGTCTAATTATAAATTGTTCTTGAGAAAGTTATAGATGATAACAATACATAAGATAACATAAAATAGGTGGTAAGCTAAAAATGGAAATATTAGGGGATAAAGAATTGAAAATATATGTGAAAATATATGTGATGAAATGATTTTGATATTGAATTAATGAATTGAAATATGAAAGGGAAATTTATCTAAAGATTAGTCGAATGGATAATAATTTGAAGTGATATTAATTAAGAAAGTTGAAAGTGTAACTATGACTATGTATAAATATTGTAATCTGGAATCACGTTGCTCATGTGAAGAGATGTGTAAAAAATAAAAAGAAAAAAACTTTGAATTTAAAAAAAAAAGGAAGGCCTCCAGTAACACACTTAACCAAGCCCATGAAGCTGGAGATGGGTCAGCACTGGAAGATGATCCAGTTTATGATCATTCCAAAAATGACAGAAGCCATGACCCTGGGACTAGCCTGGTTGAACAAGTGGGACCTAATAATATGGTGGGAAAGAAAAAAACAGGAAATTGAGATTGGGAAAAGGTTCCTTCCCTCCCCCTCATAACTAAGTCATGCAAGTCTCCCCACAGAGGATGGGAGCTGAGGGCCCAGAACACTGAAGGGCTGGGTCAAATCAGCCACCAGGGACCCAGACCATCCTCAGGGGAATACCAGGACCTGACAGAGGTGTTTGTTGAGGAGTGTGATGTGCTACCCCCTCACAGGTCCACAGACCGTGCAATTGAGATCCTTCCAGGAGCAAAACTACCTAAGCCCAAGATATACTCCATGACTCCCAAGGAGATGAAGGAACTGAGGAAGTATATTGACAAGAATCTAGCCAGGGGCTTCATCCAGACAGCTAAAACCAAAGTTGCAGCCTCAGTCTTGTTTAAGGAAATGAAGGATGGGATGGTGAGACTATGTGTAGACTTTAGAGGAATCAATGGGGTGTGAGTGGAGAACATGTAACCACTTTCCTTCATGAAAGACATGCTGGCTCACCTAACCAAGGGGATGATATTTACTGAGTTAGATTTGAAGGAAGCATATTATTGTGTCAGAATCAAAGAGGGAGACAAATGGAAGATGGTGTTTAACTGCCCTCTGGGAAGCTTCCAGTTCAAAGTGCCGTTTGGACTACAATGGGCCCCGGTGGTGTTCATGCAGTTGGTCAACAAGGTGCTGCATGAGCACTTCTATAAGGGGGTCCTAGTTTACCTGAATGACATTCTCATCTTCACCAAGATGATGGAAGAACTAGTCCACCAAGTCCTTAAGAAGCTTCTGGTAGTAAATCTGTATGCTAAGTTGTCGAAATGTGAGTTCCACCAGACCCAGCTGGACTACCTGGATTATTGAGTATCAAGCAAAGAACTGGAAATAGACCCATGGTAAGTGAAAGCCATTTTAGAATGGCAAGCTCCTCAAACCCATAAACAGTTACAAAGCTTTTTGGAGTTCGCTAACTTATCTAGGCAATTTATCCCATCCTTTGCCTTGCTGATCATAGAGCTGCTGAAAACAGGGAAAACTGGGACTAAACTTTGGCTGAGCCAGCCACTCCAATGGATGATGGAATGCTAACAGGCATTTGAAACTCTGAAAAGGCTATTTGCAAAGGAACAAAGTTGGGACAAAGAGTTTGCTTCATGATTTTGTAAAGCCTAGTTCAGAACAGAACTACTGCCTTTTGCTGAAGTGGCATATTATAATGCAGTGCACAGTAGCACTGGGCTTACCCCCTTCAAGGTGGTCAATGAGGTAGACTTTGCCCTATGACAGAATATTACCAGGAGCCTCCCTCTTCTATTAGTCTAACGGAGTGGGTTGACTCATTGCAGGATGTGTGGGGAAATGTAAGGCTAGCACTGACAAAAGCAACAGAAACCTCTATAAAGAGCAGATTGATAAGAAATGGGCCCTGCAGAGATCCTTCTAGGTGAGGGAGGTTTATCTCTCCACAAAATACTTAAGGCTAAAGCTGCCTGAAAAAAACTAGGTCTTAAATTTTGGGGGCCATTCCCCATTGTAAAGGTAAGCAATCCACTAAAACTCCCCTGTCTTTTGGGGAAGGTGAACCTGGTGTTCCAGAGTTGCTTGTTAAAACCAGTAGTCAGCTCTATATTGAAACTGATAGCTTCAGTGGCATTAAAGTCCATAGTGGTTGAAGTGGAGATCCATTATGAAGTGAACCAGATTTTAGATTCTAGGCTTTATAAGGGGAAGTTATGTCAGTATATGAGAAATTATGAGCTGGCTTATACATAACAACAAGTCAGCCAATGGGAATTGTTTGGTGACTAAGAAACAGCACCTGTTGTGAACCAGACAGCTTGGAACCTGGGTGTGGCTTAGCTTACTGTCTATATATAAGAGTTAGTTTGTCCTTGGATCTTTGCTTCTCTGATTATATTGCTTCTGTGATTATGATTTCTGGATTCTGAGTTCTGGTTCTGGGTATTGTATACATGCATCATACTTTATATTATTGTATATAAACAAGTTTCTTCTATAAATGAATCCTGCTGAATTATTTACTAGTATGCTGATTGGATTGCTGCAAACTCTGACAAGTTACAATATTTAGTGCAATGGAAAGGATATCCTTTATCAAAGGCCACCTGAGTTAAAAGCATCAATGTGAGAGTAGATAGGCTAGTAAAGAAAACCCCATGATAAGAACCCTCAAAAACTCAAAGCATCAATAGATAAGGGCGATGATTGAAAGGGGCTTAATTACTGTTTGTGATTTATATCTTATACATGTTCTTTTCCATGTAAGGAGAGCTGACTGTCAACTCTAGCTGAAGCCATATTTTTCTTGCTTTGTTTCTTAGTTGCCATACTTATGGGGGGGAGGGGGGACTTATGGAATGTGCAATGTTTTCCTCCAGTGTGCCAGACATAACAATGATAAGGCTTCTGAGAACCAAGGTCAAATCAACATGCCCTAGCAATGGCAGGAGGGAGTGCTGAGAAGTTCATCACCTGCTTTATTGGTTAATTTGACCTTTGACACAAGGAGAGTGGACAGAATCTATTCTTTAATTATACCAAAAACATGGGAATGATTTGGTGTTGGTTTCACATTTGACAGTGCTAATATGATGTTGACCCAACAAACAAGATTTTTGAGGAAGCCATGGCCCCAGAGTCTTGAATTGGTTGGGAGCATTACTTGGAACCATGACACTTATTTTGGTTGCAGGTATGAACCCAGGCCCAAGACACAAGCTGGTGGGTCAAACTGGGGTCCCTACTAGAACATTTGACAAGGCCTCTATAAATGTTCATTTCTTTCACCCTGAAAAAAAAATGCAATTTGTCAGCCAGTGTTTGGATTATTCTGAGCAGAGTGGGTGAGAAGATTTTTCATACTATAAATAAAAACTTTCAGATACTCTAAACCAAGCACCAACCAAGATTTTTGGGGCTAAAAGTAGATTCATAGGTGAAATCTAGGTAGAATATATTTGACAGCATTTAATGCCGGGGCACCCTGATTATTTTATCAAAATGTGATTTCATAATTAGATAGCTAGACTAAGAATCAAACACTACATCAAACACTAAAGGATCATCGGATCTGTTACGAGAAAGGATTTGAAAAGCTTGTGCCTAGTGAGCAATAGCTTTGCAAGCTGTTCCTCTTTGACCTTCAAGCTTGTCTATTACAAGAACATGCATCATAATGACAATGCCTAGGAGGCAAAGGTGAAAGATGTGAATAGACGTTTCAAGATTTTCTCATTTGAAAAAGGCAACAAAGAGAGATTATATTTTTATTTTCAAGTAGCTTCTACCCAGATGTCCTCTGAAGAATTAGGAGAAAGTCTCCCATGTTAAGAAAGGTCCTCTAAAAATGAATCCAAAACAAGAATAAAAATGTATCTTCTCCTTTCCTGTATATTTTTTCAGGGAAATGATGATAGATTAGATAGATAGATAGATAGATAGATAGATAGATAGATAGATAGATAGATAGATAGATAGAGAGAGAGAGAGAGAGAGAGAGAGAGAGAGAGAGAGAGAGAGAGAGATAAAGGTAAAGGTTTCCCTTGCACATACGTGTTAGTCATTTCTGGCTCTAGGGGGTGGTACTCATCTCTGTTACAAAGCCAAAGAACCAGCGCTGTCCAAAGACATCTATCTCCATGGTCATGTGGCTGGCATGACTAAACTCCGAAGGCACACAGAACACTGTTACCTTCCCACCAAAGTAGTCCCTATTTTTCCACTTGCATTTTTACATGCTTTCGAACTGCTAGGTTGGTAGAACCTGGGACAAGTAACGGGAGTTCACTCCATTACACGGTGCTAGGGATTTGAACCACTGAACTGTTGACCTTTCTAATTTACAAGCTCAGCATCTTAGCCACTGATCCACCACGTCCCTTAAATGGACCAATTATGCTTTCCTCCTTCCTTAATGCTATGTACAGAAACAGTGAGCAAATTTGATGCCTGTATTATTAAACATTTCAGCTCAATCAACCCAACTCAGAGCATGATAATGATAGAGATAGAGAATTGATAGATATAGATAGATTATAGAGACAAAGATAGTTAGATATTATAAGAGAGAGCGGGGTTTAAATTAATTCAAGTAGTAGAAAAAAGCATTACTAACAGTTTGGTATGATGCCTAAACTGTATTGACATTTTCTAACTGAAAATCAGAAACAGAAATTGTGATCTGAAGAGTGTGTACATCTGTGTGTATGTGAGTGCTTTGCAAACTAGGGGGTGTGCAAAATGTTTTTTTAATACATATATGATTTCTGAATAAACAAAAACAGCTGTATCCATTGCTTGGTTCTCTATGGACTAAATCATAGAGGTAGCAAACAGGCTTTCCTGTTTTAAATTTTAGTTAAGTAAAGATCTACTAAATAGCTATTAAATGCTCAAAAGGAACACCCCAAAAGTGGTTCTTTTCCTATCATGGAGGAGAATGAGACTTAGTAGTGAATTACCCTTGCCTCCATTCCCAGAAAATACAGGTTTATTGAAATATATATAGGTCTTAGTAGAGGTACTAAAGAAATATCATTTTGCTTAACTGTTTTATTTTATCCCAAACCTACTACTCCATTATTTCATCCACCTGTTGCTAATCAATACTCTGTCCCTTGCCTCATCAGTATGATACAGGCGTAACTAGTTTGCAGTATTCTGCTCATGGCAGTAAATTACTAGCAGGTGAAGCTGCTCTGAGTAGAGTTGATTGAGCTGAAATGTTTAGTAACACAGGCATCTAATTTGCTCTCTGTTTCTGTACATGGCATTAAGGAAGGAGGAAAGCATAACTGATCATTGTGGAGTCTTTTCATGGATCCAGCTGCAGATATAGCTGATCAAACTGCATGCAGCTGAGATGCCAAGTACTTCATACATTAAAATGCACTACAGTAGAGTTGTTTTGTCATGACTGCTCCTGAGGCTGTGTGTCTATGCAGAGAAAAGTAAAGTCTTAGGCAAGAAAAGCCAAAAGTACACATATAGACTGGGTGAAACCAGGGTTAATAGCAGTAACTGTGAGAGGGATCTTGGAGTCTTAGTGGACAATCAGTTAAATATGAGCCAGCAGTGTGCAGCGGCAGCCAAAAAAGCTAATGCAATCCTAAATTGCACCAACAGAGGGATACAATCAAGATCAACTGAGGTACTAATACCACTCTATAAAGCCTAAGACCAGACCTAGAGTACTGCATCCAGTTTTGTTCACCACATTATAAAAAAGATGTTGAGAAACTAGAAAAAGTGTAGAAAAGAGCAACCAAGATGATTAGGGGACTGGAGGCTATTTTTTAAATTATTTGTATTGATTTTTCTTTTTTTACATGTCTCAATCAATAATAAACAGTACGGTGACACATTTTTATACAACTACATTACATATCAGTATTGTCTATATGTTCTATTTCTATATTTTTATAACTACATAATACATTTCCTTTTCTTATTTCTTTCCTTAATCCAATCATACTATTTTTCCCATATTGCATAGAATTCAGAATCTTTTTTTCCTTTTAATTCTATAGTCATCCTATCTATTTCCACACACTCAAAAAAAATTTTAATTACTAGGCCTTCGGATGGTATATCTTCCAGCATTGCGCAAAGGCTATTCTGACTGCTGTTGTTATATGTAGCATCAAGTATTTTATCCTTTTATTATATTTACTTTTAATTATCCCTAGGAGGAATAATTCCAGGGTAAATTCTATCTGATTTCCAATTAAATCCTGTATCCATTTTTGTATTTTCTTCCAGTATTTTTCCACTTCGGGGCATAATCACCATGTGTGATAGAAGGTTCCTTGTTTTATTCCAGCATTTTGGATCTAAATCTCAGCCAATCTTGAGGGCACCAAGACTTATCTTTTTAATATCTTGACTGTAATTGCAAGTAGGGCCACCAATCAATGGTTATTCCCTGGTCTTGCAATTCCTGCCTATTTTTTAGTTTACCTTGATTGTCTAAAATCTCCTTATATCTGGCCATCTTGTCTATGGCCATAGTGTTAGGGTAAATCATACCTTCCATAGTGGAAAGCCAACTTGGGATTTTCAAATAATATTTTTGTTTTATTTCTCTCCATTTTTGTATCAAAGTGACTCTTATTTTGTGTCTATAAAATATAAATATGACTGTGTACTTTTGTCCCACAAGAAGGCATGCCACCCTTTTTGTAAATCATGCCCTTAAAGCATTTAATATTCTTTTCTTTCTTAAATTGGAGGCTAAAACATATGATGAACAGTTGCAAGTACTCGGCATGGCTAGTCTAGTGAAGAGAAAGATTAGGAGAAATATGATAGCAGTGTTCCAGTATTTGAGGGGCTGCCACAGAGAGGAGGAGGTCAAGCTATTTTTCAAAGAACCTGAAGGCCAGGAAAGGAATAAGATGAAAACTGATCAAGGAGAAATTCAACCAAGAAATGTGGAGAATTTTTCTGACAATGAGAACAATCAACCAATGGAACAGCTTGGCTTTGGAAGTCTTCATAACTGGAGGCTTTCAAGAAGAGATTGGACTGCCATTTGTCAGAATGCTAGTACTAGAAGACCTAGAACAGTGATGGCAAACCTATGGCACGCATGCTACAGGTGGCACGCAGAGCCCTCTCTGCAGGCATGCCAGCCATTGCCCAGCCCAGCTCCGTTGCAAATGCGTGCACCTCCTGGCAGCCAACTACTCTTTGGGTTTCTGCCATGCATGCATGGGGGTGGGGCCTTCACCGATCTCCTCAGGTTCCACCTCTGCAGGTGCCTCTCTGTGGCAGGAACAGAGGAAAAAACCTGGGTGTGCAGGGAGAAACTGCCGAGATTGGGGCAGGCAGGAACAGAGGAGAAAGCTTGGGTGCACAGGGAGAAACTGCTAAGATAGGGGAATGCAGGAACAGAGGAGAAAGCCTGGGTGCACCCGGGTGTGCAGCCTGGGTGAGCAGGAAGAAACTGTCGAGATCGGGGAAGGTAGGAATGGAGGAGAAAGCCTGGGTGTGTAGGGGTGGGGGGTGGGGGGGAGAAAAACTGCAGAGATCACAAGTCCCCCCATGCCCCACTTTGGGCCTGAAAACCCTCCTGTACCAACCTGGAAGCCAAAATGGGGAGTGGGGGCTGAGCGGCATGCACGGGGGGCCACATGCACAGGGAATGCGTGGGGTGGGGCACATGTGCAGGGGGCACTTACATTGCATTTTGGGGGTTGGGGCACACACATGTGCATTCATGTGTCTACGCGCATGCTTTGGGCACTTGGCACCAAAAAAGTTAACCATCACTGACCTAGAAAGTCCCCTCCAACTCTGTTAATCTGTCACCCTTCATTATACTTAACTGCAACATTTGGTTTCTTAGGGGCCCTTCTAAAATGTATAATAGAAGTAGATTTACTGTTCTGAAATCGTAAACTTAATAAGATTAGGTTCTCAACTTCATTCAGAGATTTAACCAACTATTTGAACTTGGAAAACTGGGTTCTTGTCCTGTATCAGTATGGATGTATATGTAAAAATATTGGACATTGTGCTGCTCTTTTAGAAAGATATCAATCAGACTAGAGCTTGAAGGGACTTCCGAGGTATTTTAATCCAATCCCCTGCTTAAAATAAAATTAAGATTAGATAACTTTATTGTCATTTTTTTACTGTGAGCATATTGGCCCACGTTAAAAATGAATCTCTGTTGCCTGCTCTCAAGAGATAGTGTATATCTACCCAAACATATACATAACACACATATAAACATGCTATATACTGTACATACATAAATATATACCTGCACCATACGCATATATATTGAATATGTAGCAGAAAGAGTTCACAAGGTTGATTCTATATGGAATAAAACTGTGACTGAATCTAGATGTGCTGCTTTGGGTACTACAAGGCCTCCTCCCAAAAGGTAATAAGGAAAACAAGTCATGAAGAGGATATGTAATGTCTTAGACCAGGGATCTCCAACCTTGGCAACTTTAAGACTTGTGAACTTCAACTCCCAGAGTTAGTCAGCCAGCAACAAAGCTACAGCAAAGCTGGCTGAGGAACTCTGGGAGTTGAAGTCCACAAGTCTTAACATTGCCAAGGTTGGAGACTCCTGTCTTAGATAATCCCTCAGGATTGTCTGAGACATTACATAAGCTCAAGCATTGCTTATGTGCCATGTCCTGGATAGAAAGAAATGATCTTTTCTGCCATCCTCACCACTCTCTGCACTGCCTTCCTGTCTGAAGCAGTAATGCTTCCAAACCAGACAGTAATGCAATATGACAGGATGCTCTCGATCATTCCTCTATAGAAAGTGGTAAGGACTGGGGAAGGAAGATGAATTTTTCTCATGAGACACAGAAAATGTAGGCGCTGCTGAGCCCACTTCACCAGTCTGTGTCTCACTTTTGAATGACCAAGCTAGCCTACTCATTAGCTGCACACCCAGAAACTTGATGCTACTAACCACCTCCACAGGTGAGTCATTACTACATAAAGGTGTGCAGCTGTGCCTGCCTTTTCTGAAATTGCAGCAGACCCTATACTATTTGACAAGTGGCTGTCCAGTCTCTTCTTAAAAACCTCCAGTGATGATTGATAGAAAGATAGAAAGATAGATTGATTGATTGATAGATAGATAGATAGATAGATAGATAGATAGATAGATAGATAGATAGATAGATATGATTTAGAGGAAAGTCTATTTTAATAATAGTGTGGCCTGATATTTAATTATTGTTTTGAATTTTCCTCCTCTTAGTTCTGTTTGGTAGTCAATTTGTGTGGGCTAAATGTTCCAAAAAGTGATTTAGAAATAATGCTGAGTTGAAACCTTCTTTGTTGATATTTCCTTGGACATTCCTTTCCATTATTCTAAAATCTCCCTTGTTTCCCACATTTCCTTGTCTAGAAAGGAGGAGGAGTTCACTTGGAATCAAATGTGAATAGAAAGAACCAGGAATGCTATAAAACTACTGGGAACAGAATTATGCAATGAAAAAGAAGGCGTTCACACTCCTCTCTTGTCCATCTTGTAACTAAAATCACTCACAATAATTGCACAAAATTCTGTTCTACTTCATACAAAATTTCAGAAGCAAATCATTTTGTAAATTGAGTGGAAACTGTTCTGTACGATCCATTAACATACTTGCAAGCGCCGCGTTGTGATTGGTCAGAACGCATGGCAACCTGATTGGCTGAGCGAGCCGCACTGATTGGCCCGCCGCGAATCCCCCGCGATTGGTGGAAACTAATCGCGGGAGATTCAAAGCGGTGCCATTGGCCGCGGCCGCCGCAGCCAGAGAATAAAAGCCGCCGCTTTTCTTCTGTAGCCCGAGCCGATCTCAGGACTTAATAAAGAGCTGAACTAAGTCACTGGCTCCCGAGTCTCCTTCCCTGCGACGGACACGACAGAAACTATTAGAAAAAATAAAGGATCTTTTTCTCCCCTTACTAATAATTCCTTTAAATAAATAAAGTAATTAAGGGAAGATAAATCAAAACAATAGCACTCTAGTGAAACTCCCAGCTTTGTGCTTTCCTATTTATTATGAAGTTCTGACTCTAGCTTTAGAATCTTTGTCTTTGTTCTCAACCAATTGATAAAGGCATGTATTTTGTAACCCCATAAAACTGTAGACAGTAATGAGAAACGGGCTTGGCTTCACTTCTAAAGAAATAAATTAAAACAATGTTAGACTCTGTGAGGAACAGTCACCTGAGCTTTGTGGAAACTTCTGTTCTATGCAAGATGCTTGATGGAATTCATTCACTGTAGAATGATTTCACACAATCGGTCTTGTCACTCAGCAGCAAAATATATTAATAGAAGTCAGTCATGATTGCTGCCATCTTTCAGCACTTTGTTCCATACCACGTAGGCTGGAGAAAGAATTAGAAGTGCATGAATTTTCAAAAAGTCAAAATAAAATTGGGGAAATATTTATCTAAAGAACATTAGCCTCTTTCTACATGAAAATTGGGCACTCATTGCTGTGGACATTAAAAAAATCTGGAATCTTCAAATAATACATTGCATTTAAATGTTGGCAATAGCTATTCTAACCCTCTTTCCACTGAGCTCTGCAACTTGTTTAATGTTTACATTGTATTACATCAGAGTGAAGCACCTGTAGTGTTTCAGCTACTGTTGCACTTATCTACAATTCCAAGCATCACTTACAGTTGTCTATGTTGGCGGATCTTCTAGGAGTTAGCATTAAATAATATTTTAAAAACTGTAGTTCTTTATTCCTGTGGTAGGAAGCCTTTATATCAAAAGAGTATTTCAAATAAGGATAGGTAAGTCAGTTCTTTATTATGATTAAAAGGATTATTATGGTTAACAGTATCAACAGCCAACAAGAGCTATTAAGAGAACTTAGCAAGACATGTTGCCACCATTGAGTTCCTGACATTGATCATCTTTCAAACTAACAATGCAATCTCAGTCTCAATTATGTATTATTCTAAATTGATGAAATAAAATTAATTTTAATACCAAATTTTAATTAAAAATTACAATTAAAAAGATGAAAACTGGTACAAACTAAGAAAAACAAATAATAAAATAGTTCAGGAATTAAAAATAGAAAAAGGAAAAAATATATAGTAAAGAAAAGTAAAGACATATATAAAGAAATAACTTGCCTCTTCATCACAATTATAAACAATTGTAGTAACTTATCACCTTCTCTTAAAATAAAAAAAGTGTTCTCTTCTTCCCTTATCCCATCTCTTAACTATAAACAAATCCCAATGCTTCATCATTTAAGCTGGTCTATTCACAATCTCTTCTTCCATGATTGTCAGCTCCACTTTAACCACAGCCATCTTCAGTTCTTCATTTCTTCTGTGGAAGTCAAAAGAAAATTAATTTTGAAAACATGTTTCTGAAATTCTCACATGTGCAATTATAGTACTTGCATTTACATAGCTATCCAGTTCATATCAAGAAGGTCAAGTTTTTTATTATACAATCAATTCTTCAGTTTCTAGAATTTCCAAAGTTTCCACTGAGTCCCAAATGAGGGTGTACATGAGAAAACTTTACCCATTGGCCATTTTCTGTAGCTACTATTTACCTCTAAAGAAAAATCCTACCCTTGTAAAAATATCTTTAAAAATTACCTTTCCCTTTAAGTAATTTGGAAAAACCGTTCACCTTATTTCCCTAACCAGAGATTCAATGGAAAATATTGAAAGTCCATTTATGCTTAACTCTAGTTCTCTTCAAAAATCTAATTGAAATGTGCCCAGGTAATCAGTATACTTCAAATATGAATAGAATTACAAAGTGATGATACTCCCAAGCACCTCAACCAAGAAGTATATATTTGAGAGCGATCAGTATAATTAACCACTTCTCCAGATCAAGGGAAGATTTCTTCAGTAAAAGTCTTATAATTGCCTCATTTAAGAAGTGAACATAAAACACTTTGATTGAGGATGGAGGTAGTTATGACTTATTTGATCAGCCCTAAATCACATGCGTTGAGTAATAAACATTTACCAGACATTATTGAAGTCTACAAAATAAATAGAAGAATGAATTAACAATAACATTTGAACAAATTATCCCAAAAGTGGTTTTTCAAATGGCAACTGGATATTTGTCCAGTTGCCTTTTTAAAAAAACACCTTTGGGACATCCATGACCTGGATGACTGGGAATTTCCACAGATGTTTGGATGAATTCTTAATCAAAAAAAGATAAAAACCAAGAAATGTCACAAAGTAAGGAAGCCAAGAATGGTTTGGATAATTTCAAGGTGTCCCAAATCCAAAACCATGTTGTCAAATCATTCTCTCTTGAAGATTTGGATTGGCTCAGCTTTCCTTTAGAGAGCTACAGTGAATAGATGCTGCAATTTAGCATTTTTGCATACTAATTTCAGTAGGTTAAAGAGAAATCCATATGACTCAACCAACCAGATGTCTTGTCTCCAGGGCATGCTGGAGCCATGACACCATGCGTTGTGCCATGTCAGACTATGCTATCGAGGGGGGAAATGGTGTTAACCACCCAACCTGGGGTTTCGACTGTTCCACGGAGATAACGAGCCTTGCTGATGTCACATGCTGAGCTGTTACAGCCTACGGGCAGTTGTAGACAAAGTGATTTGGTTGCTGCCTGTTGAACTAATGTTCTCGGGAGGGGTGGAGGGTCACTTCATAGGCATAAATACAATGTTGGAATATGATATTTGTACAACTATAGTAAATAGGGGTAAATAATTAATGGATAAAAAGCATGGTGTTTAGGGTGTTACATGGTAACCGGATGTGATCCAGTAGCGCTCACTGGATGGTGGATAAATTCATTAAGTTGTTAACTGGTGTATAAATATAGCTCTGGCTGCGAGGTGTGCCAGAGCTGACTTTAATTCCTTTTGGTTACTTGTTGTTACCTGAATCTGGAACATTGTATGGACGAATAAAGACTCATTTGATCATTACCTTGAGACCTTTGTTTCTCTTCCTGCCTGGAATCCGGCGAAACAGCTGAGACCATTGGAAATTTCAATGTTCACTGCTGGGAAACAGCTTTTTGTGTGAGCAGCAGGTAGAACTGCAAGAACCATGCCTTCAGACAGAAATGAATTGCAAAGTGGCAACATGTGTTTTTTGAAGAAGAAAATAAATGAAAAAAGACCATAAAAGAAGGGATAATATCTTTTAATAAGTATGAGTTTATGAGAATGGCATGCTACAAGACCTTGGCCAAGGGTGCTTTTTCAAAAGGCAACTGAACTTCATTTTTCCTTGAAGATATTTCACTTCTTATTTAAGAAACTTCTTCAGTGTCTTCACCAGAATTGAAGAAGCTTCTTGGATGAGAAGCAAAACATCTTTAAAAAAAGCAAAGTCCAGTTGCCTCCTGAAAAAGCACCTTTGTGACAACCATAACTTGGATGACTGAGAATCTCCATAATCAAGACATTGGGCATTCAATAGCATTTTAGTCTTAGTGGTATCTTTATACTATTTTTTTTAATTCCAGTACAAATGTTTTACCTTATCACATGTTTTACCTGTTCTTCAATACAGTGTCTTTCTAAAGTTTTCAACTAAACTTCTCAGATTTCCCAACCAATTTTGTCAACATAGAGAACCATGCCAAAAGACTTCTAGAAATATAAGATGTGAAATATGACACTAAGACAGGCACAACAGAGAGCAAATTAAGTGGTATTGTTTCAGGCTTTGGACAGGCTTTCATGTAGATATCCATCAGTCTTCAAACCATGCATGGCCATAAATCTCAGTGTTCCAGGCACTCAATTCTATATTCAGGAATTTGTTTACCAGTCAACATTTCAAAGACATAGTTTGGATAGAAAAGTTGCTTTAGTCCAGACAGAGAAGAAATGTATTAGTAACAAGTAAGCCAGCCTAATGAAAAATACAGAAACACAGATTCTAAGACCTTTTCTCCCATTTTTCTGAGTCAATGTTGTTTTGCCAGTTTTGAGCATTGGCAAGATCTGCTCAAAATTTACATAATGCTGCTGTGGGTCTGAGAATTGCTAGTGCCAGCACTGTTTGTTATAATCTTATTCCATTATTTTGCTTCATTAAGCCTACACATGTGGCTTTAGGAAATTGTTTGATATTGCATAAGGACATTTGTCCAATGGGTATTATGCATATCACTGGGTGCTGGGTCTCCAAGATTTCAGTTGCAACGGCTCATTATTTTTTGATCACTTAAAAAAAAGATTGAGCAAAATTCACACTTTTTTTCATAGATGGGATAGAAATAAATGGATTAGAAACAATGAGAAAGAAAAACTGAATTTATCAGGTTTCAGTGTTTATTTCTTAAACTTTAAAGATCATAGCAAATTTCAGCTGGGGATCAGGGCTGCCAACTTTTTCCTAACTCCTCCTTATCTTTGATGACCACAAGCAGGAACAAGAATGTTATTTTCAATAGGATCTCATGGTTGATATAGAATTTCATTACCTGTCTTTTGTTTAAATTTATATGTCATTTTTCAACTCAGGTGAGTACACAGCAACTGATATTAAAACAAGTAAATGAATACTAAAATTCCTTGGTATGAGCATTTTTATGGTTGTTGTAAATAAGAGAGGGACACATTCTGAAGGAGTATGTTGTACAGCTTGAGAGCAACATTACTTGTGAACCACATAGATATCTGCAGAAACCCATCTTTTATAAAGGTTAAGGGCTGGACAATCCCATTATGGGAAATAGAGTCAATAGACGCAATCTACATAGACTTCTGCAAAGCCTTTGATTCAGTGGTACACGACAAACTACTCCTAAAAATAAAATCTTATGGTATCTCTGGACAACTGAATAACTGGATAGAAGCATTCCTGTCAAACAGACAACAAATGGTCAAAATTGGGAACGCCCTATCAAATCCAGTACCAGTCAATAGTGGTGTTCCCCAAGGCAGTGTTCTAGGACCAACTCTCTTCATAATCTACATAAGCGACCTTTGTGATCATATCAAGAGCAATTGCGTTCTCTTCGCTGATGATGTAAAGCTGTTCAATACCACAGACAATACTACTACCCTTCAAAAAGATCTAGACTATGTATCTGAATGGTCTAACATATGGCAACTCCAAATCTCAACAAATAAATGCTCTGTCTTACATATTGGCAAAAAAAATCAGAAAATAAAATACAAGCTGAATAGTCAAGATCTTGTTGATGACCCAAGCTCTGTAAAGGACCTGGGAATACTCACCTCTAATGATCTAAGTGCTAGAGCTCACTGCAACTACATAGCCAAAAGGCATTAAGAGTTGTTAACCTAATCCTACGTTGCTTTTTCTCTGGTAATATCTCACTACTAACCAGAGCATACAAAACATTTGCTAGACCAATACTCGAATACAGTTCATCAGTCTGGAATCCTTATCACGTATGTGATATTAACACAATTGAGAAAGTCAGAAGTATTTCACAAGAAGAGTTCTCCACTCTTCTACCCGTTATAGAATACCCACGCCACCAGACTCGAAATTCTAAAACTAGAAAACCTCGATTACGCCGTCTTCGGTCCGACTTAAGCATGGTATATAAAATCATACATTGCAATGTCCTACCTGTCAATGAATACTTCAGCTTTAACCATAACAACACAAGAGCACACAACAGATACAAACTCAAAGTAAACCGCACCAAACTTGATTGCAGGAAATACGACTTCAGCAATAGAGTGGTCAATGTCTGGAATACTCTACCCGACTCTGTAGTCTCTTCCCCAAACCCCAAAAACTTTAACCTTAGACTGTCTACTATTGACCTCACCCCTTTCCTAAGAGGTCTGTAGGGGGCGTGCATAAAGCGCACCAACGTGCCTACCGTCCCTGTCCTATTGTTTCTCTTATTCTTTTATTTTTCTTATATGTACCCATTCCATATATTCACAACTATGTATACACTTGTACTTATTATCTTGTAAACAATTGACAAATCAAATAAATAAATAAATAAATAAATAAATACACAGATGCTAAAACATTTAAGACTTTTCAGGTCAATACCAACACCTTAAATTGTGCCTTAAATTAACTGACGAGCAATGCAAATGTTTAAGTGCAGGTATTATGAAAACCCTGCATTGGTTAATTCTATAGTCTAAATGTTGTATTTTACATCAACTGTGCCTTGTAGATATTTTAAAAGAATTTTGTCAATGTCAATTAGACAATAACAATAGCAATAGCACTTAGACTTGTATACTGCTTCACAGTGCTTTACAGCCCTCTCTAAATGGTTTACCAAGTCAGAACATTGCTGCCAACAATTTGGGTCCTCATTTTACTGACTCAGAAGCATTGAAAGGCTGAGCTGCACAGAATCAAACTCCTGGAGTGAGCAGTGAGTTAGCTTGCAGTAATGCATTGTAATCACTGCGCCACCACAGCTCAGACAAGGAGTTTCAAAGAAATGGGTCTTGGACATTCATCAATGTAGAACAAAAGTATGTCACTATCAGCTCATTCCTGAAATGTTCCACACATTTGTAAGTGCTAAAAAAATGCACAAAAGAAATTTCCCTATCTTTAGATGGACTGCCTAGAATTTAAAGTAAGACCTTCTAGGTTGTGAAGTTTGTGTTCCATTCCATTCCATTCTGCCTGTATTAACTTACCCTAGTTAAGAAGTAGCTATTGCCCAATGCATATTTTTCTCCTTGTTTTTATAAATACATTGTAATTAACACATACTGCCTGAAGGTGGGAGAGGATGGGTATAGAAACTCATTTTCTTCCTACTTGTTTTTCTCACAAAGATATAAATTGAAATATCCCAGTTATGTGCAAATTACCTTTTGATGAACTCCAGCTCATACAGAATCTTTTTAACAGCATTTTTATCAGTTCTTTCAATTATTGGATCCAATTTGGAGTGAAAAAGGAATACAGAAAGGAGGGAGAGTGCGCGCTTGGTAGGGAAGTAGTAGGAGTGGAGATGCTAAAACCAACCACATTTTTCATAACACCTCCCAAAGGAATATGTTTGTAATGTTATTTTTCTTCCAATTAAATCCAAAGCAGCATTGTCCCTTTGATTGCTCCTTTCAAGTCAAACTTCAGAAATCCAACTAAATATGAGCTAATCAACATCATTGTAAAGTTTTGCTATGGGAAAAATCAATATAAGGAATATGAATAGTCTCTCTCTCAGTCACTTTCTCTCTCTCCCTCTCTCAGAAAACCCACGTGCACGTGTGCACATACACACACACAACAAAGATCAGTCCTGTTCTCTGAACTCTTGACTGAATCAAAGCAGAATAGAACCTTGCAATTAACCAAATTATTTTCAGCTTGTAAATTATCTGCCCTTCTAATTGAATGCTGCATAAAACTAATTTAATTTGGTCATTTCCACCAGTCTTTATTTTTATTTATTTTATTTATTTATTTTATTTTGTCAAGCGATTATAAGATAATACGTGTAAGTATAAACATAGTTATGAATACGTGATATGGATACATATACAAAAAATAAAAAGAAATAATAGGATAGGGATGGTAGGCATGCTGGTGCGCTTATGCACGTCCCCTACAGACCTCTTAGGAAAGGAGTGAGGTCAATAGTAGACAGTCTATGGTTAAAGTTTTTGGGGTTTGGGGAACAAACTACAGAGTCAGGTAGAGTATTCCAGATATTGACCACTTTGTTGCTGAAGTTGTATTTCCTGTAATCAAGTTTGGTTCAGTTTACCTTGAGTTTGTATCTATTGTGTGCTCTTTTATTGTTATGGTCAAAGCTGAAGTATTCATTGACAGGTAGGACATTGCAATGTATGATTTTATATACTATACTTAGATAGGACCGAAGGCAGCGTAGTTCTAGGTTATCTAGGTCTAGAGTTTCAAGTCTGGTGGCATAAGGTATTCTGCAACGAGTAGAGGAGTGGAGAACTCTTCTTGTGAAATATTTCTGGACTTTCTCCACTGTATTAATATCAGATATGTAATGTGGGTTCCAGACTGATGAGTTGTATTCAAGTAATGGTCTAGCAAATGTTTTGTATGCTCTAGTTAGTAGTGTGATATTACCAGAGAAGTTACACAGGATTAGGTTAACAACTCTTTTTTTAAAAATAAATTTTATTAAGTTTCCAAATTTTAAAAACATAAAATAAAACTTTATACATTGTTATCAACATCAAGACATCTTTTGCATCTCCTCACATTTTTCAGTATATGTATTTACTTATTCCTTTACCGTTACATCTTACTCTTACTATAAATCAATATCTTTTATCCTTACATCTCAATCTTCTCCATGATATATTTACATATTTACATATTCCCTCATTCTTTTCCTAATTGCCATTTTCTTTTTATTTCTAAACCACTCATACCGGGCATCCCAGGCCCTATAATAAATTGAATCTTCTCTGTCTTTTATTTTCATTGTTAGCCTGTCCATCTCTATACAATCTATTTTTTTTTTATAGCCATGCCTTCCGGTGGAACCCTTTTTTCCTTCCAGAGTTGTGCGTACGAAATCCTTGCAGCTGTTAATATATGTAACATAATATATCTATCTGTTTTATTGCATTTTTGTGTTATTATACCTAATAAAAAAGTTTCTGGATTAAATTCAGTTTTCTGATTTGTGATTTCTTCTATCCATTGTCTAATTGTATTCCAATATTTTTTCACTTCCTGGCATGTCCACCAGCTATGAAAATAAGTGCCTTTTTCTTTCCACATTTCCAACAATTTGGGTCTGAGTTAAATATTTTTGCCAATCTATCAAGAGGAAGGTGCCATCTGTAGAACATTTTGTATTGATTTTCCTTTTATGCTGTGGATGTAATTAGTTTGTAATTTGATCCCCACATTCTCTCCCAATTTTCCAGGTCTATATTGTGGCCAACATTTTTCACCCATACCACCATCGTCTCTTTGACCACCTCCTCTTCCATTTTAAAACCTAGGAAAAAGTTATATATTCTTGAAATCATTTTCTTTTCCATTTCTTGTAGAATTGATGCTTTTTCATGCAGAAACAACTCTTAATGCCTTTTTGGCTATCTGGGCTTTAGCACTTAGATCATTAGAGATGAGTACTCCAAGGACTGAAGACCCACCCCTTTTTAGGAACATGGCAGATACAGCAAGTATCAAAAGTGTGTGGCTAAAGTCATGACATTGAAGCTGCCATATTGACTTTTTTGACACCCCATGGATGTCTCTATAAGGTAGGAAGTGCCTAAAATATATATTTACAAATAGGCTCAACATATGGAAATGGAGGGAGGGACAATTTCAATCTCACCCTGTATGTTATATTGGTTAGCCACTTTTCATCCTCACTCTGCCTTGTACAACCACTACCTCTTCCAAATGTGTTAATTACGTCTCAAACACCAAAATAGTGCTCACCTCAATTGTTCAAATAAACAAAACACCAATGTTTCATATCATGTCAAAATTAGCCTTGAGAAGGAATGTTTTTTTTAAAGTTATAATGAAAGCCTTCCCTTGAAAAATAAGGAAGAGATGGCTGTTAATCCTTCATGGCAAAGAATTGATATTTTTCTTCCAAGGAAGATCAGAGGGCCATTTTTTCCTTCTCTACTTAGAAATAAACCTAGTTGAATTCATTCATTTATTCACTTATTTATTTATTTGATTTGTCAATCGCTTACAAGATAATAGGTATAAGAATAAACATAGCTATGAATACAAGAAATGAGGACATATAAGAAAAATAAAAGAAACAATAGGACAGGGACGGTAGGCACTTTGGTACAGACCTCTTAAGAAAGGGGTGAGGCCAATAGTAGAAAGTCTAAGGTTAAAGTTTTTGAGGTTTGGGGAAGAAACCACAGAGTCAGGTAGAGTATTCCAGACATTGACCCCTCTGTTGCTGAAGTCGTATTTCCTGCAATCAAGTTTGGTGCGGTTAACCTTGAGTTTGTATCTATTGTTTGCTCTTGTATTGTTATGGTTGAAGCTGAAGTATTTGTTTTACCAGTAGGACATTGCGATATATGATTTTATATACTATAGTTAGATCAGACCAAAGATGGCATAGTTTCCTAGGTCTAGAATTTCGAATCTGGTGGCATAAGGTATTCTGCAATGAGTAGAGGAGTGTAGAACTCTTCTTGTGAAATATTTCTGGACTTTCTCAACTGTGTTAATATCAGATACGTAATGTGGGTTCCAGACTGATGAGCTGTATTCGAGTATTGGTCTGGCAAATGTTTTATATGCCTAGTTAGTAGTGTGATATTACCAGAGAAAAAGCTATGTAGGATTAGGTTATCAACTCTTAATGCCTTTTTGGCTATGTAGTTACAATGGGCTCTAGCACTTAGGTCATTAGAGATGAGTATTCCAAAGTCCTTGACAGAGTTTGGATCATCAACAAGGTCTTGACTATTCAGCTTGTATTTTATTTTCTGATTTATTTAGTTTTTGCCAATATGTAAGACAGAGCACTTATTTGTTGAGATTTGAAGTTGCCATTTGTTTGACCATTCTGATACATAGTCAAGATCTTTTTGAAGGGTAGCAGCATTGTCTGTGGTGTTGAATAGCTTTACATCATCAGCGAAGAGAACGCAGTTACTCTTAATATGATCACAGAGGTCATTTATGTAGAGTATGAAGAGAGTTGGTCCTAGAACACTGCCTTGGGAGACACCACTATTGACAGGTACAGAATTTGATAGGACACTCCCAATTTTGACCATTTGTTGTCTGTTTGACAGGAATGCTTCTATCCAGTTATGCAGTTGTCCAGAGATACCATAAGATTTTAGTTTTAGGAGTAGTTTGTCGTGTACCACTGAATCCAAAGCTTTACAGAAGTCTATGTAGATTGTGTCCATTGCTTTGCCATGATTGAGTTGTGTAGTCCATATGTTTTTGCAGTATAAGAGTTGCAGATTACAGGATAGTTTTTTTCCTGAAACCAAATTGTTTATTGGAGAGTAGTTTGTTTGTCTCTAAGTGGAGGAAAATGGATTGGTTAATAATTGATTCCATGACTTTACAGGTGACACAGCATAAAGAGATTGGTCTGTAATTTTCAACTAGGCTGGGGTCTCCCTTTTTGAAGATGGGGATGACCGTGGCTAGTGACCATAGGTTTGGCAAGGAGCTGGTCCTGAAATATTTTTCAAAGATTATGCTTAGAGGTTCGGCTATGGCAGTGAATAGCTTTTTTAAGAAGTAGGCACATATTCTGTCCGGTCCAATAGATAGAGATGGTTTTAGATTGTGTAGTGCTTTTTCAACATTGTCTTCTGTAAAATTGATATGTATTAGATTGTTTTAGTTGTCTGTGGTTTGACTAGGAAATACTGGGCATGATCCATTGCTGTTTACAAATACTGAACCAATGAATGTGTTAAAGAGGTTGGCTTTAATGGTGTCATCATTGCAGTCTTTACCATTAGGTCCTTTCAGGGGTGGGATGGACCTTGAGTCTTTTAGTTTGTTGTTTACAAAATTGGAGACAGCGCGGGTGGAATTGGTGCGTAGAAGGTTTTCCTCTTGTTTAATGTGATAATTGGTGCATTCAGTCTTTATCTGGTGGCATAAATTTTTGTATCGGCTTTTGAAGTTGGCAACGTGACCAGATTTGTTTTTCTGCCAAAGCAATTTCTTTTTGGATTGAAGTTTCCTTATTGTTATGGGTGATCTGTTTTTTCTGGTTTTTGGAGTTGTTGTTGGTACATATAGTTTGATGACTCTTTTGACTTCAAGTAAAAATATGTTGTAATGGTCTTCAACAGTATTGCATCCAGTGAATAGAAATTGCCAATCAAGAGATGAGAGATCATTGTCTATAAGATCATAGTTGCCTTTTTTGAAGTTATAATTGGGGATTTTGTCGTTATAATGATTTTTGTGTGGACATATGTTGAGACAAATGTCAATCATGTTGTGGTCGCTGTTGGAAAAGGGTTCTTTAAGTTGTATTCCGTAAATTGAATTCAAACTATTGCAGAAGATGAGATCGAGGCAGTTGTTAAGTCTAGTATTTTTGGTTACTAGTTGTTCCAGTCCCAGATTTGTTACAGCATTGTAGAAGGTTGCATGTATGGGTTCAATTTTACATTTGTTTAGGGTCCAGTTAATATGAGGTAGATTGAAGTCACCAAGAAAGAAAGCGTGTGGGCAGGATGTTGCCCATGTTAGTAGTGAATTTAACTTGTTTACATGTTCGATGTCATAATCAGGGGCTCTGTAACATACTAAGAATCGAAATGTGATATTTAGGGACAGTTCACAGATGATAGTCTCAGGAAGAGCAAGCTCCTGGGTAACTTGGATGTTTTTTAGATGTAGGGACTTTTTATAAAAGATAGCAACACCACCTCCTCTACGGATTTCGCGATCTGATAGGTAAACATGATAGTCTCTTACTGTGGTAATGGAGTCAGGGAGAGATGTGTTGAGCCATGTTTCACAGACAAATATGATGTCGAATGTAACCTTATTTAGTAAGAGAAGAAATTTGGGTATTTCATTTGCAAGGCTTCTTGCATTGAGTAGCTTGAATTTAAGGTCAGTTGTAGTTGGAATTGAGGTAGTTAGGGGCATGCGTGACTTGTTTTGAGTGATGGTGGATTCGATGAGGTAGGGTTGGATGCGGAGTTGTGGTTGTGTGACTTACTTTTGATACAATCAGCATGGTAGCACAGGTCCTTCTCTCCATTGTCTAGATGTTTTTTGAGTTCTGTGCGGAGTTCACGGGAGCAGATTCTTTCCAGTATGGATAAGTCTGGTCTTGAGCGAAGTTTGTTATGGTTGGGATTGGTTTTAGCAATGGCGTTTATTATATGAATTAATATACGTTTGCTGGGCTCATTTTTGCAAACAACTCTACAAAATCTTGGGGCCACCAAGCTGTCATTGTATTTGAACTCAGGGCCATCTCTGGTTATTTCAATGATATCTTCAGGAGAGATGTTTGTTGTATTTGAGTTGCTTATGATATTGCGAACTTTGGTGATATCATCTGATTCGTTAGTGTCTTCAAGACCAAATAAGATGGCATTTGGATGTTTCTGATCACATTTCATGATTTCTCTGATGAGTAAGGGAATATCATTTGTGGAATTATTTGATGGGATAGTGATTATTTGTGGTTGTGGTTTGGTGGTTATTTTTGGTTGTAGTTGTGATTGTAGTTGAGGTAGTAGTTCTAGTAGTGGTTGTTGAGTTGGGATTTGAGTTTGAGCTGATAGGTATTCGCTTATCTGTGCTGTATTTTTTTTCAAGAGAGATTAGGCTTGCTTGTATAGTTGTTTGTATTGTTGTGTTGCTAAGCGTTCTCCTATTGAGTGAATGAATGATTATATGCTTTCAACTCTGTCAGGCAGGGTACTTAGTTTGTTTAGCTTAGGTAAACATGATGGACATAGACAAGGGAATGTATCTGATGTTTTTAGGAGATCAGCTAGGTTTTTGTTTAAGTTTAAGCAGGCAAAGTGCACTTGATTGTCACATATGTGGCATTTAATGTTATTTTCATTTTTATTGATGGTTTCAAGACATTTGAAGCATGTGCAGGAGTCTGGGAGGTCATTGGTAGAGATATTATTCTTTAGTTGTTTGGTAGTGGAGGATTTGGAGTTTTTGGCTGGCATGGCCAATGATAATAGTACATTAAACAATTACAATAGCTAATTTATGTGATAGATAGTTACTTAATGAATGTTGGTAATTAATAAATGTTAATTGACAAGTTAGAGAATGAATCAAAAGTAAAATTACTTATTACTAAAAATCAATCAATCAATCAACTAGATAATAAAAGATACAGTATTTAATCTCTATCAATTCAATAAATCAGTAAATTAGTGATCATTTAACAATTAATTATTATACTATTAAATGATAAATCAATTATTTTAGACAAGGTATTATCTATCAATAATTGGTCTTGAGTTAATGAAATAGTGGAGGTAATGAAGTATTGGAGGTTTGTAGTGAAAAGTTCCTTTGTTTTTCCTTAAAGCCACGTTGTTTGGTTTTTGTTTTGTTTTGTTTTTGTTTTTAAAGATGAAGTTTTGCTGTTTGATAGATTTGAATGGAGAAGATTTGAATGAACTCTCCAATCATCTCCTTGGGAGTTTGGAATGGATGAGATTTGGGTGGGAATTAAGTGGAGGTTGTCCATTCAGCTGAGTGGGAATTTAAATGCAGGCTGACTAATCAGCTGGGTGATTTAAATGGAGACTGTTTAGGAGATTATTCCTCTCAGATAGGGTCTATCGATTCTCCATGAGTCTTCTCAGTTCTCCGCAATTCATGGCCATTCAGAATCACACTCTCCTGCTCTCCTCCAGTCGTGGCTCTTTTTCGGATGTTTAAGATCACCCTCTGTCAGTTCCATCTCTTTCTCTGCAGTTTGGAATCACACTCTCCACCAGTCACAGCTCATTCCATGCCGTTCATTCTATGCCGCTCAGAATGGCTCACTCTCAGAATCAGTCTCTCTAAGTGTCAGAATCCCACTCTCATCTAATCACAGCTCATCCCTTCTCTTAGCACTCTCTGCTCTCTGCACAGAATTGCACTATTCACTATCCGCCAGTCCCAGTTCTTTCAAGTCTCACCCATTCAGAATGGTATCCTGCGGAATGGAGTCTTGGGCTCTCCATGCGGGATGGTGTCCTGACTCTCCGCTCACTCTCTCTGCTCACTTTTGGGATTGCTGGAAATTTCTCTGTTCTCAGAACCTTCCAAAAACTTCCAACAGTCCTGGTTGAGGTAGATCGCGGCTTCGTTGGCCCCAGACCCCACTCTCTATCTCCAGCAATACGGTTAGGCATTCGCCTCAATCACCACCTTGGGAGATTCTCCAATTATTTATTTTTGGTGCATTACTATGGCCATTATTCGAACCTTTGGAAGTTGGTGTTCATGTTGATTTTAAAATGCCTTAAATGGTAGTACTTCAATAGCCTTTAGAGTTCATTGGCAGCACTCTAAACCAGTGCTTGAATGGGATGGTCAGCTGGTGCTCCATTCAAAATCCAAGAAAGAAATACTTAGACTCCATTAATTAGAGAAAAGATATCTTTTACTGGAAATCAAGTGGTAGCAACAAAAGAATTCTGAATATGAGAAAATGGGCATGTAAATCACATATACAAAGTGATGGCAGCGTTCCCACCCCCAATAGTTCAATTGGCTCATCCAATTAAACGTTATGTATATCATCATGTGGGCATCTCCAGGTGGTGATGAGGCCTCTGTCCATTGACCTTGACATATTTTGATAAAGAGTTGCAGCTGCACATAACATAGGATAGAAGCCTAAGCAAGAACCTTCCCCCCCAATTTACATAGTTCTGTTTTGTAATACCTCCAGCTCACTTCCCATAACCATATCCCCACTCCTCCCCCCCGTTACTTATGACAGCCGAAAGATGCAAAGCAAAGGGAGAAAATCTTGAAGGCTGACATTCGGCCCTCCTGCAAAAGAGGCGTTAGTCCTATAAAGGATAAAAATAGAAGGTAACAGAAAATATACATGTAACACCATAATACTATTTTTTAGGGTTTATCAGGATATTTAGTACGAAATGCCTTGATAAGCTTAGGAGCTCTAACATCCTTCTCATTCACCCATTCAGACGGGAAAGGAGGAAAATGTTTCCAAACAATCAAATATTGGAGTCGACCCCTTTGTTTTTGAGAATCCAAAATTTCTTTAACTTCAAAATGTTGTTCACCTTCAATTAGCAATGCCACGGGGGGAGCAACCTGAGTTGGTCTCAAGTCGGAGGTATGTTCAGGTTTTAATAAACTTACATGGAAAACAGGGTGGATCCATCGGAGGGTTTTAGGTAATTTCAGTTGGACTGCCACAGGGTTCACAATTCGTTCCATTGAGAAAGGTCCAACATACTTAGGTCCAAGCCTTTTTGACTTTTGTGTGGTCTGCAAATATCTGGTGGATAAAAAGACCTTGTCACCAACTTGATATGGTTTTTGTGGAGTTCTCTTTTTATCTGCAAATTTTTTATGGGCTTGATGAGCATCATCTAATGCTTCATGGGTAACCAGCCAGGTAAGCTGGAGCTGTGTTATCCATTCATCTAATGACTGAATGTTAGGTTTCTCCTGTGAAAGCTCGGGTATGGCTACAAAGTCTTGTCCTGAAGCCACTTTAAATGGAGTAAGCCCAGTACTACTATGTACCAAATTGTTATTTGCCACCTCAGCGAATGGCAATAGGTCAGCCCAATCATCTTGCTGATAATTTATATAACATTGAAGATACTGTTCCAATACCGAGTTAGTTCTCTCACAAGCCCCATTGGTTTGTGGGTGATGGGTGGAGCCTTAGCCCTGGGCAGAGCCCAATAACGTCAGGAACTCCTTCCAAAAGTTTGAGGTAAACTGGACACCCCTGTCTGAGATTATGCATTCAGGAACCCCATGTAACCTGTAGATTTGTAAAATAAACAGTTTAGCCAACGTTTTCGCAGATGGGATTTTCAGACAAGGTATGAAATGTACCTGTTTGGAAAACAAATTGGTTACTACCCAAATAACTGTATTCCCCCCACTTTCAGGTAATTCCACTATAAAATCCATAGAGATTTCCATCCATGGAGCAGTTGGTCTAGTCACATTTTGTAGTAAGCCTGCTGGTTTACCAGGAGGCTGTTTGGCTGAGGCACAGATAGGACAGCTAGCCACATAAGTCTCAATGTCCTTTTTCAAGGTAGGCCACCAAAATTTCCTTTTAACCAAGTGTAAGGTCTTCATGAATCCAAAATGTCCAGCAGCTTTAGAGTCATGAGCTTGCTGTAATATTTGATTTCTCAGCTTTGCTGGCACATATAATTTGGCCCCCACCCATGCCCATACAGTTATTTGAGTGAGCAAGGAACCAATCATCAAGTTTTAGAGCTCCTTTTAATTGTGCAGTTAAATCATTTGATAAATCAACTTCCTTCCTTTTCTGGGCTCTGGAGCTGCCAACTGTTTGGTTGGGACAATAGGCCGTACCACTTCTTGGCAAGCACTATTATATTGAGGTAATCTAGATAAAGCATCCGCCATGAAGTTCTTCCCTTGTGGAATGTACTTCAATGAAAAATAAAAGTGCTTAAAGTACTGCACCCAGCGAACTTGCTTGGGAGACAGCTTCCGAGGTGTTTTCAAAGCCTCCAAATTTTTATGATCTGTCCACACCTCAAATGAGTGTTTTGCCCCTTCTAAGAAATACCCCCAGGTTAACAGAGCCCAGTGAACTGCAAAAGTTTCTTTTTCCCAGATGGCCCATCTTCTTTCGGTTTCAGTTAGTTTATGGGAAGTATATGCACATGGTTGAAGTGTCCCCATCTCGTTTGCTTGTAGTAACACTGCCCCGACTGCTACATCACTCGCATCGGCTTGGATTACAAAAGGACCGTCCATGTCCGGGTGCTTGAGTACTGGTTCAGCAGCCAACAGTCGTTTCAGCTTCTCAAAGGCGGCTTGACATTCCATGGACCACTCCAGTGGTTTACTAGGCTTCGGTTTCACCTCCCCTTTGGTTTTTAGGAGATTTGTGATAGGCATTGCAATTTTTGCAAAAGAAGGGATAAATTGATGGTAAAAATTAGCAAATCCCAAGAAACTTTGAAGTTGCTTCCTGGTGGGGGGAGAGGCCCATTCCAAAACAGCACGAACTTTCCCTGGATCCATTTCTATGCCATCATGTGATATGCAATAGCCTAAATAGTCAATTTTTTCCTGGTGGAATTCACACTTGGACAACTTTGCGTACAGCTCAGCAGCTTGAAGTTTATCCAGGACTGACCACACTAGTTTCACATGTTCATCATCAGTCTCCATGTAGATAAGAATATCATCAAGATAAACCAACACCCCTTTGTATAAATGTTCATGCAACACCTGAGTGATCATTTGCATGAATACTGCAGGGGCCCCCTTTAGGCCAAATGGAAGAACATTGAATTGGAAACAGCTCATTGGGCAGTTAAAAGCAGTTTTCCATTCATCCCCTTCCTTAATTCAAATTTGGTAGTATGCTTCTCTCAGGTTGAGTTTCGTAAAATTTTTCCCTTTGGCCAAGTGGGCCAACATCCTTCATCAAGGGGAGGGGGGTACACGTTCTCCACTGAAATAGCGTTGAGGTTTCTATAGTCCACGCATAAACGAAGAGAGCAATCTTTCTTCTCATGGAACAATACTGGGGCTGCTACTCGGGGTCTAGCAGGTTGGATGAAACTACGTTCCAAATTTTTATCGATAAATGACTGCAGCTCTTCTAGCTCCCGTGGTGTCATCAAGTACAGTTTCGGTTTTGGGAGTTTCACCCCTGGCAAAATTTCAATGCTGCAATCTGTTGAGCTATGGTGGGGGGGGGGGACTGACTCATCCAAGGCCTTTTCACTGAATACCTCCTTTAAGTCCCAATATTCCTCTGGAATTTTCTCCTCCTCCCTCAGATTCTTGGTGCCAGTGGAGGCCAGCTCAGTGGGATTCTTGGGTTTTGGTTGAGATTGCCCCTCCCCTTCTGGGGGTTGGTCAGTACGTATGCGCAATGATCCCCTCCTCCAATCGATGTGGGGTTCCATTTCCGGAGCCAGGGCAAACCCAGTATTAGGGAGCGCTCCATCCCAGGAGCCACAATAAAACACAAAGTCTCTCTATGCTTCCCCATCGTCATTTCTACTGGTTCCGTTATGAAATGTGCAGGGCCGCCCCAGCTACCGATCCATCCAGTTGGCAAAAGGCTATGGGTGTTTTTAAAGTCTTTAGCCTTAAGCCCATTTTTTCTACTACCTCTGAGCTGATTACGCACCTTGTGCACCCAGAGTCTAACAAGGTCAACATTTCCCCTTTGGATCCTGACATGGCCACCCTTACTCTCACTGGAATGGTCATAGGGCCCTTACAGTTTGGACTTACCAGTGAGTCGTCTTCCGATTTGGATTCACTCTCTTCAGAAGAGGTTGGAGTTCCCAGCTCCTCTCCTTTCGGAGGGGCAGTCTCTACAACCTCCTCTGCTTTTAGTGCCATTTCGCAAGGCTTTGCTGGGGGGTTTCAGGTTTTCTTCCTCCTCCTGGAGCCCCCTTTGGCTCTAGCTTGGCACGGCAGTCTGCAGCCTGGTTACCTTTCTTCCCACATTGGAAGCATGCAGTGGTCTTGGGTTTTGCTGCCATTCCTCCCTTTTGAGGTTTTAAGGCTTCTCGAAGGCTGCTGGTGGTGGGGGACTTGCTCCAACCAAGGCCTCCCTGGCATCTGTTTCGGGTCAGATCAATTTCCACCTCTGCTGCCAGCATGTACCACAGCTGCAGCTCACTGGGGTTTCTTCTGGCAATACAGCTTTGATAAACATCTTCATTCAACCCATCTTTAAAAGCTTCTATCAGGGTTCCCTGGGACCAGCCTCGAATATGACATGCCAGCTCTCTAAATTCCTGGGTGTAGTTGGCCACTGATCTCTGCCCCTGATTTATGGTCTTCATCCTAATTTTGGCCTTACGTTCAGCAAGTGGGTCTTCAAACCTGGCCCGCAGCGTTGTCATGAACAGGTCATAATTCATTAGCTGGGGTGCATTATCATTATGCAAAGTCACCATCCACTTTGCAGTTGTTCCCTCCAGAGCCCTTGTAACACATCTAACTTTGGCTGCTTCTGAGGAAAAATCCTCTCCATATTCCTCCATATGGCTCCAGACTTGTGCCAGGAAGAATCCTAACTCCTTGGGATCCCCCCCCCCATATTTTACTTCCAACGGAGGCACCTTTGGAGTTCTATGCCTTCTGGCAATTACTCCCCCTGCCGGGAGCCCCTGGGCTGCTGTTGCCTGTTGTGCCAGCCCAGGATGATTTATGGGGGTGGCTGCTCTGATTGTTTTGGTTGGGGCTTCCTCCGCCTCCTCTCCTTCATACCTTTGATCAGTTTGAGGTTCTCCAATAGTTTAATTTAGAAGATGCATGGCTTAAATTAGTAAAAAAATCTTTCTTTCCTTCTCTTGCCATGGCTCTTCTCTTCCACGCCGATGGGTAATGGTCACTCCTGGAGGAGGCTTTTCCTCAGGATCCTTCCAGCTGACTCTCAGGGACCATTTGGGTTTTACAGCTGTTTTTTTGCCAAAACTTAATTCTGCTAACAAGTCGGCTTCCCCTGCCACCTCTAACAGCAGGGAATCTTGTCCTCCAGTCGCTCCCAGGTCTTCTTGGTCACTGGCTGGATTTGACATTGTGTTCAGACACCTTTGGAAAAAAATTATTAATTCTCCAGGTGAGCTGGTAACGTGGAGATTCAGAATAATGTCAGCTGGTGCTCCATTCAAAATCCAAGAAAGAAATACTTACACTCCATTAATTAGAGAAAAGATATCTTTTACTGGAAATCAAGTGGTAGCAACAAAAGAATTCTGAATCTGAGAAAATGGGCACGTAAATCACACATACAAAGTGATGGCAATGTTCCCACCCCCAATAGTTCAATTAGCTCATCCAATTAAACGTTGTGTATATCATCATATGGGCATCTCCAGGTGGTGATGAGGCCTCTGTCTGTTGACTTTGACATATTTTGATAAAGAGTTGCAGCTGCGCATAGCATAGGATAGAAGCCTAAGCAAGAATCTCACCCCCAGCTTATACAGTTCTTTTTTGTAATACCTCCAGCTCACTTCCCATAACCATATCCCCCCTCCTCCCCTCATTATTTATGGCAGCCGAAAGATGCAAAGCAAAGGGAGAAAATCTTGAAGGCTGACAGCTATCATGTATCCCTTGGTCCTTCTCTTCACTATACTATTCATGCCAAGTTCCTGTAACCGTTCTTCATAAGTTTTAGTCTCCAGTCCCCTAATTATCCAGGTTGCTCTTCTCTGCACTTTTTCTAGAATCTCAACATCTTTTTATAGTGTGGTGACCAAAACTTGATGCAGTACTCTAGGTGTGGTCTTACTAAAGCTTTATAGAGTGGTATTAGTACCTCACTTGATCTCGATTGTGTCCCTCTCCTAAACTGAAACTTCTAGGGTCTGACAACTCCAGAGATTGGAACCTACTGCCTCCCTCATTGAGCCAGTCATTGATAGGTCTCCTGGAAAGATTTGAATGTCTCAAGGTAAGCAGTTATATCCTGAAAGCCCAGGCTGTCCAGCCAAAATGGATCCTGACTTAACCCATGTTCACCTTTCCAGAGTCTGGGTCAGCAAGTGGTTACAGTGCAGTGATAGCCTCTTTCTACTCAGCCAGAGAAGAAAGTAGAATGGGCCAAATACACTCAGAGCAGCCTGCAGGAGAGGGACAGCTGATGCTGCCTGCCATCAGAACGCTACCGTGACCAGCCACCCCTCCTCGCCAGCTGACCTTTATGCTGCCTTCCTCAGAGTGTATCCCCCTGGGCTGGGGCTTCGATCCTAGCCAGGAGTGAGTACAATATCAGTGGATGCCAGCCCTGGAGACACCACCAGTTCCTATCCCGCATCCAGATCCAGCCCAGCAGACAGTTCCAGCCCAGCAGCCTGCTGTGGCACAACATCTGGTCCCTGCCCCACTGACAGCTGCTCTAGTAGTACTCCATCTGGGCAGCCAGCCCTTCCTGCAGCCAGGAAGCCACCCAGATTCAAGGCAAACTTTGATGGAACCCAAGAAAACTGGCATACTTCCTCAATTGAGTTTGGACATACATCAACCATTATGGGAACCAGTACCAGTCGGACCATGACCTGATTTCAGAAATTTCTGAAGGAATAAATTAAGATGATGCCCCTGATTGGATAGCCCAGCTGCATGATGAAGGGGCTGCTGAAGTGGATGATGCCGATGGATTCATCTAACTTCTCCAAGCCAGATTTGAGGACACAGACAGCAGAAATGAGAATAAAGCTATCATAAAAACAATGAAGCAAGGAAACTGCCCCATCAAAGAGTTTGTCTGGCAGTTTAGAAGAGTTGCCAGGAACCTCAGACACTGGCCTGACCAAATCCTTCTCCATTATTTTAAAGAGGCCATCAACCAAGAGGTCAAAAATGTGTGCGACATTCAAAGAGTACCCAATTGGCTGTAGAACTGGTACACCATGGCAATGGCATGATTGGTACACCACGGCAATAGCAATGGACTGGGAGATCAATCCAGACCAAAAGACTCCACCAGAGAAACAAGTGAGGAGACCCCTGGGCCGACGAACCCCAGCAAAGCCTCCCAGCAGACTGGTACCATCAAATGCTACCACTATGGTCAATTGGCCACAGGGCTTCTGAGTGCCTAGTCCATGCATCCATCCCACAACCTTGGCTAGCTGCAGCAACCAGAGGAAGGAGAACCCCAAGAAAGCCACCAGACACAAGCAGATTCACCTAGGAAGTGGTAGAGGTTCCCCTTCCCACAGATGAAGGTGAGGAACCTCTGGCCAGAGAAACTCCTCCAGGGATTGCCAGCAGAGAGAACAACCCGCTGGTTAGTGGAGTCATTCACCCTTTTGCAGTAAAGGACAAATTGATAGTACCAGAGACTGGGGTGCAGAGGAAAATAGTAGTGATAATAGACATGAGTTGCACCAGGTGTCTAATTGCACCAGGTGTCTAATATAGTTGAACAGCCAGGAATAAAGACAAGACCCTTAGCACAACAAATTCCTTTTGAACAAGTAGATGGGACATTAATTGGAGGAAACCCTACCACCCAAGTAACAGAACTTGTCAGGCTCAAGATGGGAAGGCACAGAGAGCTCATATGATTGTAGCCCCCAAAATGACTGGATCCATTATATTGGGACTTGCCTGGCTTGACAGATGGGCCCCTACAATCAAGTGGGAAGGTGGATACAGAAAAATCATAATAGGCATTGGAACCCTGTCCCCTATCCCTTCTGACAGGGGCCAGCCTCCAACAAGCCCCCAGCATCAGAAACAGCCGCTGCCACAATGGAACCATTGCCAGGTGATCCCCCACTCCCTAAGAAATACAAAGACTTAGCTGCCATTTTTAGTGAGGAGGAATGCAATATCCTCCCACTTCACCAGCAAACTGACTGCCATTGAAATTGAGCCAGGAGCCAAGTTGCCAAAGCCAAAAATGTACTCCATGATGCCCACAGAAATGACTGAGTTGAGAAAATACATTGATACCAACTTGGCCCGAGGTTTCATCAAGCCCGCATAATCCAAAGTAGCAGCTCCAGTTCTGTTTAAAGGAAAAAAAGAGGTGTGTGTGTGTGTGTGTGTGTGTGTGTCTGTGTGTTGATTTATGTGGAATAAACACTGTGTGTGTGCAGAACACCTACCCACTCCCCATCATGAAAGACTTATTGAATGACCTATCAAAGGGCAAAATATTTACTAAGCTGGACCTAAGGGAAGTTTATTACAGAGTGCGCATTCAGGAGGGACACAAATGGAAAACAGCTTTTAACTGTCCATTAGGAAGTTTCAATTCATGCATTTTGGACTCCAAGGAGCCCCTGCAGTCTTTATGAAATTAATCAATGAAGTACTGCATGAACTTTTATATAATGGAGTCCTAGTTTATACGAATGACATTCTTATATTCAGCGAGACACTAGAGGAACATGTCAAACTGGTGTGACAAGTTCTGAAAAAACTCCTAGTTGCAAAACTCTATGCGAAGCTCTCAAAATATGAGTTCTACAAAACCTCTCTAGACTACCTGGGCTACCAAGTGTCTAATGAGGGGATTGAAATGGATCCAGGGAATGTGAGAGCCATGCTGGACTGGCAGCCCGGACACACTCGCAAACAACTCCAAAGCTTCCTAGGGTTTGCCAACTTTTACAGACAATTTATTCCAGCCTTCATGGAAATAGCCATTCCAATGATGGAATTGCTAAAAACTGGCCCCCCTCCCATGAATCTGAAACCCACTCAGCCACTAGTTTGGACAATGGACTGTCAAAAAGCATCTGAGAAATTAAAATGTCTCTTTGCGGAAGAGCCTATTCTCCAACATCCAGACCCTGAGAAGCCATTTACTATTCAACAGATGCCAGTGATGTGGATGTGGCCACTGTACTTCTCCAAAAGAATCCTCAAGGCCAGCTGCTACCCTGTGCATATGTGTCTAAAAAACGGATAGGATTAGAGCGAAGGTGGGCTGTATGGGAAAAGGAAGCCTTTGCAGTCTTTCCTGGAGCCACTTCTTATAAGAGAGTAAAGAGCCGTTCGAGGTCTGGACTGATTACAAAAATCTTGAAGCCCTAAAAACTCCTCAAAAACTTTTTCCTAAACAAGTATGTTGGGCTCAATACTTTAAATGCTTCCATTTCAACTTAAAATATATCCCGGGGGAAGACTTTATTGGCAAACATGCTGTCAAGAAAACCCCAATTTGACAGCCACAAAGAAGACATCATTTATGCAATGATTTCAGAAACACAAATCATATCCCAAACCACCATTAGAGTCCAAGCCAGACACTGTACTGACCCACAAGGAGACAAACTAAACACAGACCTAAAACCAGAGCTTTTGACTGACCTGTGGTTTGCAGAGAATCACAATGATCTAACCTTAAGAGATGGCTTAGCCTGGATGGGGTCCAAGTTTTATGTACTCAGCTGATGGTGTTACGATTGAAGCTGATGGTGTCACGATTCTTGACTAGGTGGCCACTTTAGGTTTTTAAAAACCCCTCCATCTAGTTAGAAGGCAATTTTGGTAGCCAAAAATGAAAGCGGATGTGGAGGATTATGTCAAAAGTTGTTCTATCTGTGCTATGAGGAAAATATGACCAGGAAAGCGACCCGGACTACTCCAGCAAGAGGCCAAACCCACAAGATCCTGGGAGGAAATTGTCATCGATTTTATAATTGAGCTCCCAGAAAGTAAGGGCAATACAGTAATTTGGACTGTAGTTGACTTATTCTCAAACAAGCTCATTTCACTGCTTGCTCTGGACTGCCTTCCACTAAAAAGCTAGCAAAAATGCTTGCGAAGCAAGTTTACAAGCTTCACGGAGTGCCGAAGCAAGTAATAATGGAGAAATATCCAATTCACCGTAAAGTGTTGGAGGGAGTTCCTGAGATCTATTGGACCATCCTAAGGACTTAGCTCTGCTTTTCATCCGGCAATGAACAGAGCCATGGAATATTATAATGCTATGGTGGAACAGTATCTCAGATGATATGTAGATTATCAACAGGAGAATTGAGCTGATTTGTTACTGTTTGCTGAAGTAGCTTATAACAACATGGTACACAGTAGTACAGGACTGACTCCTTTTCAAATCACCAGTGGTATGGAATTTGTTCCCATGCCAGAATTGTCCACAGAACCACCCTCCTCCATCTCTTTAACAGAATGGATGGATTCATGAAAGGTTGGGAGAGTACGAAAAGAGCTCTAATGGAACCGGCGAAGAAATATAAAAAGCAGGCTGATAAACATAGGTCTCCTCAACCTCCCTTCAAAGTTCAAGACAGAGTTCACTTGTCAACCAAATACCTTAGATTAAAATTGCCTGGTAAAAAACTGGAACCAAAATTTGTTCAACCTTTCCCCACAGTGAAAGTGATAAATCCGGTAATTGTCCAAATTAGCTGTCAGGTTGTGCTCCCTTCAAAATCCAAGAAAGAAATACTCAGACTCCATGGGTTAGAGCAAAGTTATCCTTTTACTGGAAATCAAAGTGGAAGCTACAGATTTAATTCCGAATCTGAGGAATTGGTGCGCAGATCACATATACAAAGGAATGGAATTGCTCCCACCCCCCAAAGTCCAAATGACTCTTCCAATTAAAAGTTCTGAATATGATCATGTGGCCATCTTCAGGTGGTGATGAGGCCTCTGTCCATTGACCTTGACATATTTTGATAAAACTTCGCAGCTGCGCAAAAGGGGATAGAAGCTAGCCAAGAAATGGAAAGTTAAAGACAAGAATTCATATACCCCCTCCCCTTGCTACCCACAGCAAAGGAATGCAAAACACCTCCAGCTTTCTTCCCCACCAAGTTCCCCCCTCCCCCCATTGCTAATGACAGCCGAAAGAAATAGTATAGCATAGCAGCAGAGAAGATGCAATAGTTAGGATGCAGAAGATATAAGATGTGGAAGATATCTTGAGGCTGACATTCGGACCCCCTAAAAAAAGGACATTAGTCCCTGTAAGAGAAAATAACATAAAAATATGTTAACGATTGCATACACTTCTATGGTTTATCAGGGTATTTTGCATAAAAGTTCTTGAGCAGTTCAGGAGCCCTAATGTCTTTCTCATTTACCCACTTAGCATAGGATGGAAGAAAATGTTTCCAAGCTACAAGATATTGGAGACGACCCCTCCATTTCCGAGAGTCTAAAATCTCTTTAATCTCGAAATGTTGTTCACCTTCAATCAACAATGGTACAGGGGGATCAGTCTGGGTCGGTCTCAATGTACAGGTATGTTCGGGTTTTAACAAGCTAATGTGGAAAACTGGATGAATACGACGAAGAGTTTTTGGTAGAGTCAACTGAACAGTCACAGGATTCACAATCCGCTCAATAGGGAAAGGGCCCACATACTTAGGACCCAACTTCTTCGATTTCTGGGTGGTCTGCAAATATTTAGTTGAGAGGAACACTTTGTTGCCCACTTGATAAGACTTCTGTGGGGCTCTCTTCCTGTCAGCAAATTTCTTATGAGACTGATGCGCCTCGTCCAGAGCTTTATGAGCGACCGGCCAATTGAGTTGAAGTTGAGATATCCAGTCGTCCAACGATTGGACATTGGGTCTTTCACGAGGAAGTTCAGGTATGGCCACAAAATCTTGCCCCGTTGCCACTTTGAAGGGGGTAAACCCAGTACTGCTGTGGACAGAGTTGTTATATGCCACCTCTGCAAAAGGCAGTAGATCCGCCCAGTTGTCCTGCTGATAGTTTATGTAACACCTGAGATATTGCTCCAGCACCCCGTTAGTTCTCTCGCAGGCCCCATTAGTTTGGGGATGGTGGGCGGAGCTTAAGCCCTGGGTGGAGCCTATTAACTTCAAAAATTCCCTCCAGAAGTTCGAGGTAAATTGGACCCCTCGGTCAGAAAGTACACGCTCAGGGACACCATGCAGTCTATAGACATGTATAATGAACAATCTGGCCAGTGACTTCACCGAGGGAACCTTGGAGCAAGGTATGAAGTGTGCTTGTTTGGAGAACAAATCGGTCACCACCCAGATGACTGTGTGCCCGGTGCTCTCGGGTAAGTCCACTATAAAGTCCATGGAGATTTCCCTCCAAGGAGCAGTTGGCCTAGCCACATCTTGCAACAGACCTGGTGGTTTACCAGGAGGTCTTTTGGCTGAGGCGCAAACTGGACAGCTCGCTACATAAGTCTCAATATCCTTTTGCCAACTGGATGGATCTGAGGCGGGAGGTTGCCCTGCACGTTTTATAACGGAACCCCTAGAGATGACCATGGGAACCCACCGCGAGACCCTGTGTTTTATTGTGGCCCCTGGGATGGAACAGCCTCTAATATTGGGATTGCCCTGGCTTCGGAAGTGGAATCCCCATGTGAACTGGAGAGAGGGGTGGATACGTATCCGACACTGATCAGAAACCGGAAGGGGAGGAGCAATCCCACCCGGAAGGGGAGGAGAAATCCCATCCGAAGCTTCAAAGCCCGGCTGAGACAGCTTCTGCAGGTGCCGAGCGCGTGGAGGGGGAGGAGAAAATCCCGAAGGAGTACTGGGACTTAAGAGAGGTGTTTAGCGAAGAGGCCTCCGATGAGCTCCCTCCTCATCGGTCAACCGATTGTAGTATTGAATTTCTACCGGGGGTGACGCTCCCGAAACTGAAGCTGTATTCGATGACACCACGGGAGCTGGAGGAATTGAGATCGTTTATTGACAAGAACTTGAAACGTGGTTTCATCCAACCCGCTAGACCTCGAGTGGCGGCCCCTGTGTTGTTCCACGAGAAGAAAGATGGCTCCAAATGCTTGGTGGTGGACTACTGAAACCTAAACGCGGTGTCCGTGGAGAACGTGTACCCCCTCCCTCTGATGAAGGACATGTTAGCCCACCTGGCCAAAGGGAAGATTTTCACAAAGTTGGACTTGAGGGAGGCGTACTACCGAATCCGAATTAAAGAGGGAGATGAGTGGAAAACTGCGTTCAACTGCCCGATGGGTTGTTTCCAGTTCAATGTTCTCCCTTTCGGCCTACAGGGGGCACCAGCTGTTTTCATGCAAATGATCAATCAAGTGCTCCACGAACATTTATACAAGGGGGTTCTGGTCTACCTTGATGATATCCTTATCTACACGGAGACTAGAGACGAACATGTGAAACTGGTACGCTCCGTGCTGCACAAACTGTGGGCTGCCAAATTGTACGCCAAACTGTCCAAATGTGAGTTCCATCAAGAAAAAATCGACTACCTGGGATATCGTATCTCACCTGAGGGCATTGAGATGGACCCAGAGAAGGTGCGAGCCGTATTGGACTGGGCCCCACCGAGAACCCGAAAACAGCTTCAAAGTTTCCTTGGATTTGCTAACTTTTACCGGCAATTCATCCCGTCTTTTGCTAAAATAGCCATGCCCATCACCAACCTCCTAAAGACAAAGGGGGAAACAAAACCAAAGCCCAGCCAACCATTGAATTGGTCCATGGAGTGCCAAGCCGCTTTTGAAAAGCTAAAAAGACTATTTGCTGCAGAACCAGTGCTGAAACACCCAGACATGGACTCCCCTTTCGTGATCCAAGCTGATGCGAGCGATGTGGCTGTGGGGGCGGTTTTACTTCAATTAAACGAGAAGGGGACACTACAACCTTGCGCCTACACCTCCCATAAGTTGACTGACACTGAAAGGAGATGGGCTGTTTGGGAGAAGGAAGCTTTTGCAGTCCGTTGGGCCCTACTAACTTGGAGGCATTTTCTGGAAGGAGCGAAGCACCCATTTGAGGTATGGACTGACCATAAGAATCTGGAGGCCTTAAAAACACCTCGGAAGTTATCCCCTAAGCAAGTTAGGTGGGCTCAGTATTTCAAGCGATTCAATTTCTCTTTGAAGTACATCCCAGGAGGAAAAAAATTTATGGCAGATGCTTTATCCAGAATGCCTCAATACAACAGTGTTCGTAAAGAAGTGATAAGGCTGATCGTGTCAACCACACAGCTGGCTGCTCCAGTGGTGACCAGAGCACAAAAGAGGAAGCAAGAGAGGGATCTGTCCAGTGACCTGATGGAACGATTTAAGGAGGCCTTGAAAACGGATGAGTGGTTCCTGGCAAATGCGAATAACTGCACCGTTCGAGATGGTTTAGCCTGGGTAGGTGCGAAATTGTACGTACCACAAACTCTGAGAAGCCAAGTGTTACAACAAACTCATGACTCCAAGGCGGCTGGTCATTTTGGGTTTGTGAAGACCCTACACCTGGTGAAACGGCAGTTCTGGTGGCCTTCGTTGAAAAAGGACATTAGCCTCCCTAGAATATTAGGGAAAATATACCCTGTATTCCACAGTAGTCTATTAAAACCTGCTGTGATCTCAAGGTTAAGACTTCCAATAGCAGCTACCCCCAAACCAATTGCAATACAAGAAAAAACCAATTATGAAGTGAAGAACATTTTGGAGTCTAGGTTGTATACAGGCAAGTTACAGCATTTAGTATATTGGAAGGAGTACCCTTTGTCTGAAGCTACTTGGGTTAAGAGTTGAGATGTCAAGGCAGATAGGTTGGTAAAACAATTTCATGATAAATTCCCAGACAAGCCAAAGGGTCCACCGGGGGGGGAGGGAGGTGGTTAAATTGACTATTGGATAGTAGGATTAACCCCCTGTATTTATCTTTGTTCCAGGATGTGATTTTCTCCTGGGGGGGGGGGAGCCTGTCAGAAACTCTGAGGCTGCCACTATTAGTGTCTGGGAATTTGGGAGAAGGGATTTCATAGAGCGATAGAAAATTAGACTCAACAAAATTCTTTCACAGGGAGTCAAGGACATGTTACTCTGTACATGGAGGGGAGTGTTTGGAAGAATGGCTCCAGTTGGGATGACAGTTGGTTGGGCCATGTGATGAAAGGTGGGTGTAGGGGATTGTTAGGAATATAAGTCACCTAACAGATATTTGGGTTAGAAATATATAAACCAGGATAAACATTTTAAAACTGTATCTTTAAGAAAATGCAAAAGGTGTGGTTTTTCAAATGGCCATAAGATGGAGCCAGAAACCTGGTTTGTTTTAGCCTTAGTCTCAGAAGAGAGTATGTCTGAGTGAGTCTCTCTGTTTCCTTCTGTTGGAGAGTATTGCCGTTTCTTCTAATTGACTGATATTCATGGATTTGATGTAAGTCTGATACTGAACTGTTTTTGACACTGGAATTTGTTATTGGATTATCCCTGGATTGAAAAAGTGACTGATTTACCTGTGAATGACTTTGGATTGCTTATTTTGGACTTTGCTTAAAGTTTCTGTAAGTAAAAACCTACATTTACTGTACAGTGTATCTGTGTGCTGTGTATGTGTATTATTCAAACACTACTCTCAAATACGTCTCCCTGTATGCGCTCATTCTCCTAATGGGGAATTACCTCAACAGGGATGGATCTTTGATTTTTCTTTTGGGGAGGGATAACCCAGAACTCTCAGATTCAGATTTTCCCAGATGTGCCAATATGACTTTTTAAATAAATTCTTACTTGGATGAACCTTGTTTCTGAGTGCTGAATAAGTTATGGGGAGTTTCGTTGGAATTCTGACACTCAGCTAGCACAGTTGGGAATTATGAGCAAAATTAACTCAGACATCCAGAGGGTGCCACAAAGCTGGTTTGTACTAGAATATGTTTTTTCTTCTTCTGGTGTTTTCTTTCCCTTTCAGAAATAAAAAGCTTTAAATGGATTTGCATATACTTTTCAATCAAGGCATTTCAAATCAAGAAAGAAACAGCAGATGCTTTTATGTATCTTTCATGCACAATCCTGAAGTGACAGGCTCTGGCAAGCCATTCGTATAAACCTTCCGTGGTTGAGTTTGCAATTTATAGCCAGATTTCAGTCATGTCATATGCAATTCAGACAGTCTTGCTTTCGTATATGTTTTTTCATAAGTCAAGTCTATCATGGTTGCTGATATGCTCCACACCTTTTAGATGTATGTGCATCTCATGATGCATGTATAAAAAGGAGTGGAATATCACACACACACACACACATACACACACACACAAACAAACACACAGAGAGAGTTTTTTCCTTTAGAAATATATTTTGCAATCCTTCTGAAATGTGATATTTGCTTTCATCTTAATTGTGAATGGGAAGATGCATGGAGATATGAAGAGGGACTATATCCATGTCTATTTGAAAGCAAAGACAGTTGTTAGTTCCTTGGTAACAAAAACTAGCTACATTTTGCTGATTTTGGAAGCTAAGCAACACCAACCAATTAATACTTGAATGGGAATGTTGTTGTCTACAGACAAAAATTGTTTACAAGGAGAATGCAATGATAATTTCTTTTTTCAGAATGGATTTAAGGATTGAATAGTCTGGCTTCAATATTGTTTTACTATCCTTATTATTATAAATTGATGGGAATCTGTGTAGAGTGGATAAATAAATATCTGTAACACTGGCAAGGAAATTGCATGGATGAAGTCAATAGGAGACAAGCTCAGCTTGAAGGTATTATCCCACACTCACAAACATCCTTCAGCATTGGCTAACTACTGTAAAACTGGGTTGGGATAGGGTTGGGTTTTGAGTTGACCCTAGTTAGTGCTTGGATACAGAAATTGCAGTGATATAGATTAGATTGGGGAGCTGGTAAAAAACAACTGAAACAAGGCAATAGCAAGTTATTTCTGTACCAAAAAAATTATGGCTGCCCATGTAAGTGACTAAGGGCCAAGTCATCTCAAACACATTATTTTCACATAATTGAACCAGGTGTCAGCCTCAAGATATCTTCACCCCTCTCTATTCTTTATTTGCTGCTATCTATTCTTTATTTGCTGTTATGCCATTTTCTCTTTCGGCTGCCATGAAACGGTGGGAGGGGGGAAACTTGGAAGGGAAGAAGGCAGGAGGTGTTTTGCATTCCTTTGCTGGGTTAAGAAGGGGAGGGGGGATTCTTTTCTTTAACTTTCCATTTCTTCGCTAGCCTCTGTCCTTTTCTGCGCAACTGCAAACTTTTATCAAAATATGTCAAGGTCACTGACAGTAGCCTCATCATCACCTGGAGATGACCACATGATCCTATTCAGAAGTTTTAATTGGAAGAATCATTTGATCTTTGGAGGGGGGGAGCAATTCTATCCTTTTGTATATGTGTTTTGCCCACCAGTTTTTTAGTTTCGGAATTGATTCTGTTGCTACCACATCATCTTCCAGTAAAAGAATAATTCTGCTCTACACCATGGAGTCTGAGTATTTCTTTCTTGGGATTTAGAGGGAGCACAGTCTGACATTATTCCGAAACTACGTTATCAACCCACCCGGAGAAAACAGCAACTTTTCTTCCGAGGGGTTTCATCTCATGTCGTCCCCAGCCGGCGATGAAGAGGACCAGGAGCTGCGGGGGGGCAGCCGATGCTGCTACCCGAGATGCCGGCTGCTGACCTACTGGCCGATCTGCCTCTGGAAGAAACCCCAGCTGAGATGCCCAGGTGGTCGTTGGGGGTTGGTTGGAGAGATCGGGAAGAACTCCCTCCTCCCAGGATCACTGTAAGACGAAGAGGTGCGAGGGAACGGCTGTGGCAGGAGGGGGAGGAGATGGAATGCAGGCTGGATCAAGGTGGCAGATTCCTTATGGACGTCTCTGAAAAGCCCGGCACGGCTCCAAGGTATGAGAGGGAAGAGGGAGCGAGGTCAACCCGGGGAAGTCGAGCTAATTCCCCCCCCAAGCCCAGCCTACGCCGGCGCAGCCGCCCGCTGCCGCCTGGGGAGCCCCAGCAATAGGTGTGCTTCCTGGGAGACGGCCCCTGCCTCCCTTAGATGTGAAATTTGGAGGAAATCCCAGAGACTTGGGGTTTTTCCTGGTACAAGTTGGGAGTTATATGTCAGAATTTGAAAGGGATTTCATTTCTGAAGCAGCCAAAGTGAGATGTGTTACCAGAACCCTGGAAGGGATGGCAGCAGACTGGGTGGAGTTACTGCCTTTTGCGGAGGTGGCATACAATAACTCTGTTCACAGCAGTACGGGATTTACCCCTTTCAAAATAGCAACCGGGCAAGATTTTGTGCCCATACCTGAACTGCCTGGCGAAAATCCCAACGTTCAGTCGTTGAGCAATTGGATATCTCAACTTCAACTTAATTGGCCGGTTGCACGTAAAGCTTTAGATGAAGCGCATCAGTCTCATAAAAAATTTGCTGACAGAAAGAGAGCCCCCCAGGTGGTGTATAAAGTGGGTGATAAAGTATTTCTCTCGACCAAATATTTGCAGACTACCCAGAAATCGAAGAAGTTGGGCCCTAAGTATGTGGGGCCTTTTCCCATTGAGAGGATTGTAAATCTGGTGACTGTTCAACTAACTTTACCAAAGACTCTTCGTCGTATTCATCCGGTTTTCCACGTCAGTTTGTTGAAACCCGAACATACATGTATTTTGAGACCGGCCCAGTCTGATCCCCCCGTACCACTGTTAATTGAAGGGGAACAACATTTCGAGATTAAGGAAATTTTAGATTCTAGGAAATGGAGGGGTCGGATCCAATATCTTGTAGCTTGGAAACATTTTCCTCCGTCCTATGCTGAGTGGGTTAATGAGAAAGACATTAGAGCTCCTAAACTGATTAAGAACTTTTATGCTAAATATCCTGATATGTATGCCAATGTTAATTTATGATTATTTTTTCTTACAGGGACTAATGTCCTTCTTCTAGGGGGTCCGAATGTCAGCCTCAAGATATCTTCACCCCTCTCTATTCTTTATTTGCTGCTATCTATTCTTTATTTGCTGTTATGCCATTTTCTCTTTCGGCTGCCATGAAACGGTGGGAGGGGGGAAACTTGGAAGGGAAGAAGGCAGGAGGTGTTTTGCATTCCTTTGCTGGGTTAAGAAGGGGAGGGGGAATTCTTTTCTTTAACTTTCCATTTCTTCGCTAGCCTCTGTCCTTTTCTGCGCAACTGCGAACTTTTATCAAAATATGTCAAGGTCACTGACAGTAGCCTCATCATCACCTGGAGATGACCACATGATCCTATTCAGAAGTTTTAATTGGAAGAATCATTTGATCTTTGGAGGGGGGGAGCAATTCTTTCCTTTTGTATATGTGTTTTGCCCGCCAGTTTTTTAGTTTCGGAATTGATTCTGTTGCTACCACATCATCTTCCAGTAAAAGAATAATTCTGCTCTACACCATGGAGTATGAGTATTTCTTTCTTGGGATTTAGAGGGAGCACAGTCTGACACCAGGTTTAGCTTTACTTGGATCCAGATCTTATAGAAAACCTGTAAGATTGTTGCACACTTTTTTCTTTATCCAGTTTGACCCTTGAAAGATGCTCGCAGAATCAAAGCAAATAACAATTTTAAAGGATTGTATCCTCACATCAGTAGAATTGTGGAATCAGGTAGACAATGCAGTTCCAATCCACACAGTAGCATCCCCACAAATGCCATTCTTGATATGTCAAATGCCAGTCTGCTGTATCAATACAATGAAAAGAAAGGCAGAAATGCAACACAACACCTTGGAACTAAAAACAGCAAGAAATATAATAGAATATATTATGTCCTCTAAGCAAAAAAGATCCCAGGTTACCAATAGAATTTGAAGTGGCATTGTAACACTGCATACAAAGCTTTCATATTTTAGATATGCCTTCTGAATGTATCTAAAGTGTATTTTGCCCTAGCAGTTTTGGATTTAGCTCAGTCTAAGATATTCACCGTTTCTCAGTTGAAACTATGGTTGTGTCTGTCCATATGTTGTGAAATTTGCTGTTTTAAGACTGCTAGTTTATTTCAAATCCCACACTCACTAGCAGTGATGATGTTACTTAGTCAGGTAATGAAATGTCTGCAAGAAAACAAAACATCAGTCCTAAAGACTCCACAGTTCGTCTCTGAACTACATATCATATAGTCTTTTCTGCTGAAATCTAGCTAAACTGAACAATTCAGAGTTGCATACAGTGGTACTCCTACCCTCTGATCAATAATAGGTTCTTTTCAGTGAATTAGACTAAATAGTTTAACTTGCAATGCCATTGTTTTCCAGAAAGACACATTCTTACAAACATAGAGTTACACACAGAGAAAAAACACACATTGATACCAATTATAATATTATAATTATTGAAAATGCCATACTATTAATGGTAACACATTAGTTTGTATAATATTTGGTGACACTGTGGAGAAGCATAATACGCTTCATTGAGCATCACTGGTACATAGAGACTTACTACAAAATAGAAGTGAGATTAAAATTCTCTGTTGGAAACACTACTGACCAGACACTTTGTAGTGTTGTTGCACACAGAACATACCAAAAGAACCTGCTTTCTAATTCATGGATATTTTTGACCTTTAGTGATCCAGTGAAAGAAAGGAAGAGAATGTGTAACATGAAAAGTACAAGATCCACTTAAAATACTGTATATACTGTTGGAAAGCAGGTGAGCATTTGAAATATTGCTTCTTGTTCTTTATAGGGTAATTTGTAATTGGCTGAAGATGTCTGTCCATGGCACTTTTTAGTCTCTAGAAGTTGTGTTTAATATTTTTTTAACATTCTAGGTATACTCACTTTATTCGCCATCTGAAAACAGTTGTAAATTAGAGATAGTCACAAAGACAACAAAAACCTTGAAGAATTGACTTGAAGTAAGACAGAGAAAGAAAGAGAAGAAAAAAACTTCAGAACTTCACTTTCACTTCTCATCCAAGCTTCTCATTCAGCTGAAGAAGCTGAAGAAGCTTCTTGCATAAGTAATGAAACATCTTTAAAGAAAAAAATAATTGCCTCTTGAAAAAGCATCTTTAGGACGCTCATGACCTGGATGACTGAGGATCTCCATATGCACAGAATGTAAACATAACAGCCAAGGAAGATTTGAGATGCAGTTGGCTGAAAAGGACACAGAAGGAGGGAGCACTTCTAATCTAAGTTACACATGAGGTTTTAGTTGTGACAAGACATTATTATCAGAGGCTTTTTCTAAATAATTCAGTATTAATTAAACAGAGGTATATTTGTGCATATGGCATACTCCATTTACAACCAGTGGTGGGATTCAATTTTTTTTATTACTGGTTCTGTGGACGTGGCTTGGTGGGTGTGGCAGGGGAAGGATACTGTAAAATCTCCAGTCAGAGGTGGTATTTGCTGGTTCTCTGCTACTCAAGATTTCCACTACCGGTTCTCCAGAACTGGTCAGAACCTGCTGAATACCACCTCTGCTTACAACTGCCTCCTTTAAACATGTCAAAGTATTTCAAATAAACTATTTACATCACTGATTTCTGATGATCAACCACCCACTCCCATATTCTAATAACATCATTCGATCTTTTCACACTGCCTCTCTGTCTAGTTGCTACAAATTCAACCAATAATGGGACAAAAGTTATTTCACAAATCCTGCCACTGGATTTGTGATAGATTTCCAGAGATTGAGGTTCTTAGAAATATTTATGGTCTCTTTTTATTAGTTTGAAAAGCAAATGATTTAAAGTTTCTGTTCTTTCTTGTTATTGCTTCTGCCTCCCCCATCAAATAAACCCAGTTATCAAGAGAACCCAATACTATTGGTTTTTCAAATGAAGTAAATGTCACCTCCTCAATAAGAGTTTGGTGACATTTCAGTGTTGTGTATGATGTGCAGCTTAGTATCTCCCGAAGGGACTTTCTTGAGGTTGACTGGAAAAAGAAAGGGGATTTCAACACAGCTTTTTTTTTTTTTTTGAAAGTTTTATTTGGGTTTTCACAAAAACAAAATACAAATAAAACATCTTTTTTGAAAATAGCATGGTCCCAAGTTATCACTTCTACATACAGACACCAAACTCAATTTCATGCTCATTTTTATATTCCATTCCATATCTTATTACCGTTTTATATTTTCTACATAGTTTTTCCCCTCTTTTAGTTTTTTCAACTTTATTTTAATTATCTCATCTCAATCAAATCATTATATTTATACTTTTATCTGTCCTGTTTCAATTTCATATTATCTTTTCTTATTAAACAAATTTTTCCCTGTAGTTACCAATTGGAGTATGACACCTTTATATCTTTTAATTTTATCCATTCAAACTCTTATTTAAGCTTCAATGTATACCTTTAAGATTATAGCATTCAATATAATACATAACTTCCAATCAAATTCTGCTTGGTACATTCTTAAAATACGCACTATATTCTTAAAAAGAAAAAATATATATATATATATATATATATATATATATATATATATATATATGTGTGTGTGTGTGTGTGTGTGTGTGTGTGTGTGTGTGTGTGTGTGTGTAAATAAAGCACACATTCCATTCCAATTCAATTCCATCATTAATCATTAAAATCTTAACATCTTTAACATTTCTTTTCCATTAAATATCATACTTCCTTGGGAACACTTATAAACTTTCCATAGTTAATTCTTTTTTTCCCATATTTGTCACTTATATTTCTATAAATCATTACTAATAATTAAAAATGTTCCCATTTAATTCTCTCAATCATTTTAATTCATTTATTTATTACCAAACATTCAACTACATTACAGTAAATATTTTATCCATCATTTTAATCATATTTTCTAAAATTATTTCTGTTTATAATATAACAATGCTATCCTATGTACCTTTGCAGAATCCCTTTTGCAATTAAATTTTCACCCATTATCTCTAAACAAGCTTATGGTTACAATCCTTATATCTTTTCCCTGTTTCTCCATTTCTTGTTTCTGTCTTTTACAACTTCTTTTCCTTGCCTTCTTCCCCCTCTTCTTCTCCTTCCCCTTTTTACCCGCTTGTCTCTCTACTTCTAACTCTCTCATCTGTAATCCCCTCTTCTGTTGCTTTCTAATATTATACTTAACTTTCAAATTCTTCTTCTTCTTTTTGGTTGTTTTTCCTAGTCTTAAACCTTTCACTCTCTTTCCCCCCTTTTCTCCCCCCCTTAAAATTATTTGATCATTAAAGATGGCTTCTTCTTTGTCCCAATCTTCTTGTTCTGCAAGCGTTTCTTGTTGTTTCTCATAGTTCCAGATCTCCATTTCTAAGAATTGAAATACGAAGCCAAAAGAACCTCTCCCTTCTTGTGCATCTTCTTTCCATTTTTTAAGTTCCATCTTCAGTTCTTCTAAGAGTGATACCATTTTAAAGACTTTTAAACAACCACCCGGTTAATTTTAGTCATCCAGATGCAAAAACCAAAAATCACCAAGTAATCCAAATAATCCAAGGCTATTTCTTTCTGCTTCTTTTTTCCACTTTCTCTTCCGGGGGTTCTATTATTTTATTACCAAGTTTCAATTAAGATGTATCTTTGAGGAATCTTGTTGAAATTTCACTGTAAGTTCCTTTTAGTTACAGTTCCATTCCTTAGTTCCAGGCAGTCTCCTCCATTTTTCCAGATCCTGCCCTTTTATTCTTTTTTTTCTCCTTTCCTGCTTTTAAAAACTTTTAAATGTCCAGAAATCTTTATTTATCCCTTTGACTTTTATTTTCAGCTTAGATGCCTATTAATGTCAAAGTGGATTTTTTTTTCAGTTTCTTGCTTAAGTCTCTTAGCTGTCAGTATAAGGAAGGGAAGGAAAAAAAACCTAATCCTTTCCCTTCTCTCTCTCCTTCGCAGCTTCAAAATCTTCTTTGGGAACAATTTTATTAAATTTAAATTCCAGGGTCCCTTATTTGTTGCTTTTGCTGTTTGACCTGGTCAACCAAAACTTTCTCTTCTTATCTTCCTCCTGCACATTCTTTTCCGGTCGAGTTCTTCTTTGTGGTGGCCATTTCTGACCACCGCTACAACCGCCTTTGGGAAAGGGAGTAATGGCCAGCTGGGGAGGAGAGATGCGGCTCTCCTCAACCCTGAAGGCAGTCTCCCCCTTCTTCACCACCTCTATGGGGTGGCTTAGCCCCAAAACCAGCCAGCTTGGGGTGCTCCAGCAGTGAGCACGGATCAAAGCCTCGCAGAGACGAGGTTTCGGTCTGTCACCGAAGAAGCTCAAACTGGAAGTCACCTCCTCAATAAGAGTTTGGTGACATTTCAGTGTTATGTATGATGTGCAGCTTAGTATCTCCCGAAGGGACTTTCTTGAGGTTGACTGGAGAAAGAAAGGGGATTTCAACACAGCTTTTTGCTGAAGTTTGTTTGCATTGCTTCAGCTCAGGCAAGACAATCAGTTTGGATACCTTGGGTATATTTTTTTTAAAGTGGGCTTCCATCAGCAAAATGGAAGTAAAATAAAATCCAGCAGTGTTTACACAAACCTTATGTAATTCAAGGGTTTCTCTTCCCTTATATATGAAAGAGCAAAGGAATTCTCTTTGAACATTTTTTAAAATAAGATTGAGGAAAAAATAATTCGTTTGGCACTGAATTTTGACAGCTGAACTATCTCACAAAATTCAACTGTCTCATTAGGATGTGAAATGAATTTTGTCTGCACTGAATCTTGCTTTGGGGATAATGATGCACATGTTAATGTGTGTAACAGTTTCCCAATCTTTTTTAAAAGCAGGTAGGCTTTTTCATGAGGCTGTCTTGTATAAATTTAGACTTCAGGCCCAACAGACTTTTTACTGTATACCTTTATTTTTACTTTAATGTGATACCAAACTGTAGAAATATGTGCGATAAGTATATCTCATCTCTCCCTAGTGTGATTAAACTGACAATCTAATTGCTTTGATGCTCAGTATAAAGTTGACATTTAAAGCCCTTAATTTTTTATTTTTAAAGAGCTAAGTAATTATGCAAACATCAGTGCCAGCAGTTGATAGACAAGATGTGAACAGGATCATAGATTCCTGAAAATTCTTGGACCCTTCTAAAAAGTTCAATTTTCTGATATGATTTTCCTCACCTATCAAATTCTATGCAATTTCTCCTAATTATTAAAAATAACATGATAATAATGCTGTTGGACTACACTAATGAAAACCTACTGGCTCCAGTTTCCTTTTTCCATTGGCCAGCAGTAAGAAGTTTATTAATTCTCAATGTGTTATTTACTACACTTCATTCAAGAATCAAGGCTAACAGTTATTGATAAACTGCATCCTCCCTGAATTTGTTTAACACACCTTAAAGACATTTCAACTGATTTCATTTACCAAAACCAAACATAATTAAATTTAAATATAATTAAACATGCATTGTCAAATTATGTGGCTTGCAAAAAAGAACCAGAAGTAATGAATAAAAACCAACAGGATTAGTCCAATATAAGAGTTAAAAAGCAAACAGTAAAATTACTGAAAGAGATGAAATCAATTCTGTATAAAAGGAAATTTATAATGTGGTGTCTGAATCCATGGTGTAAGAAGGAAGCCTGTGTTTTTTTCTATCATCTATCAGAGGAAATTTTTTGAGATCCATAGCAAGCAAGAAAGGATAAAATCAGCCCTTCATATGGTCCTAAACCATCTAGAAGATGATATTAATGAATTAAATTGGAGCAAAAAATGTTTGGTAACCAGTGTAACCTGCATCATATTTGAATGGAATGTCTTGCTGAAAATCAATCAAATCTACTCTTGCTGAAATTACTGAGTTTGCTGTTTTCAGTCTCTCTCTCAAAGTAACTCTTATTAATAAAATATGTTGCCTGAAAAAAACTACTGTATCGTTAGACTCAAAAGAATAAATTGAGAAATAAACCAAAACTGGTTTCTAGGGCTAAAAACAGCAGGAGGCTAAATTCTGAAAATAATATTGTAACCCATCCACTTTAACAGAAACATTCTTTGAAAACAGATCACAACACTGAAATTAGAGCATGATTTTGTTAGAAAAAGCAACATAGTATATCTACAACCTAATATATAATTAATAACTGGTTGACTATTTAAAATATTTCTGCAAGAAGCAAGCAAGAGTTTCAGTTTTCCAATTAAGGAAAAGAAACTTAAACAACACAGAAATCAGATATTGCTTGTTCACATCAATGGGCTTAAACAAAGCTAACTTTTTAAAGTTAGAACAAGCATGCAAGTAAAGAAAGATATTAAATAATTATAACGATGACATAGGATTCCAACATTCTCAGAGTTGAACTAAATGTTTACCATAATCATGTGGTTTATATTGTAAAATAAATTACTTTTAGGTAACAAGCTCCTGCCTTTATATAAATGTATAAAAAAGATTGACAGCCAGTTTGGTGTATTGGGTTAGAAGCTGGGAGGCCCTGAGTTCTAGTCCTATGTTCTGTGTGTTTCTTTGTCTCTCTCTCTCTCTGTGTGTATGTTTCTGTATGTAATGTGTGTTTGAAATGCTATAAAGGAGTACAGACTATGTCAAGGGCAAACAGAAACTGTAATACTTTATCACAATCTCTGTAATTCAGTCTAATGAAGAATTTTGAAATGTATCTCATGTTAAAAGAAGTATGTTTAAGAGTGAAAAAGGTGACATTCCACTGATTGCTATTTTAAAAAATGGCAAGAAAGGGGTGGGGGGGGGGGAGATTTCTGTTTGGAATAGATTGAGCAAACAAACTTTGATAATCTTCTCTAGGTGTTTTCTTACCAAGAAAAAAAAACCAGCATTGAAAAAGAAGATAAGTCAAACACTAATGAAAGACACCCAGTTGAATAAGAAATGCACAATTAGGTACAGATAACTTTTTCACAATTATTAGGTTGTCCAGATTACCTGGCTTTACCTTCCTTTGCTGAAGTGTTTTCACCTTGCAGTAGTGCAATGCAGCATTTCAAGGCACACTGAAGTGAAACTCGCCTGCCTGAATGAATGCTTTGCTCTGATGATAATGTCTTCTGTGCATGCCCTGTGTGCATTTAATGAAGTGAAGCTTTTGAAGTCATAGCCAAGTTTTGTGTTGAACATCATTTCACACAAGCCATTGACAAAGCAAAAGATCTCTGAGAAGATTCACACAGACAGCCTTATAACTATATTAGAAGAATGATTCATTACCTTAGAAAAAATACAACTACAATTTTTGAGAAGCATCTTTCAGGTTACCCTCTGTATCCCAAATGCAGTGTTTTGATGGGAAATAAAAATCAGTAAACATGAATCCAGTCTTTGGATCTTTAACTAATAACTAAAACTGTACCATAACCCTAGAGGACTAGTCTATCTGATATTGATTGACAACTATAAATCTTCTTAGGAAACACCTTTCCAAAAGAATTTCACCCATTATGGCTTTTCCAGTGATGCCATCTTAACTTTAGGGCTACATCAAGCTAGCTGGTCAGAGCATCTTAGACATAGAAGGCTAAGCAGAAATTGCTGCTTACTCTCACAATATGCTTGTCAATAACCATACTTCAGCTCCTGTACCAGCTTCATACTTACATTACAACCCAGTTCCCAAATTCAGGAGAGCTTTAGCTTGATCCTAATAGCCCTAGAAACCCTGGAGGCACAGTGGTCAGAATGCAGTATTGCAGGCTAACTCTGCCCACTGCTGGAGTTTGATCCTGATGGGGCTCAAGGTTTGACTCAGCCTTCCATCCTTCCGAGGTTGGTGAAATGAGGACAGAGATTATTGGGGGAAATATGCTGACCTGTAAACTCTTTAGAGATTGCTGTAAAGTACTTTGGGACAGTATGTAAGTCTAAGGGATATTCTGTTGCTATTAATTTCTTGCTTTCTCCACAGCTGTTGCAACCATTGCGAATACATGCCAGTTGCCTGAGATCATGTGATCTCTATTTGTGATTCTCCCAGGCAGCTTCTGACAAGCAAAGTAAATGGGGAAGTGAAATTTGTGACTGTATTTGCAATTGATATAAATAATATGAAAAGAAGTTACAGATTATCTTTGTTTTTTTTCTTAAAAGCAAAGGAGGCTTAAAAATCCCTTCCTTTCCTCTTGACCTACCAATATATATTCCTCAGCAAACCAAAAATTTTGAATTGTCAATTTTGGTTATTCTCTGTTTTGAAAATGTATCAAATTTGGTTTTTAAATTTGACATTTGAAAAACAAAATATGCTGCACTCATTTTTGTATTTACAATATTTTGAAGCACATTTCTTCAAATATCATCACTCTTGTTTACAAATTGCTTAATATTATGCACACTCCTTATTTCTACTTCCTTTACCCTTTTCCCTAATATAATGTGAGTTTAGGTTATTTTCATGAATATATGCATTATGTACAGATGTTTTTTTAATGAAACTGCTTTGCAAAACTCATAGCACTACAAATGGTGAATGAAAACTGTTTAGTTTGTATGCTTGATTTAAAAAATGCAAAATTAGATGAATTTGCATTTAGAGGTAAACAAAATGAATTTCTTCCCATCTCTAGTTAAAACAAGTCAATATAAGACATTTTCTGAAAAATATATTCCCAGCAAGATATATATTTAACAAATTTCATCTTTCAAGAGCAAGAGAATTAATATTTATCATGTTCTAAATCAAGTGTGCTAGTATTTATTCATCAGCAATATATACAAAAATCAAGTTACATCCAAAATTAGATATACATAATTGCATTAATTATGTTTTACATCAAAATGCTATTTTATATCCTTCATTTGTATGAACTGTACTAAAATGCCTGTGGAATTGTTTGCGAGCACTGTAGTCTAACTTAGAAACTAAAATAAAGAAGAAACAGAGAGAGGAGTTGGAATTTTTTTAAAAAAAACTCCTTAAGGTCACCTAACGATTCCTTTTCATTACTCATGTAAATTTAAATGCAAACAAACACACAAGAACCACCTGAACTGAAATCCATTGTTTGCTTTAACTTCTTCAGAATTATTATTAATCTAGTATTGGGTAACAGATGCTTCTTGCTCATTTAAAATGATTTTTTGCTCATTTAAAATGATTTAACACAGTGGTTCCCAAAGTGGGCGGTACTGTCCCCTGGGGGGGATGCCATAGGGGGGCGCTAAGAGGCAAGGGGGCCAGCAGGGGGTTGCTAAGAGGTGGCAGGAGGTCGTTTGAGGCGCTGGCCCCACAGGATCACTGACTGCCGGCCACGCTTCGTAGCCGGTGCCTCGAATGCAGAACCTGCATGCAGCAAGCCTTGCCAAGCCTGGGGGGGAGAGGTGGGAGGTGGTGGAAAGGGGTGCCTTAGCTTGCAGGCTGCCCTTTCTGGTGAAAGTGGCAGAGGCGCACCAGAAGGCCCAAAAGCAAAACCCTCCCAAGGCGCGCAGTGGAAGGGGTGGGTGGTCCAGCATTAGGGCCCCTTCCCCAGAGGAGAACAAGGGAGCGCATAGCGCCTGCCTGGCCTCCACCTCTCCAGCCAGCCGGGCTTGCGCGCAGGATGCGGGTGGGTGCAGCTGCGGCTCTCCAAGGCGCGTGGCTCGGTTCAGTTCGGCTCTACGTGGCTGGCCTGGACCTAGAACCTAGCCTCCCTCTGCAGTCCAGTTCTTCTGACCAAGCCCTGTGCTTGCTTGCTTGCTTGCGTACTTTCCAAGCGATCATTCTCTCCACCTCTGCCAGTCTGGGCTGCTTCCGCATGCCTTCCTCCTCCAGGGTGGAGCATTGCAAAATTAGATGCCAAAGAAAGAACTGGGGCAGGGGGCTGGAGAAGGGGCAGAGGGGCAGCTGCATTAAGGAGCAAGAAGATCTTAGCCATGGTTTATTGACTAAGCCGGAATCAAGCAGATATGCTAAACTCTAACCAGAATGGCTGGTTGATATATTCAGCTGGTGTTTCTCAACCTTGGCAACTTGTGTGGACTTCAATTCCCACTCTGGCTTTGCTCTATTTTCCCAAAGTGCCACTGCTGTCGCATTCATTCATTCTGTCTGTCTGTGTCTGTCTATCTGTCTGTCTGTCCATCTGTCTGTCTATCTATCCATACATCCATCCAAAAGGTCTGTCTGTCTGCCTGCCTGCCTGCCTGCCTACCTGCTTGCCTGCCTGCCTGCCTACCTGCTTGCCTGCCTGCCTGCCTACCTGCTTGCCTGCCTGCCTGTCTTTCTGTCTACCTACCTACCTACCTACCAATATAGATCTATCTATCTACCTACCTACCTACCTATTCATACATTCATCCAAAAAGTCTGCCTGCCTGCCTGCCTGCCTGTCTGCCTGCCTACCTGCCTACCTGCTTATCTATCAATCTATCTATCTATCTATCTATCTATCTATCTATCTATCTATCTATCTATACCTACCTACCTACCTACCTACTTCTCTCTCTCTCTCTCTTTCACACACACACACACACACACACACACACACACACACACACACTCCCTTCTAACCCTGTTGGAGCAGGTGATTGGACTAGAATAGATATTTCATTATCTTTCCCTCCCTCCCTCCCTCCCTCCTTTATTTCTTTTTCTTTCTGTCCCTTCTTTCCATCCCCCCTCTTTCTTCGTCCCTTTTTCTTTCTTTCCCTTTTCTCTTTCTCTCTCTCTCTCTCTTTTCTCTCTCTCTCTTTCCCTCTCTCAGGCTCACCTCATTGACTTGACTTGCTTGGGCAGGTTCCTCCAGTGCAGTGGGCTCAATGGGATGGACCTGTGGGGCCAGCACCTAGAATGCGCCAGTGGCGGCATGTTTGAAAAGTAGAGCAAAGCCAGAGGTCGGTAATTTTTGCTGCAAAGAATCACAAAAGCTTCTGGATTGGGGAAGAAGGCGGAGCTTCGTCACTGCGATACAGCTGCAATCTCGGGGCTCCGAGATCGCAGCTGATATTCCCGCTCCTGGTCGGTCCTAACAGACCTAAACCATCCCGTAGAGACGGTGACAGTAAGGGGCGCGTTCTGTAGATCCCAGAAACATCGCAAGTCCCTGGTTGATCCAGAAGAAGCCCTTTTACCATCGGCGGAGAGGCAGCCATTAAGCTGCTGAAGTTGGGACAGCTCCGGAAGGAAGAGACAGAAAGAGAAAGTGTATCGGCTGGTGAGGATTCTTTTTTTTTTACTTGGGACTTAAGGACACCCTAAAATGAAAAGAAATCTGTAAAATTCTTGACAAAATTTGACTTAGCGGCGATTTTTTCTTTAAGAATGTCAAAGTGAGGCTTGGCTTTTTATTTTTACTTTTTTTTTTTCTTCATTGAACTTCTATTGTGATCTAGTTAATCAGACTGGTTTTTTCTTTTATATTTACTTGCTTTCTTTTCCCCTTTTTGACTGTTTATATTATATAAAATAGAGGGTCCTTTTAGTATCTTTATTTATATATATATATATATATATATATATATATATATATATATATATATATATATATATATATATATATATATATATATATATATATATATGTGGATCTTTGGTTATTCGGGTTTCTCCGCGTAAGATTCAAAGTATCTAGGCAACGTTTGGCGAGGTCCCACTCGCCATCTTCAGGCTGGTGCTTTCGGCTTAGTGCCAGTGCAAGCAGTGCTTGCACTGGCACGCCAGCACCAGCCTGAAGATGGCGAGTGGGACCTCAACGCTGCCAGATACTTGAATCCGCGGAGAAACCCGAATAACCAAAGATCCACATACAAATACCGCGAGAACCTCAGAAATATATATATATATATATATATATATATATATATATATATATATATATATATATATATATATATATATATATGTGGATCTTTGGTTATTCGGGTTTTTCCCGCGTAAGATTCAAAGTATCTAGGCAACGTTTCGGCGAGGTCCCACTCGCCATCTTCAGGCTGGTGCTTTCGGCTTAGTGCCAGTGCAAGCAGTGTGTGACCGGAGCTGCCATCTCTATATATACAAGTGGTGGGGGATGGTGTGCTGGGCTGGTTGGCTGTGCTGCAGCCTCTTGATTGGTTGATGGAGTTGATGTTGGTATAATGGGCTGTGTAATGGCCTTTTGTTGTAGAGATATCCTGGATCTTGTGCTGTCATCTCCTGGGTCGTTAGCCTCTTGTGTTTTAACGGCTTGGGTAATGGGTTGTGTGATGGGCTTGTGAGTTCTTTTGTTGTGGTATCCTGGGTCTTGCGTTGTAATCTCCTGGGTCGTTTGTGTTTTGATCTCTTTCGATTAGCCTCCTGTGTAGTAACAGCTTGGGTAATGGGTTGTGTGATGACCTTGTGAGATTTATTGCTGTGGTATCCTTGGTCTTGTGCTGTGATATCCTGGGTCATTTGCTGTGTTGTGACTTCTTGAGTTCTTGAGGTGTAATTTCTTGAGTTTTCTGATGTGATGTCCTGAGCGGGTGGCTGTGATGTAGCATTTTGGGTTTTTAATATGGCTTTGAGTTTGGGGTCTGGGTCTGTGTTCGTTTGGCTTCGAGTTCGTGGTCGTGCCACATCTTCATGGTGGGGGTCAGTTCGCTTCATGTATGGTTCAGAGGAGTTTGAAGTGGGTAGTGATGCAGCTGCAGTGCGGCTTCACAGCAGTGCGGCTTCACAGCAAATGACCCAGGATATCACAGCACAAGACCAAGGATACCACAGCAATAAATCTCACAAGGTCATCACACAACCCATTACCCAAGCTGTTACTACACAGGAGGCTAATCGAAAAGAGATCAAAACACAAACGACCCAGGAGATTACAACGCAAGACCCAGGATACCACAACAAAAGAACTCACAAGCCCATCACACAACCCATTACCCAAGCCGTTAAAACACAAGAGGCTAACGACCCAGGAGATGACAGCACAAGATCCAGGATATCTCTACAACAAAAGGCCATTACACAGCCCATTATACCAACATCAACTCCATCAACCAATCAAGAGGCTGCAGCACAGCCAACCAGCCCAGCACACCATCCCCCACCACTTGTATATAGAGAGATGGCAGCCCGGTCACACACTGCTTGCACTGGCACTAAGCCGAAAGCACCAGCCTGAAGATGGCGAGTGGGACTCGCCGAAACGTTGCCTAGATACTTTGAATCTTACGCGGGAAAAACCCGAATAACCAAAGATCCACATACAAATACCCGCGAGAACCTCAGAAAACAAATATTGCACCTCTACGGGAGGAAACCCACCATCTGACCAGGACTTATGAAAAACTTGAAGTCCAAAGAGCTTCCATTTTATGTGACCTCGCATTCCTATGCAACTGCCGAGATCAAAATTTAATTCCCACAAGCTTCCAATTGAAATTCCACACCAACACAGCAGCCACCAAACGCATCCTAAAAAGAACAGAATTGGCCCTAATTAGAAATGAACTTCACACAAAAAGATTTCTCCTAGACCAAATCAACAAAGATCTTCTTACACTTCACCTCAGACTCAGCAACAAGATTCACCCCTTACTTTGGGACAAATCCAAACAACTCGCTGTCTGGAGAGCCGAAACACAGACCACCCTCAAGACAGACACACACACCAACAAACTCAGAAAACTACAACAATGCCAGAAACCAACTCCCCCCTCACAGCCACACATGAAACAAACAGTGCACAACATCTCAGACAAGATCCTCACCGAAGCCGAAACCAAGGTCCTTTCAAAAGGATTCAACTTTGCTGTTGCTCCCAAACACATCCCCACAGAAACCATCATATGCGGAGTTGAAACCAGCCTGACCAAAACCAACCCTGATGAGGCTAATAGAATCAGACTCGAAATCACCAACATCCTCTGCACTAGCAAACCACCCAAAAGCAACTTATCCAAAGAAGAACAAACTGCACTACGTAACCTGAAAGAAGACACCAGCATAATAATCCTACCAGCAGACAAGGGCAACGCAACAGTGGTTATGAACACATCTGACTACCAAACCAAGTTAACCAACCTACTCCTAGACCCCACATACAAACCCCTAAAGACAGACCCCACCACCTACCTAGAAAAAACCACCAGATCCAAAATAAAAGCCTCCCCATCAGTGAAGAAATCCAGCAAAGAATCATACCCAGAGAGAAATCATCCAGATGCCCTAAGCTTTATGGTCTCCCCAAGATACACAAAGAAGGAACTCCACTTAGACCAATAGTCAGCTCCATAGGCTCACCTCTACAAAACCTAGCCAAATTTCTCGCCAAACAACTACAGCCCTATGCAGAATCCATCAACTCACATGTAAGAAACTCATTCCAGTTCATCGAGATCATAAAGAAACAAAACTTACAACCCAGCGACCTACTAGTTAGCTTCGATGTCATATCTCTCTTCACCCAAGTGCCAATAAAAGAAGCCTTGACAGCCATCCAAAACAAATACAACCCCCAAGCACATCCTAGATCTGACCAACCACTGTCTATCCAATACATACTTCACCTACAATGGACAAAAATACAAACAAATAGAAGGAGCACCCATGGGATCACCCCTCTCACCTGTCATCGCAAACCTCTACATGGAACACTTTGAAACACAAGCTCTAGAAAAATATGATCACAAACCCAAACTCTGGCTCAGATACGTAGATGACACCTTCATAATCTGGCCACACGGGAAAGAAAAACTGAACAACTTCCTCACACACCTCAACAGCCTACACCCCAAAATACAATTCACCATGGAAACAGAAGCTAACAATCAACTTCCTTCCTAGATGTCTTGGTATACAAAAACCCAATGGCTCCCTAGGACACACCATCTACCAAAAGAAAACACATACAAACCGCTATCTACACGCACTCTCACACCACCACCCAGCACAGATCAATTCCGTAGCTGAGACACTCATCTCCAGAACAAAAGGCTTAGCTGATGAACAACACCTAAAAACCGAACTAAACACTCTCACCAACGTACTAACAGCCAATGGATTTCAAAGAAAGAAGATCACCCACCTAATCCAAAAAGAAACCCCAACCAAAATCCAAGACAGAGAACAAGAGAACGGCAAAGCCCTCCTCCCATATATAAAAGGCACTACAGACAAAATCAGCAAGATCCTCCAAAAACACAACATTAAAACAGCATTCTGCACAAACAGAAAAATATCCACCATCCTAAGAAACCCTAAAGACAAAATCGAGTTAGAAAACCAAGGAGTATATGAAATCCCCTGCACTGCCTGCCTCACCACATACATTGGACAAACTAACAGAAGAATAAGTGCACGCGTTGAAGAACATAAGAACTCAATCAAAAAAGAAGAACCAACCTCTTCCCTGGTCCAACACCTCAAAGCCACAGGACATGAGATTGACCTTAAAAATACCAGAACTATCGCCAAAACTGAACACCACAGCAGCAGAATAATCAGAGAAGCCATAGAGATAGAAAAACGCCCACACAGCATGAATAAAAGAGATGACACCTCCCGCTTACCAGCCATTTGGAAACCCGCCCTCATGAACAGACGAGTACCCAACATGATAAATGACACCAGACCCACACCCATGAGGGCCACACAAGATGCCACCACCACACTTCCACGCAAAAATCAGACTCACACCCACACAGAAGAGGAGACACGACCACAGACCAGAAGCCGCACTGCAGCTGCATCACTACCCACTTCAAACTCCTCTGAACCATACATGAAGCGAACTGACCCCCACCATGAAGATGTGGCACGACCACGAACTCGAAGCCAAACGAACACAGACCCAGACCCCAAACTCAAAGCCATATTAAAAACCCAAAATGCTACATCACAGCCACCCGCTCAGGACATCACATCAGAAAACTCAAGAAATTACACCTCAAGAACTCAAGAAGTCACAACACAGCAAATGACCCAGGATATCACAGCACAAGACCAAGGATACCACAGCAATAAATCTCACAAGGTCATCACACAACCCATTACCCAAGCTGTTACTACACAGGAGGCTAATCGAAAAGAGATCAAAACACAAACGACCCAGGAGATTACAACGCAAGACCCAGGATACCACAACAAAAGAACTCACAAGCCCATCACACAACCCATTACCCAAGCCGTTAAAACACAAGAGGCTAACGACCCAGGAGATGACAGCACAAGATCCAGGATATCTCTACAACAAAAGGCCATTACACAGCCCATTATACCAACATCAACTCCATCAACCAATCAAGAGGCTGCAGCACAGCCAACCAGCCCAGCACACCATCCCCCACCACTTGTATATATAGAGAGATGGCAGCTCCGGTCACACACTGCTTGCACTGGCACTAAGCCGAAAGCACCAGCCTGAAGATGGCGAGTGGGACCTCGCCAAACGTTGCCTAGATACTTTGAATCTTACGCGGAAAAAACCCGAATAACCAAAGATCCACATACAAATACCATGAGAACCTCAGAAAACATATATATATATATATATATATATATACTTTTTCTTTTTTTAGGCTTTTTCAGGGGGAAAGAAGGGGGAGAGGTTTTAAGAAATTTTGCAACACTGCCAACTAGAGGCTTGAAAATATTTTATTTGAACTTGAGAGCTGGGAAAAAACTCTCTCTTCAAGGCCACTGGAAGTGATAAGATAGAGGGAAGAGCGCTGGAGGATGTTTATACAGGTGCTCTTTGGGACTTCTATTATCAATTGAATATTTGAAGCTTGGTCTTGAAATTTGTGGAGAAGCCAAATAAGAGCCTTGGATAAATAAAAGGCAGTGTGTGCTTTTATTTTTTATTTTTTATTAACTGGTTTATCCCTCCCCTCTAACCCCACAATATTTTGTAATATTGGTATACTTATTTTTTATTTTACCTCATTTTTTTTAAAGGAGAAGCCTCAGAATATTTGTTTTTCGTTTTTATTTTTTTTTATTGGGATATTTGCCTCTTTATTTCTACTTTTGACTTATTTTTATGGCTATTTTCCATTTTTTGAGGTCTTTTAATTGGATTAAGGTGAGAAGAACCTGAAGAACTCCTTTTTTTTCTTTGCTTATTATTTTTTAATATTGTTGGGTTTTATTTTGTCTTTTTTTCTCTTTATTTTTAATTTTTACTTTTGAATTATAATTGAGTATTTCACAGTTGGATTAAGGTCTTGAAGAACCTGGAGAATTTCTCTTTTCTAATTTTGGGCTTTTACTTTTTACTGTTTTTTTTTTCTTTTTGGTGTTTTCTTTTTTCCTAATTGGATTACAATTGGCTACCTTATTAATTGGATTAAAAGAGCCGGAAGACTCTGAGCCACGGAATGAGTAAGAAAATTTTACCTTTGGGCATTTCAACTTCTGCTCCTGTCTCCCCATCAACTTTCAATAATGGCGAAGCAAGATAAAGCACGTGGATTTAATGACGGTTATACAAGGAATACAAGAACTAAAAATGAGTATGGAACAAAGAATGGAGAGTATTGATCAAAGAATTGGGAAGATTGATGAAAAATTTGAAAATGTTCAACAAATGATGGTGAAACATGATGAGAGAATCCAAAAAATAGAAGAGAAAGATAAGCAAAGAGATGACACAATTGGAAATATTGATAGCAGATTAACAACGGTTGAACAAGAAAAAAGTGGGATGTTGAAGTGGGAGATGGACAGGTCAGAATTTTACCTTAGATTCCAAAATATTGAGGAAGAAAAAGGACAAAATTTGGCTGCAGTAATGATTGAAATCTTGGCTGGAGCCTTGGAAATAACAGAGGAAAAGATGATGGATGGAGTAGATGAGATATATCGAGTCTTCACAAGATATGTGATGAGGAACCAATTACCAAGAGAGGTCCATGTCAGATTCACCAAAAAAACTATTAAAACTCAAATATTACAAGTGGCAAGAGAGAAGGTGTTGAAATACAAAGACAAAGAGATTGTGGTTTTAAAACAAGTACCCAGAAAAGTGAGAGAGATTAGAAGAGAATATCGATTTTTGACCAAAATACTATTGAAAAAAGAGGTGAATTATAGATGGCTGATTCCAGAAGGATTAATGTTTACATGGCAAGAACAGAGACACAGAATTGATTCAATTGAGAAAGCAGAAATATTCTACAAGGAATTTTTCGAAAGAAGAGAAATGGAGATAGAAAAAGAGAACATTTTAACTGAATTTGAAGAGGACCAAATGGGAATGGGAAAAGAAGAAGGCACAATAGGTGGACGTGGAGACCAAAGAACAACGTGAAGTAAGATCCACGAGAGCTGTTAGACCTAAATATAAAGCATAGCCATGGAGGAAAAAAAACTGATTTCCATGAATATAAATGGACTGAATTCAGCTACCAAAAGAAGAAAAACTTTTCACAAATTAGAGAAGCTAAAATTTGATATAATTTGTCTACAAGAAGTACACATTAAAAAACAACACGAACAATTACTGGCACGATCAAAATTAGGGAAAATATTTACTTCTCTGACTCACTGTAAGAAAAGAGAAGTGGTTTTGTACATTAGAGAAACCATTCCAGCAAAACTGATTTATACTGATGAAGACGGAAGAGTATTAATGGTTGAAATAGCGGATAATAATACAAAAACGCTCTTGGTTGCAATTTATGCCCCGAATGATAAACAAGAAGAATTTTATAAAAAAATTACACATGAAAATAATTGGACTGGACTATGTTAATATACTTATGATGGGAGATTTCAATGGAATTGTAGACAATAAACTGGACTATACAGCAAAAGCAACACGACAAAATAGGAAGACTCTCCCTAAATCCTTTTTTTAAATGACAGATGAATTAAACTTAAAAGATATATGGAGAGAAAGAAATGCTAAAATTCAACAATATACTTTTTATTCCAATAGACATTTATCATGGTCCAGAATAGATATGATTTGGACATCAACAGAATTATTATCCAATATTCAAGAAATAAATATTGAAACAAGTACATGGGCAGACCACAATCCAATGACAATTAAATGGAAAGGACAAAAAAGAAGATCTAGATGGACATTAAACAATACTATTTTAAAGGAAAAAATCTTTACACAATGGATGGAAAAAGAATTGGCCTTCTTCTTTAATGAAAATAAAAAGAAGATACTTCAATACAGAATGTTTGGGATACAATGAAGGCATATGCAAGAGGATTAATAATAGACTATACAAAGAAAAAGAACATTAGGAAGAGGCAAATGATTAAAGCTCTAGAAGATGACCATAAAAAACTGGAAAAAGAATTACAGAAAACGCCACAGAAAAAAGATGTTAAACTCAAAATGGATATAATCAAACATAAAATGGATCAAGTAGAGAAAGAAGAACTGGCACAAAAAATTAGAAGTGCTAAACAGAACTACTTTGAAGATGCAAATAGGCCAGGTAGATGGTTAGCATATAAATTGAGAAAAGAGAAAGAATCAATAGATTCTAGAAAAGAGAAAGAATTAATAGACGATCAAGGTCAAATTTGTTATGGTAATAAAGAGAAAAAGGCAATTATTCGAGACTTCTATGGACAATTATATAAACAGGAGGATCTTGATGAGGAAAAAATTAAACAGTATTTACATAATGCTAACCTGCCTAAGATATCTGATGAAACTGGGAAAATGTTAGAAAGTGCCATAACAATGATGGAACTAACTGAAGCACTTAACAGACAGAACAATGGAAAAGCACCAGGACCAGATGGTCTCCCGGCAGAATTTTATAAAACATTACAAGAATCGTTGAGCACGTCACTGTTAGAAGTCATGAATGAAGTTATGATAAACAAGAAAATACCTAAAACATGGTCAGAAGCTTATATTACACTTATCCCAAAAGAAGGGGTTGACCCATTACAAATTAAGAACTATAGACCTATTTCCTTATTGAATGCAGATTATAAAATCTTTGCTTCAATCTTGGCAGAGAGGCTTAAAAAATACTTAAACAACTTTATTCACCCCGATCAGAATGGCTTTTTACCAAAGAGACAAATTAAAGACAATATGAGGGTAATCCTGGACACATTGGAATATTACGAGGCGCACCCTGAAAAACAAATGGCTTTGATATTCTTAGATGCCCAAAAGGCATTTGATAATGTGAATTGGAGATTTATGTTATTATTATTGGAACAGATGAGCTTTGCTAGAAAATTTATCCAAGCAATAGAAGCCATATATTATAAGCAAACGGCAAAAGTAATGATAGATGGAGAATTTACAGATTCTATTAATATTAAAAAAGGTACAAGACAAGAATGCCCATTATTTCCTTTGTTATTTATATTGACTTTGGAAGTGTTAAATAGAAATATTAGAGAGGATACAAATATAAAAGGAATGAAAGTTAAAAAGGAGGAATTTAAATTGCAAGCCTTTGCAGACGACTTGGTTTTTATTTTGGAAGATCCTCTAGAGACAGCTTTAAAACTATTGGAAAAGATAGAGATGTATGGTGAGATGGCTGGCTTGAAAATAAATAAAGACAAAACAAAGATTTTGACAAAGAACATGTTGTTAAGACAAAGAGAAGAGCTGGCAGACCTATTGAAAATTCAAGTTACGAACAAAGTTAAATATTTGGGGATATATTTGACGTCAAGATGTACTACACTGAAAGAGAATAACTATATTAAACTTAAACAGCAGATAGCATCTGATCTGAAAAAATGGGAAAACCTACAATTGTCATTGATAGGTAGAATTTCAACAATTAAGATGAATATTTTACCCAGAATTTTGTATTTGTTCAAAACAATACCAATTAGGTTAGGTAAGGATTACTTTGAAGAACTAAATAAAATTGTGTTGAAGTATATATGGCAAGGTAAGAAAGCGAGAATAAAATTAAAACTTTTACAGGATGCTAGAATTAGAGGAGGAATTGGCCTTCCTAATTGGGAGTTGTATTATCAAGCTGCAAACTTAATGTGGGCTAAAGAATGGATAACGTTAAGAAAGACCAGATTGTTGGCATTAGAAGGACATGATTTATTATTGGGTTGGCATGCTTTTTTATGGTATAAGGGAACTAAATCACAGGGTTACTTTAGAAGGCATTATATACGGGAATCGTTATGGTTGAATTGGGAGAAAATTAAGAAACAATGTTATTTGAAAATCCCAGTTTGGTTATCAACTATTGAAGCTTTTTCTTATCCTATAACCTATAAGAAGGAAAAACAGTTAGATATGGGGAATTACTAGATGAAAAGGGTGAACTTAAAATGATGCAAAATTTAGAAGAACAAGGCATAAAGATGAATTGGTTTTCATATGCGCAAATACATTCAAGGTATCTTAAAGATTCTAAAATAGAAGGATTCTATGATAAATTGACTGATTTAGATAGGATTTTGACAGGTACTGATGAAAAAGTGATCAAAAAATTATATAATTATTTGTTGGAAATTAAATTAGAGGAAGAACAAGTTAAAGAAACAATGATTGCTTGGGGGAAGAATTTTGGATATGGGATTGATTTAGAGAAATGGCAAAAATTGTGGTCTCAAAATTATAAAATGACAATGTCAACAGCATATAAAGAAAATTTGTATAAGATGTTTTACAGGTGGCATTTCCCCCCGACAAGAATAGCAAGAATGTTCAAGAATAAATCTGAAAAGTGCTGGAAATGTCATCAGATACCTGGCTCATATTACCATATGTGGTTGACTTGTTAGGACGCTAGAAAATATTGGACTAGAATTCACATATGGTTGGAAAAAATGACAAAGAAACATATAGATTTGAAACCAGAGATTTTTTTATTGGGAATCTTACCTGATACATATAATAAAAACTTAAAGTATTTGATTGTAAATGTATTAACAGCTGCTAGGATTGTATTTGCTAAAAATTGGAAGAATGAGAAAATACCATTAGAAGAAGAAATTATTAAGAAAATATTGGAATGTGCTGAAATGAGTAGATTGACATTTGAAATTAGAGAACAAGAAGATAAACAATTTTATGAAGTTTGGGATCTATTTTATCAATGGTTAGATAATACAATATAAAATATTTAGAAACCTAGGAAATAATGAATATACATTTTTTTTGGTTTTGATAATATTTTGATAATATTTTATTAAGATAGACTTGGTATGATTTTATGATTTGTTATAAAATAAATTAACTAAACTATAGTTATCTCGCTTAAGTATGAATTAGTAAAATTATAGTCAAATGATGGTTTAATAATGATATTAGGATATATAATTGTTGATTGATAATATGAGTTATTATGTAATATAATTATTATGATGACTATGAAATGGATGCACAAAAAGGAGTGGTAAACCAACCGATACACTGTCTGTAAATTTATGAAGGATGATGATGTTTTTATGTTATGTTTTATGTTTTATGTGTTTTTGTTTGTTGTTAAAATCAATAAAACTTTTACGTAAAAAAAAAAAAAAGCTTCTGGATTGTGCACAAGAAGGGACACACATGTCAATGCAATTCAACATAAAATAAAGAGATACAAATAAAACAAATCAGCAAGAATTGGCAAAGCATCTCTGATTAGATTTTATTCACTACTAGAATCTGATCAGAGATGCTTTGCCGATTCTAGTCCAATGACCTCCTCCAGCAGGATTAGAAGGGAGTGTGTGTGTGTATGTGTGTGCATGACTGTCAAAACTCCAAAAACAGGTCAAGTATCTCTGGGGAGGCCAGTCATAAATTAGAACACTTGCTAAACAACCGGCCATTAAGTGAGGACCACTTTTTGCCAGTCACCTGGCCACGCCTACCCAGTCACATGACCACCAAACAACACCTCCCCGGTCATGTGACCTGCAAGCCATGCCCACCCAGTCACGTTACCAGCAAGCCACACCTACCCAGTCATGTGACCAGCAAGCCAGACCCTCAAATTAGACCATGCCCATAAATTTGAATCCCACCCATTGGGGGCACCGAGGATGAGTTTGTAGCACCAAGCTGGTGGTGGACTGAAAAAGTTTGGGAACCACTGATTTAACACCTCTGGAAGTATTATGAATTCAGGTTTCCTTAGTCTGCTAATCATGTTGTCAGCTTAAAATTCACATTTAATTAACCTCTTCACCAAAGGCATAAATCAATACTAAAATTGCCAGTGCATGCCATGCTGATAGTGATTTTCATTTGAAGGGAGATAGCTTAAAATGAAGCATTAGGAAGAGAATAGTAAGCAAGTTGGACACCTAAAATAGCGATACTATCTTGAGTAGCCTTGGATAAGAACTAGAATTCAGAATACAGAGTAACAGAATTGGAAGAGACCTTGGATGTCCTCTAATCCAGTCCTGCTCAAGGGAAAGACCCTATACCATTCTGGATAAACGGCTGCCCAATCTCTTCTTAAAAACGTCCAGTGATGGAGCATCCATAACTTCAGAGACAAGCTGTTCCACTGATTGTTGTTCTCATTGTCAAGAAATTTCTCCTTAATTCTTTGGTAAACTTCCATCCATTGCTTCTTTTCCTGGCCCCAGGTGCTTTGGAAAATAGATTGACCCCTCTTCTCTGTGGCTACCAACTGCCCCATCTTGGAATTCTTGAATGTTCACACTGGATTGACAACTGAACTTCTATGGTTGAAATGGAAATTCCTACCTTGCATTTTAGAAATATTGGATTATGTTTCTCTTTCTGCATAAAGTGAATCCTTTGATTTCTGAATAGAAAACAAACACTGAAACAACATTGTTTGTTGCTATTGTTTTAATAATTTATTTGCCATGGAAACAAATGCACTGATCCAAAAGAAGCAGTCCTCCAGATTTCAAACCGCAGTGACAATTTTTGATCAAATAAAGTTATATTTAGGAGGGATTGTTGAAGACAATACATTTTGAGATAAATAGTTTGTGAAGAAAATATTCATATTCTACTTCATTCTGTCCTGTCCTGTCCTGTCTTATTCTATGAATTTTCTAATTGTTAGCTACCCAGCCTTCATTGGCATACAAATACTGTATAAGTAAATAAAAAAGCCAGTCTGGATTCACATTTTGGCTTATGAAAACTGGAAGCATTTCCTTTAAATTTGCAAGCCTGATGGGTGGTTATAGTTTCCCCCTCCATATTCTTTTTAAAGGTTTGCTGTGCTGTGCTACATTTGGTGCATTAACTTTCTGCTCTGTCCTAGTTGTCTAATGATAATAATTAGCCTCTGTGCGCTTTATTGCCATATTTTATTACCCGTCAGCTGCAAAGATATCTTGTTTTAGTGTTCCTTCCCTTTGTGCCAACACTGAGAAGGTCAGTAGTTTTAAGGACACAATGATACATTTTTTTTCTCATTTTCTTTCTTTGAATTACAGATGGATGAATTAGGATATTTCTTTTCCTACTTCTCTTCTTATCTAGATGTCATTCTTTTCCTCATCTTTTTCCATTTTAACTTCCATCCTTTCCTTTTCTTTCTTCTTAAAATCAATTGAAAACATCTATTTTAAACAAACACTACATGGCAGAGAATATTTTCAAGGGGGTTGGGAAACAAAATTGTATATAATTATGAAACATACAAAAATATACATGAAAATGGGTGAGCTTTTTGTGGTTGCTATTTTTTAATCTGAATTTTTTAGAGAAAGAGGAGATAATTTATGACTTGTGAATGAAAGCAAATTTATTAGATTTGGTCACCCCTGCTTAAAAATTTATATTAAACACTCCAGCTTTGTAAAACAAATGCAACTACTATTAACCCTAACCCCATATCATGCCTATATTATTTAATATTGTTATTTAATATTGTTGATCAGAATTAGCTACAATTTATTAAGAAAAGGAAAAAAGAAAAGAACTTTTACCACTAATAAAGTGTGCAAAATATTAAACATGGCCTTTAACCTTAAACTCTTAATCCTATACATGATTATTCAAAAATCAATCCAACTTGATATTATGGAGTTCATATTGCAATTATCATAAAGTTTCCTTTTAAACCTCCTTTGGATGTTCCAGTGTTCCTAAAAACATCAAACAGCATGCTACCAACTTGTTCTGAAAAGATTATTTCCGGAATGGATAGTATATTTTAGGACTATATTTTATGGCAGCTGTTAAGAATTCCTTCTAATCTTATGGTTGATGATCCATGAAATGATTACTGGAAGTCATTGTTGGGGCTTCCTATCATATTAAATCACCAATTCTGTCCATAACAGAAGGGTGCTGAAAAGTCAAGATGGCAGTTGCAACTGTAGGACTGAAGACCCACCCCTTTTTATGAACATGGCAGATACAGCAAGTATCAAAAGTGTGTGGCTAAAGTCATGATATTGAAGCTGCCATATGGACTTTTTTGACACCCCATGGATGTCTCTATAAGGTAGGAAGTGCCTAAAATATACATTTACAAATAGGCTCAACATATGGAAACAGGGAGGGAGGGATAATTTCAATCTCACCCTGTATGTTATATTGGTTAGCCACTTTTCATCCTCACTCTGCCTTGTACAACCACTACCTTTTCCAAATGTGTTAATTACATCTCAAATACCCAAATAGTGTTCACCTCAATTGTTCAAACAAACAAAACACCAATGTTTCATATCATGTCAAAATTAGCCTTGGGAAGGAATGGTTTTTTAAAAGTTATAATGAAAGCCTTCCCTTGAAGAATAAGGAAGAGATGGCTGTTAATCCTTCATTGCAAAGAATTGATATTTTTCTTCCAAGGAAGATCAGAGGGCCATCTTTTCCTTCTCTACTTAGAAATAAACCTAGTTGAATTCATTCATTTATTCACTTATTTATTTATTTGATTTGTCAATCGCTTACAAGATAATAGGTATAAGGATAAACATAGTTATGAATACAAGAAATGAGGACATATGAGAAAAATAAAAGAAACAATAGGACAGGGACGGTAGGCACTTTGGTACAGACCTCTTAAGAAAGGGGTGAGGCCAATAGTAGAAAGTCTAAGGTTAAAGTTTTTGAGGTTTGGGGAAGAAACCACAGAGTCAGGTAGAGTATTCCAGACATTGACCCCTCTGTTGCTGAAGTCGTATTTCCTGCAATCAAGTTTGGTGCGGTTAACCTTGAGTTTGTATCTATTGTTTGCTCTTGTATTGTTATGGTTGAAGCTGAAGTATTTGTTGACCAGAAGGACATTGCGATATATGGTTTTATATTATATTATAGTTAGATCAGACCAAAGACGGCATAGTTCTAGGTTTCCTAGGTCTAGAATTTCGAATCTGGTGGCATAAGGTATTCTGCAATGAGTAGAGGAGTGTAGAACTCTTCTTGTGAAATATTTCTGGACTTTCTCAACTGTGTTAATATCAGATACGTAATGTGGGTTCCAGACTGATGAGCTGTATTCAAGTATTGGTCTGGCAAATGTTTTGTATGCCCTAGTTAGTAGTGTGATATTACCAGAGAAAAAGCTATGTAGGATTAGGTTAACAACTCTTAACGCCTTTTTGGCTATGTAGTTACAATGGGCTCTAGCATTTAGGTCATTAGAGATGAGTATTCCAAGGTCCTTGACAGAGTTTGGATCATCAACAAGGTCTTGACTATTCAGCTTGTATTTTATTTTCTGATTTTTTCCCCAATATGTAAGACAGAGCATTTATTTGTTGAGTTATGAAGTTGCCATTTCTTGAACCACTCTGATACATAGTTGAGGTCTTTTTGAAGGGTAGCAGTATTGTCTGTGGTGTTGAATAGCTTTACATCATCAGCGAAGAGAACGCAGTTGCTCTTAATATGATCACAGAGGTCATTTATGTAGAGTATGAAGAGAGTTGGTCCTAGAACACTGCCTTGGGGGACACTACTGTTGACAGGTACAGAATTTGATAGGACACTCCCAATTTTGACCATTTGTTGTCTGTTTGACAGGAATGCTTCTATCCAGTTATGCAGGTGTCCAGAGGTACTATAAGATTTTAGTTTTATGAGTAGTTTGTCGTGTACCACTGAATCAAAGGCTTTACAGAAATCTATGTAGATTGCATCTATTGTTTTGCCCTGATTGAGTTGTGTAGTCCATATGTTTTTGCAATGTAAGAGTTGCAGATTACAGGATGGTTTTTTTTCTGAAACCAAATTGTTTATTAGAGAGTAGGTTGTTTGTCTCTAAGTGGAGGATAATGGATTGGTTAATAATTGATTCCATGACTTTACAGGTGATGCAACATAAAGAGATTGGTCTGTAATTTTCAACTAGGCTGGGGTCTCCCTTTTTGAAGATGGGGATGACCATGGCTTGTGACCATAGGTTTGGCAAGGAGATGGTCCTGAGAGATTTTTCAAAGATTATGCTTAGAGGTTCAGCTATGGCAGTGGATAGCTTTTTTAAGAAGTAGGCACATATTCTGTCCGGTCCAATAGATAGAGATGGTTTTAGATTGTGTAGTGCTTTTTCAACATTGTCTTCTGTAAAATCGGTATGTATTAGATCATTGTAGTTGTCTGTGGTTCGACTAGGAACTACTGGGCATGAACCAATGAATGTGTTAAAGAGGTTGGCTTTAATGGTGTCATCGTTGCAGTCTTTACCATTAGGTCCTTTCATGGCTGGGAATGGACCTTGAGTCTTTTAGTTTGTTGTTTGCAAAGTTGTAGAAAGTATGTGTGGAATTGGTGCGTAGAAGGTTTTCCTCTTGTTTAATGTGATAATTGGTGCATTCAGTCTTTATCTGGTGGCATAAATTTTTGTATCAGCTTTTGAAGTTCGCAACATGACCAGATTTGTTTTTCCGCCAAAGTGATCTTTTTTTGGATTGAAGTTTCCTTATTGTTATGGGTAATCTGTTTTTTTCTGGTTTTGGGAGTTGTTATTGGTACATATAGTTTGATGACTCTTTGGACTTCAAGTAAAAATATGTTGTAATGGTCTTCAACAGTATTGCATCCAGTGAATGGAGATTGCCAATCAAGGGATGAGCGATCATTGTCTATAAGATCATAGTTGCCTTTTTTGAAGTTATAATTGGGGATCACGTTGTTGTGATTATTTTTGTGTGGACATATGTTTTGTGGTCCTGCCAAGGTAAGTATATATAGATTTGCAGACTAATTATGGCCAAATGCTAGAAGGTTACTCACAACAAAATTTGCTGTATAAATGCCTGCAAGTCTGTGTCTAATTTTGTAAAAAAAAAAAAAAAAGTGTTCTGACAGGCTATTCAACTGAAAAATAAAAGTGTTGTATAGGCTTTTGTCTTCCATTAATATCATGTTAGTAGTAGTCAATGGAAGCTCCAATCTGAAACATGTCAGATTTTGAGACAGCTCTAGGGATAAAAATAGTTATAAAAAGCAGCAGAGAAGTTTCAATAATGGCAATATTAAAACTGAATTGACATCTCTCAAAATTTGTATCAAATAACACTTTGGGCTAAATTTCACAATAATTCTATCCAAGGAGCAAATAGTGCTGTAAGCTTATTGACTTAATATGGTTTTCATGCTAAAGAATTTCCCGGGACTTGATTTAAGCATGAGTTCTTTATATTCTTTCTTAGAATATAATAGAATTCTTTATTGGCCAAGTGTTATTGGACACACAAAGAATTTGTCTTGGTGCAAATGCTCTCAGTATACATAAAAGAAAAGATACATTTGTCAAGACTTAAGAATCATAAGTACAACACTTAATAATAGTCATACGGTACAATAAGCAATCAAATCATACTAGGAACCAGTCAATATAGATTGTAAGGATACAAGCGACAAAGTTACAGTCATACAGTCCAAAGTGGGAGAGGATGGGTGATACGGAGTGATGAGAAGCTTAATAGTAATAGTAGTGCAGACTTTGTAAACAATGTTGAGGGAATTATTGATCTTCAATATCTTACTTTTCTGTTCTGAAATAAAAATCTCTCTTCTCAGGACACCTGCATGATGAAGTAAAATCTCTAGTAGTCTAGTCCAGTGTTTCTCAACCTGGGCAACATTAAGATGTGTGGACTTCAACTCCCAGAATTCCTCAGCCAGCATCTTAAACTTCCTCAGTTCACATGTCTTAAAGTTGTCCAGCTTGAGAACATGGGTCTAGACTCTAGAACATTCAATTGTAAAATTAGGGTTCTAAAACATCCTAGTCATGACTGACATTGAATTCTGGTTTATAGCTTTAAAATATGATAGGGTTCACAGGTCATGCTAAATTTTAAATGACCAATTTATGCCTCACTTTATCATGTGAATTCAGCCAGTGAAATTCAGTGTTGTGAAGTTCAATGTTGTGAAAGCTGGATTTATTCGGTAAAGTATAGTCTAGAAAGAATATAAAGGAGAAAAATACAACTGTTGCAGTAAACTAGAAAATACACTGATATATTCTTTCTCACAATTCATCCCATGTAAGGAAAAAATAAAAAACATAAAGTAAAATACCTAACCTCACTTTTTCCCAAGCTAATCATTTCTGGAGAAATGGATGGTGAATTTCTGCATAATAAGCATAACATTATAATATTATGATAATACATGCATTTCATTGAAGAGTTTTGCAGGAAAAGATGATATGGCATTACTTATCTTGTAGATACCCCACAAATCTGGTGCTTTTATTTATGTGCACATTTATTACTATTAGGTAATTAATATTTGGGACACTATATCTGGGACACTATAAAGCTTCAGCATTGCTCATATGAAAGGCAGATGATATGTAAATGTAGTAGTATATTGAAAAGTGTAGCCTTCTCACCTTTAAAATATAAGAAATTCTAATACAACTGTTGGAAGACCTGATGAATCAAGTAAGAGACAGATCAGTATGGAGAATGTCTTTCAGAATGAGGGCAATTATACATGTCCCAGGATAACATTGCAGGATCCAATTTGGGTCAGTCACCAGTGCCAGAGGTTTAGTCTTCTGAGCTTTAGGACTCATGCTGGGGAGCCCATCTTCAGGGAACTTCTCTCTCACCAAAATGTGAAAGAGAAGCTCCCTGAGGATTGACTCCACCATGAGTCTGACAGCTTGGAAAATTTAACCTCTGGTCCCAGTAACCGACCCTGGAATATCTTTATAGTCTCTAAGAGCTGACACTGGCCCGATGGCACAATGCTGTTCTAGTGGGACAGGCAATTCTAAGGATCAGATGGTATATACCAGAGGTGGTATTCAGCAGATTCTGGAGAACTGGTAGAGGAAATTTTGAGTAGTTCAGAGAACCAACATATACCACCTCTGACTGGAGATTTTACAGTATCCTTCCCCTGCCACTCCCACCAAGCCATGCCCACAGAACCGGTAGTAAAAAAAAAAAATATGAATCCCACCACTGGTATATACATTTTGCTGAATGACTTAGAGCTGATTTTCTTTTCTTCAGAATACTCTTGATGTGGGTTTCTTACTGCTCAAGTGACCATGTTTGACACATTGCTCTTGGAAACCCAGCATAATGCCTCTGTCAGCAATTTAAATAAAGCTCATTATCTAAATGGATCCATAATTAATAAATATGTGACAGGATGTCAACTTTAATGATTGCCTACTTCCATAAGCTTTATTTTATTTGCTTATTTTCAGTGGCCTTCCCACTTCACTAAATCTCACTGTCTACTAAGAACCAGCTTATAAATGAAAAACAACAATGAAACAGAACCCACAGTATGGATAGGCATACATGAATATGTACATGCCGTGTCTCAGCAACTGTTTATGTCAATGAGAGTCTGAGATAATCTACTACTGATATCACTGTCATCATAGTTAAAGCACCAGAGTAGACAACATGAGACCATAAGTTCTAGTTCTACCTTAGGTATAGAAGTCAGCAGAATGACCTTGTGGCTGTAACTCTTACTCAGCCCAACTCACAACCACAGTTGTGGTTGTTGTGGAGGAATACAATAGGAGGAAAAATGTGTATTGGATATGTTTGCTGCCTTGGATTATTTGTAAAAATAATAAAGATAGAAAATAAATAAATAAATTGTTTGATCCATCTAAGTTTCCCCAATTCACAACTGGCTACATATGACATAAAAACCCAAGGGGAAAGGATGAAGTAGAATTTATTTCTTTTTTTGTAGCTTTGATTTGTGGAGGTTGAATTTAACAAAATATACAACTTTTTTTTCATCAATGGGATAGGTGAAAAAACTTGACATCTTAATGTAAAAATCAGATGAGAGGAAAACAGTTGTTTGGCTTCTAGATTTCTAACTGATTTGGAGCCAAACTATATCAGTGTTGACATTCTGGAAAGAATGCTGTGCAGACCATAGCAAAGTCTGTTTACTTATTTATTCTTTGTGATGTTCCTTACCATGGGGAGGGCAAGCTTGCTACAGTAAAGGTGGATGGTCCTACCATGGAGTCTTCTTGTTACAAATGCAGCAGCTTTATTTTGCCTAGGATGTCTTTTGCTTGTCCCATGCACTGACCATTGTATCTCAATTGTTATTGATTCTATTGTTATTTTATGATATTTCTTTAACAATGTATATATTTTAAAGTAACTGCTTTTAATGAAAAGTTGCATGTAAGTCTGATAATTAACTAACTAATGAAAAAGAGAATTAGCATTCCTAGCCAGGAATGATGTCATTCTATGGGAATCATCATCCTTTTATTATCTACCATTGTTGCTCAACTGGAATATATGATGTCCAGAAGGATCCAAACTCATCTTCACAGCTGAAGACATAATCCATTTTCTTCCTATGCTCAAGTAATTATAAAGTCACTGGCAAAAAGAATGGGGAGAAATAAAGGGTATGAAGTCCCATTTTCAATTTCGATATTTGAACATATTCAAGGCTCTGAAGAACTGATATTGAGTAGAATATTAATATATTTTCCTGAGTTGAGACCTTCTTGGAGCTCCTGCTTCCCTAGAATAAGAACAAGCTATGGATCAGATAAAATCATGTTCTGAATTATGAGCAGATTTTGAACCCTGGAAAATCAGGGTTCTAAATGATACGTACAACCCAAATAAATAAAAAAAGAAATGTTTTCATTCCAGATGTTTGACTCATAGGAATCAGTGCAGGTAGTCAAACCATTTCTCCATCCATGTTTGCTTTTTTTCACATAACCTATTTTAAAAGGCCTCAAAAAGATCAGAGATATTCTTTAAAGTATATGAACCCATTTCTCAATATTGCCTCCAAATTACCTAATCTAGCAGCAGATCTAATAATGTTTTCAATGAGATTTTTTTTTCATTGCTGGTACTACGAGGTACTATTACAGGTGGGGTCCTTTTAATTGAAGATACCTATCACTGAATTGAACCCTCCTCTTTAAGAGAAGACAAAACAAGGAGAAAAAAAAAGTCATATTATTAATAGATTTTTTTTCTTCAAGGAGAAGAAAAACAGTGTTGAAACATTTTTCTGAATTCCTTCAAACCCAAAACATTATTCCTGGGCAAATATCATTCATGCATTTCCATTAATTTTTCTCCAAATGCAATCCTTCTCTCTGTCAAATATTTATGGTTTTCGTTTTTCCAGTTCAGACTATCAGAGTAGCAGCTGTTTTCCCTCCTGTGAAAAGATCCAGACAAGCATGCAGAGAGTTTAGGCAACAAGATAAAACTTGATTGGTTTTATTTCATACTGATGTGTTGTGGCCTCGATTCCCGAGCCTGTGCTGTCAGAGGAAGAAGACCTGGAAGATGAGGAAGAGGAACTGGGAATGCCTTCCTCCCCAGGACCTTCCTCTCTGGCAATGCCTTCCTCCCCAGGACCTTCCTCCCTGATAATGCCTCAGGTTCCATCAGACAACCAAGAGGAACAGCCTGAGATTAATCAGGAGGAAGGCATATCGGAGCAGCCCCTAACAGGGAGTAAAGAGGAAGAGTGTTGGCTCGTCATAAGGAGAAACATGAGCAGCAACGTAGGAGGCGTGGGAGGGTCAGAGAGTGAGCTGTCATTGAGCCACACCCCACAGGGGATAAAAGTGGGTGTGTTTTCGGCTGGAACTTTGTACGGGACAAAGTTTAATCTTACTTCAGATTTTCTTCATGAATGGTTTTTGTGGACTGCCTTGTAATTTTCTGTGAGTAGATTTTTATTTGTTATCAGTTAGGACTTGGCAGGCAGAGCGTGTTGGAATGCCAAAGATATTATCAGTTCCAAAGAATTAACTCTGTGAAGTCTGAGCCAGCTTGCCTGCCTGTGTTTGTGTGAGTTTGTATTCTTTCATCTTTTGGGAAAGAAGAAAAGTGAGACAGAACACTGATGTATCCTGAAGACAGAAGATAAATATTCCAACACTAAAATCATTTCCACACTGATTTATACATCCTTAGAATCACTTGAATAAGCTTTTCAGATTGTGCATGAAAAAAAAAATTAGTTACATATCCTAGTGGCAGGGGAAAACAATCAAGTTGCAGAGCAAAATTTTGCATGATAAATAAGTTTTGTGGTTTTTGATCAAGCATTATTTACTGTAGAAACATTTTTAATTATGGACAACCCATATTTGTTCCTCATCTAAAATCTCCTCCTGTGTCTCATTTTAGTGCACATTTAAGTAATATTCTGTATTTCTCCCATATTATAGATAAGGTAGATTACTTTCCTGGATATGGGAGAACAGCTTCAGCCGGTAAACTGTTTTTCCAAGTAAAAAATTAAACTTCCATTAAGGAATTATAATATTCAGGACAATAGAGAAATAGGATGATGATTTCATGGACTGAATATGCTCTGCTTGTCCTTATTTAGTAAAAGATGAGTAAAAGATACCAATGAATCCTTTGCATTTCTTTTCTTTCCCCTTTCCCCTTCCTTTCCTTTCCTTTCCTTTCCCTTCTCTTCCCTTATTTCATTTTATTTATTTATAAAATTTATTGGCCACCCATCTTACCTCAGGAAACTGTTTTCTTTCCTTTCTTCTCCTCTCCTCTCCCTTCCATTCATTTCCTTTTCTATATAATTTTCCTTTGGATAATATTTTATTTTATGTTGTTTTATTACTAGACTGACAACTTCACATGGAACTAGTGGCTTCACAAAGTTAAAAGAACAACAATATCATATATGCACCAAAAATCCATAAAACAACTGTTCAAAGGAACAAAAATCATCTGTCCATATCCTCACTCTTTGAAGTCCTTGAGACTCCATATGGAACAAAATAATCTAACAAGGTAGTCACATGGAACAAGATGTTATGAATAGGGAAGAAATTTCTTCCTCTTTTTTTTTCACGGTCAACATACCATGGCATTTTTAAGTGGAACACTTTGAACATTCAAACATTTCAAAATGTTGGGCAGTCCAACATTTATATTCCCCCTTCTTCTTGACCTCTCCCTGGAGGATAATATAAGAACAAGAAGCATAGAAAGGAACCAAAATTCTAGACACCTGTCACATGAATCTCCCATAATTAGATGTTGCAAAAGGCCATAGAGAAGATGAATGGAGGTCAAAAGCACTAATTTTGAAATATAATGGTTATTATGGAAATCATGGGATGAAAAGAATTTCTGTCCTTGGGAAAAGATCCTGAAATTATCCCTTGATGGATATAATACCTTTCAGAACCTCAGAAACATTTTTAAAAGATGGGAGGAGGATTACACTGGCAGCTATGACTAGTAAAAGCAAAATTATTAAATTTATTCATTTGGTGCTTGAAGAGGTTATGTTAAAACCTCAAATAGTGTTAGGAAAGGACATCAAGATGAATGGAGTGTAGTCAGGGCAAGTCAAGCCTTTCAATTTATATTAGTCTTTTAAGAAAATAGCATTTCTCCTTTGAAAGAGAGAAATAAACAGGTTAAAGCTAAGTTAAATAACTCAAGAAATGTTAGAATGTTTGGAATATATTTTATCATAGGGCATATCATAGGACCACCTCTCTTAGATGAAGGTTCTGGTAAACTTAACCTGTGTTGAATAGCAACAAAAACCTTCACTCATACACACACACACATGCACACACTGACACTTTGAAGAAGAAAGTGGCCACTTGGCTTTTTTTTTGAAGATTCCTCCAATAGTTACAATAGTTAGAAAAACCTTCTGTGTTGTATTAAGAAAAATGGTTATGCCTCTTCTCTTTGTCAAGGTGAGGCAAAGTTGTCTTATATAAGCTTAGATATGAATAGCAAGACTATTACCTACTAGAGATACTTCTGTGTTCCAATTCCATAGAGTTATTCGGAGTTATATGGCAGATGAATCAGATGTTGGGTTTGAAAGCTATATCTGAAGCCAGTCAGAGTCAGTCATTAGTCAGAAAAATATTTACTCCATTGCATGATGATAGACTTCCCAGCCAAATTCCTAACCCTCCTTGGATAGCCTCACATAAACCTGCAAGTGTGTCTAAGAGGGTTTCACTTCGTGTTCCTGCATATTTTTATTTATTTATTTATTTTATTATGGTCAGAAGAGGGAGAAAAGGAGGGGTTTTATTGGGGTTGACAACTTGTCACCTTCTCTCCCTTTTCCATTCTCTTGTCCTGTTATTCCACCCCTCCAACCAGATGGTTGAAGAAGTTATTGAAAAGAAATATTAATCGCAATCGCAATAACATTTAGACTTATATAATACTTCACAATACTTTACAACTTTCTCTAAGAGGTTAATGGAGTCAGCATATTGCCCCCAATAATCTGGGTCCTCATTTTACCAACCTTAGAAAGGGAAGGCTGAATCAACCTTAAGCCAGTCAGGATAAAACTAATGGAAATGGGCAGAGTTAGCCTGCAATATTGCATTCTAATCCCTACGACAGTTGCATCCAAGCTATCAATATGAGTGCATTTACATTGACCATTTATCCTTGTTTTCTGCTGGAATACTTCCCATAGATTTTACTCATAGCCAGCAGTAAATGACAGCAAGTTAATGGCAGATGTTTCCACAGTAGCTTACTGCTGTTTCTATTGGAATGATTCAGAGTGAGAAGGTGCATGTCTTATATAGTGATTGCTAGTTCTAACTTCCAGAGCAGAAAAAGTTGTACTTCATCCTACAATATTCCTTCCACCACTGTTTACTCAGTGTCACAGCTGCTTCTTTCTTCTCAGCATGAGTGTGAAGAGCAGTGAAGTGTACTTTACTTCCCACTGAACTTATTGTATTAACTATACATTAGTGAAGTATTTACTGTCAAAATTAATATGTAAGAAAATAGTGCTTATTTGGAAATCAGAAAAGAAATAATATTTCAAGAGGTAGAAAGGATCCATTCACCTGTGCAATGTAATACTTGTTGTTTTTTTTTCTATTTCAGTGGATCTTACAAATCGGTTTTAATATACAGTATTACAGCCTGTAAAGGACAAATATATATTTTCAACTAGTGAAGGCTTCAATTCTCCCAAATTTTATTTACAGTAATAGACGAGTTTTCTATTTTGAAACATCAAACAACAGAAATGTAATAAAGTAAAATATCAAAAACATAGCAGAAAAAAGTATAACTAATTATTTTAGACATGAAACAATTTACCTGACCTTCATTATAACAGAGTTTCTTGTCAGCAATTGTGGTTGAATAGCATTTTGCAAACTCTTTTGAGATTTGTAAGAATTTATCAGGTAATAGACAAAAAATGTATTGTCTTCCATGGTACAGTTGAAGTTATTTACAAGGGGGAGATCAATCTTGTTTGAAATTCTTCTGAGAGGATTCTGACATGCCTTTTGGGAGATAAACAACATCTACCTTTTTCAATTTCATCAAATTCTTATTTTATTGACCACAAGTTTGTTTTTACAAAACCCATAGATTTTACAAGTTTGTTTTTACAAAACTTGGTCCAAAAAACATTTCTGAGAAATAAGTCAAGTAAGTTGATGAGAAATGTTTGGTATAATAACAATCAGTAATTGCACAACTTCAAAGACAAGAAGTTCAAGGCAAAGAGTCCACTGAAATATGGGATGGATAGAAAGGAGTACAGGTAGATCTTGCTTAACAAGTGCCCTGTTTAGCAACTATTCAGTTACAATTGTGTTAAAAAAAGTAATTTTATGACCGGTCTTGCATTGCAGCATCCCATGGTCATGTGATTACCATTTATGACCTTCACAACTGTTTATGACCTTCACAGCTGTCTTCCAACAAGTAGAATCAGCAGGAAAAATGCAAATTGTGGTCCTTTCTTAATGACTGCAGATTATTCATTAAACAACCAAATGAGAAGTGAAATCATAAATCTATCACAATCACATGATGTCTGGCTTAGTGACCATATTGCTTAACAATGGAGTTATCAGTTCCAATTGTGGCCACTAAGCAAGGACTACCTGTAATAGATTTACAAGTGTGGTGAAACTTGCATCCAATTCTCATCACCAAAATACAAAAAAGATGTTAGAAAGAGTGCAGAGAAGAGCAACAAACATGCATCTGGAGGCTAAACCATATTATGAATGATTGAGAGAATTAGATATATCTGGTCTAAAAAGAGATACTTGAGGCCCTGTCACAGAGGAGTGGGAATCAATATATTCTCCTAAGTACCTGAGAGCAGGACAAGAAATAATGGGTGAAAGATTATTTGAGAGATATCCAACCTAGAACTAAGGAGAAATCTCCTGACAGTGAGAATAGTTAATTTGTAGAATGGCTTGCCTCTGGAAGCTATAGTTGCTCCATCACTGGAGGCTTTCAAGAAGAGACTAAGAGGCCATTTGTCCAGAGTGGTATAGGATCTCCTACTATGGGCAGAGAGTTGGACTAGAAGACTTCCAATGTCCCTTCCAAACTTATTATTCTATGTTCTAAGCTTCTCTGGATATGGTTGAAATATTTTCCCCTCTTAGAAAGAAGAAAGGACAATTTACTGTTTAATACGACTTTATTGTAGTTGAAATAAAGATTCTTATCTAGCCATGCTGTGCTATGTGCCTAAGAGATTTCTGCAGAACTGAAGCTTAGTAGTGTGCAAAGTCAGAGGTTAGAGATTTATACCCAAGTCTTTGTCCAGGGAGTTTGGCAGCATACAAGAATATTTGCATGCATAAGTGTATGTATTTGTCCCAAGGTATGCATTTTAATGTGCATTTCTCATTGCGTGGTCTTTCCACTGTAAACTGAATTTTTAGTTTTTAATATGTTCTACTATCTAAAATACAACTTTTTGTACATAACATGCACTTATTTGGCATATCTCTAGTTTGCTGGACAATACCTAGGCTTTTCATTCTCCACTTCCATTTTCATTAGAGTGTGATACATTTTGCATAGATTTTCACAAGATTTAATGCTACTGAAATGACATAAAACATTCAGATGAAAGAAATGCAATAGCCTTGAAAAAACATTGTTTGAGAGAATTCCCTCTCAAAATATCTTAACCATTGGTTAATCTCAGGCATTTGGGAGGGGGGAGTTAAAGATCAGGTCCATATGTGATGGTCCAATGAAAATGATGTATTGCTAATCATGCCTATGCACAGGAATCTTAGCATCTGCTAAGAGTTAGATAAGAGTGTATGAAAGTCAAGGGAGGCTAGACTTAGTTCACTTGTGGCCACATGGGGATTCTAGACTGTTCACTTTTTAAACTCCACCCCCAGAATTTGCCACTTCTTTTCCTATACTGAGGATTTCTATTTGTAGGACCAGTCCAATAGTTTTAGAAATACTAGAAAAAATAATTCATTCCTTTCCAAATAATCCATTCATGGATGCATGTTGCTTCAAACAGCTGGAATTTGTTGATTAAAGATACTTGAAATATCTTATTGTATTCCTTAAATATTAAAAAGAATTTTCAGTGGTATTCCACAAAATAATTTAAATTACATCAGTGTGTATGTATTATGATGTGTTAGAGCAGTGTGTAGGTATTGTGATGTGTCAAACTCATGGCCCAGGGGCTGAATGTGTCGTGTGCTGGCCATGCACCCACCCAGTTTAGCGAAGAGGGAAAAAGTCCCAATATGTCATGTAACCACACTGTGACGATGAGTTTGACATCCCTGTGTTAGAGAAAAAGAATATATATGACTTTTCTAACTGCACATGTCTATTATATGCACATTATACTCTGCTCCCCCAAAGATTTGAAAATATTTTAATATTAACATTCCCAGGAAACTGCTTTCATATCCATTGTAGAGTTAGTTAGTTATAGTTAGAGTTAGTTATAAATATATTGCATTTCCAGGATTTATTCTTGGAGATATTGCAGAGGGCACTGACTGTACCAGTTTATTAAGCAACAGGCAATATATAATATATATACATATATATTAATTTTTCTTGACTGCATGTCATTTAAAGAAATTTGCTATGAAATAATTGTTCTTTATTATCACTACAGATTTATTTTTTGTTGTCGAGCAACCAGAGATCTTTGGCAATACAAGTTCTACCTCTATGTCATCTCTTCCAGCATGATTGATCATGTGTGTGTATCTGGTGATTTCTATAATGTTAGATTGGCAAGACTTACTTGAAAAAAATTAGCTTAAATGACTGGAGGTTTGCTAAGCTATCATTTTGAATTCAAATGCTTACTAAAGATTGAATTTAAAGGATTTTTTAAAATGAAAGATACATTATAAAACACAGTAGAGTTTAACCATCTTAAGAATGTTATTGCTTCCTTTGGGCGAAACAAGACATTTAGTTTCTTTCATATTATTTCATTTTTATCAAAGATATTTAAGTAGCATTACATTTTTAATTCCAAAATTAATTGTATGAAACAGTTGAGACTGAGCACCTGAAAGTTTCTAATTTCTGGTGCAGTAATCCATGGCCTATATCAACAAACGTGATGCAATTCAGTAGCACCCCTACAATTCCTTGTGCTTTACAATTCATTAGATCCTTCTTCTTTGTTTGGAATTGAATGGTTCTTTCACAACTCAAGACTAAGAAGGGAGGTTTGTTGCAAAATCATCAATCAAATTATAGCAGTGTCCCAATATCCAAGGGGCTGCCACAAAGAAGAGGGAGTTATTCTCCAAAGCACCTGAAGACAAAACAAGATGCAATGGATGGAAACCAATCAAGGAGAGAAGCAACCTAGAACTAAGGAGAAATTTCCTGACAATGAAAACAATTAATCAGTGGAACAGCTTGCCTTCAGAAGTTGTGGGTGCTTGGATTGGATTGGGTAGCCATTTTTCTGAAATGATATAGCGTCTGCTCAAGCAGGACTAGACTTCCAAGGTCCTTTTTAACTCTGTTATTGTGTTATTTATCTTTGGATTGGACAAATAAATATTCTGATTTTATCCAGATTCTTATAAACCTGAGATGTCATTTATGCTATCTGTCTTGATATCTAAAAGCTTTCCTCTCTGCTATTCCCTAAGGTAGCTCAATAACTAAAGACATTGCTATGACAATCATGTGGGGGTGCTTCTCAATATTTATATTTCAAAGACATTTTTTTATAAAGGAGTCCAAAGATTGGAAAACTTATCTTTCTAGAGATACAACAGTCACCCTGAACATAAAAGCCATTACTCTTGCCAATTTATTGCTGCAATATCCCAACTGCCCTAATATCTAATGTTCTCTAGCTATGTTGCACCAAGTCTCCTGATGTCCAATTAGTTCAGTACTATCAATGAAGAGGTTGAAATGAGGGATCCTTTGTGCTCTCTGAGCTTGGCTATTCTTGTAGACACTTCATTATCCAAACTAGGTAACTTCATTAGTGTTAATAAGGAGTCCTTATTAACACTGATGATGTTATATAGTTTGGGTAATTCTGCAAGAAAGCAACCAAGCTCAGAGAGCGCCAAGAACTTATTAATTCGGAGTTTCCATATGTTTTAGTTCCCACAATTAGCAGCCAGAGAATGCTGCAATAGACATCATGAATTAGTTTTTATCCCACTCAAGTCTGATTTTTATCATCATTTTCTGGATGTTCTTCTGATTCTCTAGCTTAGAGCTCCCTACTGCTGTAGGAATCAGTGTCAATCTTTCAAGGCAATTTTTCCATTAAAATTATTCCTGCAGATCTGATTTAGATTTCATTTAGATTGCTCATCCAGGATGCTTCAAAAGGGAATGCTAATTCCTCTGTATACAAGTAATTTCTCAGAAGAATGAACAGTTTCAAATTATTATTTCATTAGAACATTTGTACATTTGCACGCTGGTTTGGGTTTTATTTTAGTCTTTTTTTTTTGCACTCCCCTCAAAAAATACCCTTACCACTCACTGTATTTTTGTTCTTAAATCTAGTTTCCAAGATTTATAATCACCATGACAAAGCTTAGACTAGAGTCTATTTCATAATGATTGCTTTATGATTCTAGAGAAATGGTGAAAAGAAGATAAACAAATGCATGTTAAATTTCTTTTCTGAAGAGATACATTAATGTGTTCTGGTGTGCATCTCATATAATTCCAGACCTCTCTCTTCGTTACTTCATTATTAGAGTTTAATTAATATTAATTGTTAGCCAAAAATCCTTCTGAGCTGCACATTAACTGGCTGTGTCTTTATTGCCTCTCTGGTGAAAATACATATATAGGAGTCACCCCAAGTTTCCTTGTAATCTAAAGGAAGTCTTAACTCCCTCTAGCTTTTCTACTGTGGCTGAAAATTGTATCACGGTGTCTTTAATAAGCTATCAAGAAAGCAGCCTTTCTGCCTTGCATTTACATAATTAAAAGTTTTGTCAGATGAAGTTGAAGTGTACATTAGTCAGACTTTCTTGCAAAATTTAACTATAGGGTCAGTTGAAAATTCACTTTCAGTCCTTCAAATTAGAATAGCAATGGGCAATAGCAGGTAGATATACTGCTTCATAGTACTTTACAGCCCTCTCTAAGTAATTTACAGAGTCAGCATACCTACAACCTATGTTATCGTTTTACTGACTTTGGAAGGACAGAAGGCTAAGTCAACCTTGAACCAGTCAGGATCGAGATCCTGGCAGTGAGCAGCGAATTAGCCTGTAATACTGCATTCTAACCATTGCTCCAACCAGGGGTGGGATATGACAGGGTTAACTACCAGTTCAGGATTTACCAGCTTTCCTGCCCACTGTGAGCTGCGCGCCTGTTAATCATCATTAGCACGCTGCGTGCTGAGAAGCAGCCTTTGAAACAGCCCTCTTTTCTTGTTTTTTTTTTAACTGCAGCTGTGCCTCATTCGGCAGCTGAAGTTGAAAAATCAGGAAATAAAGATCAGGTAAGAGCCCGGGTGGGCGGGTGGGCAAAAACATCAGCAGACATAGAACCGGTTCTATGTCTGCTGCTCTTTAGAGCTACCGGTTCTACAGAGGTGGACAGAACCGGTAGAAACCCACCCCTGGCTCCACCATAGCTCCTTTCAATTTGAGTTTAAAAGGGTTTGTAAAGATATGTGGAACTTGGGAGACTTGGGAAACAGGGAAAGAGATGCAGCAAGAAAATGGTACAAGAAAAGGCAACATAGCCTGTAGCAGGAATGTGGGTGGTCAAGAGGCTCAGAAAAGACCCTTCCTAGTTGTAAAGGGGATAAAGCAAGAAATGTGCTTTCAGAATTCCAAGATTCTGTTAATGTAACCTTACAATAGAATTGATTCATTTGGCCCTATAACTTGTCTGGTATTCCCCACAAGGCTGACATCAAATGTACATGTTTGTAAGTATGTCTCTCCCCTCTGCCCCCTCTACAGCCCAAGAAACTATAAAAGCAAGTGAATGAATGGACCTTCCAACTCAATAATGTTCTGTCCCTGAAATTCCAGACTCAGTCAATTGTTACATACAAGTGCAGGATTTTTGGGAGTCAGAGCAGCATGGTAGCTCAGCACTTAAGATGTTGGCTTGTCAGATGGAAAGCTGGCAGCTCAGTTTGAGACCCAAGGACCAAGTGATGGGGTGAGCTCTTGTCCTCACCTCAAACTCCTGCAGTTTGAAAGTATGCAAATGTGAGTAGATAAATAGGTACAACTACAGTGGAAAAGTAACAGTGTTCCATAATGATATATTGGTCACATGATGCAGAAATGTCTGTGGACAACACTGGCTCAATGGTCCTAAAATGGAAATGAGCACTGCCCCCTATAGTCAGCAATGATGAGCAGAGTAAAATCTACAGGGACTCCTTTACTTTTGGGAATTAATTATTATTAAATAAGAGAATGATATAGTGATAAAACTCACTAATGTGATCCTTCCCTTTTGTATGCCAAAGATTTGTTAAGTCACACTATAAAAAAGATGTTAAGGCTCTAGAAAAGTGCAGAGGAGAGCAACCAAGATGATTAGGGGACTGGAGGCTAAAATATATGATGAACGGTTGCAGGAATTGCGTTTGGCTAGTCTAGTGAAGAGAAGGACCAGGGGAGAAATGATAGCACTCTTCCAATATTTGAGGGGCTGCCCCAGAGAGGAAGGGATCAAGCTACTTCCTAAAGCACCTGAAAACCAGACAAGGAATAATGGATGGAAACTGAAAAACGCCCCCTATAGGCTCTTCTGAGGCCAGGAAGGTTCCAAAACAGAGCTAGGGGGTGCTGTGTACCCCTCCAGGCTCCAGTTTTTCTTCCTGAGCCCCAGAGAGCCTTCTGGGAGCAAAAAATACCCCCTCTAGAGGCTCCTCTGAGGCCCAGAAGGCCCCAAAAATGGGTGGGGGTGGCTGCAAAAAAAAGCCACTCCCACCCAGTCATATGGCCATGCCCACTGAACCAAGCCCACCAAGCTATGCCCACAGAACCGGTAGTAAAAAAATTTGAATCCCACCACTGGTGTCAGGTCTCCTGCTTGAGCAGGGGGTTGGACTAGATGACCTACAAGGTCCCTTCTAACTCTGTTAATTTAATCTAGGATGTATGCTTTCTGCAAATGGACAACATATACATTTTGGAATGGGTAGGGACCTTTGTCATCATGGGAATATCTTATGGGAAGTTATCTGACAAAAAGATAATGATCATCAGTCATAACATCCATTCTTCAGAAAGGATAATATTAAGATTATTCTCCTTCCTCCTTCCTCTTTTCTGGGTGTTGTTAATATTGCAGCTTCTCTTGTTTTTCTGTGAGGGCAGATATAATTTCAAACCTCTCTCCCCACATATTTTCCTTTTTTTTTTTTTCTTCTTTACAGGTTGTTCCTGTAAATGAAATTGGTGCTTTGGATGGTCTGTGTCATGCCAGCTTCTCTTTAAAAAAAAAACAGATTTAAAAATAAAGTCAAATGAATCAGAGAACCTAATAGGTATCAAGAAATGAACAGAAATATCTCTATACACATTTATTGCTCCAAGCACAATTTCTTATTTAATTTTTCATTTCTAGTTGGGAATGTTGAATTCATCATCTGGAAAAGTAAGGGACACAGGTATGTACTTACATCCAGGCTTTTGACATCCCTTAATATGATGCTACACGATGTTCATCCAACTTTCAATAGGATGAGTTCTGGCTTCAGGATAATTTTCAGCTTGTTTTCTTGCAGACATTTTATTTCCCAAACAAGGTAGTTTAGTTTAAGTAAACTAGCTTGGGTAATGAAATGTCTGCAAGAAAACAAGCAAGCTCAGACAACACTGAGCTACAAATATTCTCCTTTATTGGTATAACTTCCAGCTCATGAGAATTTACCATTCTTCAGTTTACTCAACTTCTTTCCTAAAACTTTGAACATTTCCCAACATGTATAATCAAAAATAGGGGACTGAAAGTAGGGAACATTTGCATAGCCCCAGTAAGAGATGAGAAACAGTTCAGGTAATTATCATAGTGCAATGGTTCCACATTAAAAGCTACCTGTTGTAATTTGAGAAAGCATCTTTTTGATTCAGGGCATGGTTGTCTCAGAACAATCACAATTACCTTTTGATTGGAGAGAGGGGAAATAAAAAGTCTTTTAGAGATGACTTTAGTCCTTCTGATAATTAAAGTGTAGCTTTGTGTATTGATTTAAATAAAATTCTATTTGTGGTTACCTAAAAAAGATTGGCATTCTCCTTAATACTACATTTCACCAATAACCTAATAGTAGTAAAGATCATCAACCCAGTCATGGTACAATTGAAATTGCCCTGACTGCTACTGAAGATACACCCTGTATTCCATAGTAGCCTCTTAAAACGTATGGTCGGATCGACCCTGAGGCCATTACCCTGTGAGCCTCCAGACCCTGTGGTCATAGGGGGTCAGATCCTATGAGGTACAGAGAATCCTCAATTCAAGGTGGCATAGGAGACAACTCCAATATTTAATCAAGCGGAAAGGCTACCCCTTATCAGAGGCATCTTGGGTAAAGAGTAGGAACATTCAGGCCTATTGCCTTATAGAAAGATTCCATGCAGAAAATCCAAACAAGCTATGGTGGGGATCACAGTTCTAAATGCTATACCTGCACTCAAATTGTTTTGCTTTATACAGGTCACCTTCAAGAAGTGAGGGGAGTTGAATGTCAACTCATAAAGCATTCCTGGACTCCTTTCAAGTTGCGATAGGGAAGGAAGAAAAAACCTGAAGGAGCAGCAAGGCAATCAAAATCAGAAGTACATTCCATGCATACTTTACTAAGGCTGTATCCCAGGTTACTTTAGGTTACTGTAAATTACATGAGTTGGAGGGGCGTGACCTCTAGAGCCCACAAAAGTCCTCTGTTGGAGAATGTGATTTAAGACACACCAGCCATGATGGCGCTCCAGTTGGAGAACTTGATTTATGACACACCCAGGGGGAGGGGGGAATAGGGGTCATAGGTGCACCATAAATTATGTGAGTCAGAGCTGGCTTCATTAGGATAAGTGCTGACATGTTGCTCCTAATAAGGATTTCTTTTGAAGTTTGGCTCAAGGCTCAGGATTTGATTAGAGCATTTGTCAGAACTCTAACACCATGGTTGTCATTAAGGACAAAGAACGAATTCTCCCTATGACAATTTATGGACTGCAGGCTGGGTTAGAAAACCTGATTTCCTTCTAGGTGTTAAAAAAAGCCAATCTGACAAATTCCAAGTTGAGCAGAAAGACATAGCTTTCTTTTCATTGATATTTTCTAACCATTTTGTGGAACAACATAAAAGGGAAGTTTTATTATGTGATAGAGAGTGGAATGGCATGCTATGCAAATGATGCTTTCCCGGTAACATCCTTTCTACAAATTAATAGGTTATATTCATTATACAACTGCAAGATTAGCATTAGAGATTGTTAGTTATGTAATAGCACAAAGAAAATCTTGGTACAATCAAAAGTTCATGTTTGGATGAAATGAGAGGAAACAGCTGAATTTTGGAATGGCTTGCTACATGCTGGTCATTCTTTGATATAACTTAATAAGGCTCAAGATAAAAACTTGAAAGTAAGAGGCAATTTTTTCATGACACTTCCTATTTTAGAGGATGCAGAACATCCAGATGGTGTGGATATGCATATGAATCTAGGCTCCTATTCTCATAGTGAAACTTCACACTAGGGGATGCTCATGGTACACAGTTGCTAAGCTTCTAACAATCAGGCAGGAGGTTGAGAGCAATGGAAAAATTCATGTTATGTTTCTTGCGCTATTCCAAGGATATCTACAAGGAGGGCTATGTGGGGAGTGATATTATGTGGATCATAATGTCATTGTGCGGATTACAAAAAGTACATAGTTAGGACATTTGGAGTGTCATTTTGACAACATTGTGGTTTCTACTTTTTTCCACATGCAAGAGAAAAAGTGGTACTATGAATAGCACAAGGAGGGCTGGAAGAAGAGCTGAAGCTAGAAGAAGCTTGAAGAAATATAAAGAGAATGACATTCAATGCCTCACATTGCTAAGTAGTTGTTAGGGATAACATTGTTTTACCCTAACTGTTTTGGGTAAAGATAATAAAATGATGAATCATGGTTTGTCAGATAAAGTGTATGTGACTTTAAGCTAAAGGAATGTAATTAAGGGTGCAGCTGTAAAAGTACTATATAAGCAGCAAGGCACTCTCTGGCTCTTACTGGCTGGCTTATTGAATACTGCATTCTTGCTGGATTGGGGAGGAGAAGAAGTGTTGGATTACTTTGAAGATATTTCTCAACGGAGAGAAGATAAGTTTTGGACAGATTTATTATATGTGTACTGACACTGGCTATTCGACACGGACTTTGCAATTAGAGTATCCTCGACAAGACTTGACTGAATTTGGTATATGACTAATGGACTGTTTATAATGACTATGCTATAATTCTTAAATGGAATAAACAATAATTTTGATAGCACAAGCGTATCTGTATTTTTACTGCGTGTTAACGAGAAGGCTTATCTCACACATTTACCTGTCTTCCTATCTGACTTCGCTGCACATTCTGTTTAGTTTGTTTTCCTTAACACCCGTTGGGGAATCCAGGCTTAACACTGGTTATGGGCCCAGAGAGACTGCAAAGTCAGTTTAACTAGGATAAAAACAGGTTTATGTAAAAAGTGAGATTTTTGTGTTGTTACACGTTACAGTAAACAGACAGCTATGTTTTATCAATTATAGTTTTATTTCCATATAGTGAAACATGGCACAAGTCAGTCTACAAAGTTTGTCCCTTATATCCAAGCTGGATGGAACAAACTATGTTTCATGGTCTATGAAATGTAGTCTACTTCTACGAAGAGAAGGTCTGTGGAACATAATTGAGAATCCACCAAACGTAGAAGAATGGGATCCTGAAGATGAGGAAGATAGTCTAAAGATAAAAGAATTTAAAGAGAAAAATGAACAAGCATTTTGCATCATAGGATTAACTTTAACTGATCAGCAGCTTATTCATATACGCGGAGAGCAAACTGCTGTTGGGTGTTGGCAAAAACTGAGGAAGATTTATGTCCGAGATAACGTTGGTGCTCACATAAATCTAACACGGAAGCTTTTCCGCACGTATCTCCAAAAGAATGGTGATATGCTGAGTCATTTGAATACTATGAAAAGCATTTCCCAAGAACTTCATGAGAATGAATTAATTTTCTCTGAACTACACCAGGTCTACATAATTCTATCTTCATTAGACGAAAGTTTTGATGACTACGTAACTTCCCTTGAAATATTGCCTAAAGAAAGCCTAACTTTAACTGATATCACTGGCAGATTGATTGAAGAGGCCAGAAGAAGGCTTGAAAGAGATCAGTTAAGGAGGCAGCAACCTCAAAAGGAAAATAATGAATCTCCTACTGCATACGCAATTAAAAAGTGTTTTAATTGTGGGGGGAGAGGACATTTTGCAAGATTTTGTAAGAAACCAAAGCGCAAGAATGCAAGCCAGAATGCTGTAAGCCATCAAAGAAGAAATAAGAATTATGAGTTAGCCATGTATAGTAATGGAGTTGTAAAGAATAATTTATGGGTGGTTGACAGTGGTGCGTCCCACTGTATTACAAATGATAACAAAAAATTTGTAAAAATGTCCATGAGTTCACAGCATATCTCACTGGCAAATGGATGGAAAATGAAGGCAAAAGGTCAAGGTATAGCTCATTGTTCTAGTATAAATGAGAACATAAAAATGTTATATGTACCTCAACTTAAATTTAATTTGCTTTCAGTTAGAATGTTGGTTAAATTAGGATACATAGTTACCTTTAGGGGAGATACTTGTTTAATTGAAAAAGAAGGTAAGAAAATTACTGCATCTTTAAGAGGTGACTTATATGTGTTAAATGATAATGGTTTAAAGGTGGCTAACACAGTTTATGAAAATAAGAAACCTCATAATGAATGTATTCACTTGTTACACCGAAGGTTAGGTCATTTAAATTTTAAAATGATTAAGAGAACTGTTCAACTATCTAAAGGAATAAGTTTGAAACCTTGTAATAAGTATTTGCAATGTTCTGCTTGTAATCAAAACAAAAGCAAAGTTATACCGGCAAATAGAGTTGATGGATTTACTACCAAAGAGCCTTTAGAGGTAGTATTTGCCGATATAATAGGTCCTAAAAAGCCAAGTGTAGGTGGTGCTAGATACATATTAAGCATAATGGACCACTATTCTAGGTATGGTTTCTGTTTTCTAATGAAGAGAAAAACTGAAACGTATACAAATTTCTTTAATTGGTTAAAATTTGCAGAGAGAAAAACTAAAAAGAAATTAGTAACTCTTATAACAGATAATGGTGCGGAATTTACAAATAATAAATTCCAGAATAGACTTAGAATGGCAGGTATTCAACATAAAAAGTCTGCACCATATAGGCCTCAACATAATGCATTTATAGAGAGACGAGGTCAAACACTGCAATCAATGGGAAGGACAATGTTATCTGATTCTGGATTACCTGACAATTTGTGGGGAGAAGCTATAATGTGTGGTAATCACATATTAAACAATGTTGTTAATTCAACAACAGGTGAATTACCATTCACTCTTTGGCATGGTAGGAAACCTGATTTGAGTTATATTCACACATTTGGTGCACCAGCATGGGTAAATATCCCTACACAACTCAGGCACAAAGGACAATGTAGAGCTAAAAGATTAATTTTTGTTGGATATCAAGCAAACCATAGATCTTATAGATTCTGGGAACCAGGTACATCTAGAGTATACTGCAGTGCTAGTGCACAATTCCTAGAACATATAGGATGGAATAGATTAGAGCAGGATTCAGATAATGATGTTATTATAGAACCTTATAAGAGGCAGAAAGAAAAGACTAGTTATAAGAAAAGTCCAATTAAAGAAGAAGTCCATGAAGAGCAAATAGAATCAGATCAAGAGGAGATAATTGATAAAGAAGAGATAGATAGTCAAGAACAGGAAATAGAGGAAAGTCCACCTGTAAGTCCAGTTATACCTAGACGCACAACACGTATAACCAGACCACCTGATAGGTATCAGGCAAGTATTGTTTGCCAAGTAAATAAAGTTCCAACTAGCATAGATGAACTTAAGATGTATCCTGCTAAGGATCAGGAGAATTGGCAAAAAGCAATGGAAAAAGAGTTAAATTCATTAAAGGAAATGAAGGTTTATGAAGAAACCAAATTACCTCCAGGAGAAAAATCCATTGGGTGCAAATGGATATTTAAAGTAAAGACTGGAAATAATGGGAAAGTAATTTATAAGGCTAGGTTAGTAGCACAAGGATTTAACCAAAATATATCTGATTATGATGAGGTATTTGCACCAAATCTTAAGGCTACAACTTTAAGAGCAGCTTTAGTATGGGCAGCTAAGAAGAATTATATAGTTAACCATTTAGATGTAGAAACTGCATATCTACATGCACCATTGCAGCATACAATATATTTGAAAAAACCAGTTGGTATAAAAGATAATAAAGTAAATAGCAATGATTGTTGGAAACTCAAGAAGAGTTTATATGGATTGAAACAATCTGGCTATGAATGGAACCAATATATTGTGAAAGAATTAAACAATATAGGGTTTAAATCTGGTTTAGCAGATCCATGTATGTTTAAAAGAGAAAATAATGGAACGGTGTCATTATTGTTATTATTTACAGATGATATTGCTTTGATTACTAAGACCAATAATGAAGCTACTGAGATTATTTCATTATTAGCCAAAAGGATAAAATTAAAGCATTTAGGTGAAATCAAAAAGTATCTAGGATTGACAATTAATAAAACCACAAAAGGATTTAAGATATCTCAAGAGGATAAAATTTGCCAATTAATTAAATTGTATAAAATGGAACTTTGTAAGCCTGCAAAGACTCCAATGAGTCAGGAAATTTGCAAAATTGATGCTCAAAGTCCCAAATTTGATAAGACCATATATCAATCTTTGATTGGTAGCTTATCATATATAAGCAATTGGTCAAGGCCAGATATAGCTTATAGTATTAATCAGCTGGCACGATTTAATAATGATCCACATCAATGTCATTGGCAAGCATTAAAGAGAATTTTAAGATATCTTAAAGGAACAATGCACCATGCATTGTATCTAGAGCCAAAAGGTGATTTGAATCTTAGTGCCTATGCAGATGCAAGTTTTGCAACTGACATAAACACTAGAAAATCAACATCTGGGATGGTTATATTATTTGGTAAGACACTAATAGGGTGGAGGTCAATCAGGCAACAGCATATTAGCTTGTCAACGATGGAAGCAGAATTTTCATGTCTGTCATTACTATGCACTGACTTAATTCTGTACAAACAGTTATTATTAGACAGGGGTATAACTGTTAAAGATTCTATTATTGTATACGAGGACAACCAGGCAGCTATACAATTAGCTACTAATATTGCTGTAAAGACTAGATCAAAGCATACTGATTTAAGATACTTAAATGTAACAGAATCTGTGAAAAATGGTCTAATTAAACTTGAGTACTGCATGACGAAAGAAAATATTGCAGACCAGTTTACAAAAGCACAAGGTGTTGTAAAATTTAAAGAGAGTTGTGACAATTATGATTTGAAAGTGTAAATGGATATATTATTGTAATATTTATTATTATTACCCAAAAGGGGAGAATGTTAGGGATAACATTGTTTTACCCTAACTGTTTTGGGTAAAGATAATAAAATGATGAATCATGGTTTGTCAGATAAAGTGTATGTGACTTTAAGCTAAAGGAATGTAATTAAGGGTGCAGCTGTAAAAGTACTATATAAGCAGCAAGGCACTCTCTGGCTCTTACTGGCTGGCTTATTGAATACTGCATTCTTGCTGGATCGGGGAGGAGAAGAAGTGTTGGATTACTTTGAAGATATTTCTCAACGGAGAGAAGATAAGTTTTGGACAGATTTATTATATGTGTACTGACACTGGCTATTCGACACGGACTTTGCAATTAGAGTATCCTCGACAAGACTTGACTGAATTTGGTATATGACTAATGGACTGTTTATAATGACTATGCTATAATTCTTAAATGGAATAAACAATAATTTTGATAGCACAAGCGTATCTGTATTTTTACTGCGTGTTAACGAGAAGGCTTATCTCACACATTTACCTGTCTTCCTATCTGACTTCGCTGCACATTCTGTTTAGTTTGTTTTCCTTAACACCCGTTGGGGAATCCAGGCTTAACAGTAGTTATCTCTACTTCTGGTCTAATTCACCAAGGAACCTAGCTCCTTTTTCAAGGAACTTAATGCAACTTGAAAAACATAACATAATACTTAACAAATGAAGTAAATAGAAAGACATGACTATGTGGAGATAGTCTCATGGACTTTGTCTAAAATCAAAACAGTAGTTAGTTATTTCCTTCTTTTCAAGTTTCCCAGTTCACAACCCTAGGATTTTCTGAGAAAAATTCCTTCCAAATTAGCCATTTGCTTTGGAAACTAAATGTGGTTCAGCCTAAAAAGCCTAAGCATCAGATTCGTGTGGGTGCCAAAATTTCACATAGCTCATAGATTATATATGATCTGTTTGACTATATGACTATAACCTGATACATAAAAGATAGAGGTACTAATATAGTTGGAAATGGGATTAATAACATTGGAAGCCAACAGAAAGAAGAAATTGTTACCAGTATTTAAAATCAAGTATCCCATAGTAGGTCTGGAGATGTTCATGGTCATGCTGTATCAGAATCAGTTTTCCTATTTTTCCAGTTTTATTTCCCTAAAGAAAAGCTTCTGTTTTTCTATTGATGCTGTATGTTACAAATTCTTTTCAGATTACTTTATTATGGCGATATCACAGACTATACTGGCATTACTGTTTTGTTGGCCTGACATGTTTCACCATTTTTTATAGCCTCTTATTGTCCTTGTCTCCCAATCTGAAACTCAGAGGGGAGAACCATCTTAAATGAAGTGTTCCAGCCCTGGAAAATATTTGTAGTTTATTTGTTGTACTCTTTCACACTAACTGATTTGGTGGTTGGAAAGGAGTTCAAGTAGGTTAGATGACAAAGTATACGTTGTGTTCCCAGCTGCCCGTCCATCATGAGGGTTTCTTTATTTTCTTGAAATTGAGCTTGATAATTTTTGTGTAGGATCCTTGAACAAAAATGAAATGAATTTATTAAGAAATAGCAAAGCAATTCTTCCCATCTTCTCACTACATGTTTTTTGTGTGTGTTTTATCAACACACTGGAACTCTCAGAAAAACAGGTTGTAGCCTTCATAGCTTTTCCAATTTCTCAGGTTTTCTAAACACTTAATATGTGCTAAAGGTCAGGAACCATATTTATCACACCTATATATACTTCAATGATCGGAGGTTATCTTCTTTCTGACAACATAGTTTGGAAGGGAAAAGGGAATCTAATTACTTTAGATTTTCGATTACCAGATTTAAAGTGAGAACTGCTTTACTTAAAGTTGCTTTGCCACTTTTTGGGGAGAAACTTTGTGTTCTAATATTTATACATCTGGAGTTGTTTCTATCTAGTAAAGTTAAAATGTAAAATGTGTCAAGGCAGCGACCTTAGAAAGCGGATCCAAAATTATAGTGACTTCATTTATGATTATGGATTATTCATTTGTACTTTATCTTCACATAAAATAAATCAGTTGCAATCATCACAATTATATTTGTTATACAGTAAATCTTTCCCTTGTTAGTCTTAGGGCCAAAGGATATAGGTTTAAGCTCTTAAGGGCTGACATAGACATGGGAAAATTGTGGTTCCCAGAGGTGGGATTAAAATTTCTTAACAACCAGTTCTGTGGATGTGGCCTAATTTGTGGGTGTGGCTTGGTGGGCATGTGGCTGGCTGGGCATGGCTTGTATGTAAATACTATAAATATTTATGTAAATATTGAATTTTTTAATAAAAGAACAACTTTTACCCAAAATCAGGCAAAGCAGGCAGGCAAATTGAGTTGCTCACAGAATCACAGATTCATTCAGAGATCTATCTTTCTGCAATCGGCTACCTGAGTCTGTCACATAAAATTTGCTTGCAAGCAAACTCACAAAATTAACTCACTACATACCATGTATGTAAATATTAATTTTTTATTAAAAAAGAGCAACTTTTACTCAAAATCAGGCAGAGCAGGTAGGCAGATTGAGTTGCACACAGAATCACAGATTCACTTAGAGATCTGTGTTTCTGCCATCTGCTATCGGAGTCTGCACTGAATAATAGAAGCTTCAGGATCAGTTCTGCTTTTAGATTAGCTAGAAAGCAAGAAATCCAACAATTTTCTGTTTTCTAGCTAATCTAAATCTCCCGGCACAGCAGAACAGCTGATGGTTGGAAAAAGAAAAGAAAAAATAGCAACTTAGCAGGCAAGTTTGATGGTGCGCATGCCAGGTAAGGAGTGAGTGGGTGGGGTGGGGCCAGCCAGTGGCGCGATTTGCCAGTTCTCCAGGAGGTAGAATCCCACCCCTGGTAAGAGTGTGTTTTGCACTTGTATGTAAAAAAACCTCAGCTGTGCCTCCTGGACAGCTGACAAGCACTGCACGTGGGTGCACAGCATTTAAAAATCATCTTCTTTCTTGCTTTTTCAACCTTGGCTGTGCTGCACAACACAGCTGAGGTTGAAAAAGCAGGAAATAAAGGATAGCCAAGAGCCTGGGTGGGCAACTGGGCCAAACAGAGCAGCAGACACCGAACCAGTTCAGTGTCTGCTGCTCTTCAGAGCTACCAGTTCTGGAGAGACCTTCAGTTAGGCTCCCTCAGTGATGGACCGAATCCGTAACCATCCGTGGTTTTGGTTTGTGCTCGCTGCTGGAGGGCCCCAATCTACCTGATTTGGGGCTGAAGCCACCCCGTAGATGTGACGGAGAAAAGGGAGAATGCCAGCTGAGTTGTGGGGAGCTGCATTCCCCCTCCTTGGTGAGGCATAAAACTCCTTTCTGAAGGTGGATGCAGCAATGGCCAAAATGGCCATCCCAAAGAGGAAGATCTGACTGGACAAGATCATGCAGGAGTAGAGAGAAGAAGAGGACAGCTTGGGTGACTGGGCTAAGCAGGATTAACATCTGAATACAAGGTAACCTGGAGCTAAAATACTTAAGAACTCTTAGGAAAAGATTTTTAAAGCTGCGGCACAGAAGAGGGAGGAAAAAAGATCTGAAAAAAGGGGGTGGAACTTGGACATACTAAAGATTGCCACCTCATGCTGAAGGAAATTAATGTGAACTTTTAAAAGACTTTTAAAGAAAATACAAAGTAAATGAAATGTTGCTACAATCAAATAGAGCCCCTGGAAAGTCAAAATGGAGTTTGGAACTTTGTAACAAAGAAAGAAGCAAGAAGAAAGTGTTCTGGAATTGTTTGATGATTTTGGAAACTTTGGAAATTAATTCTGGGAAGCAATCTTATAGAATTTAGTTGTCTAAAAGTACTGGGAAGTGTAGAAAGATGACAGAACTTTATTTGGACCTGAAAATGGTACTAAAATATGAAGGATCAATTGCAAGTGAAAGGAGAATCATTTGGCTTTGTTCTGCAATCCCTGGAAATGGCTGTCTTGGACTATGAGGATCAGCAAAAAGCTTCAGAGGAAGAAGAAGACTTGAATAAAGGAGAGGCCATCTTTAATAAAAAAATTGGGACAACGAGGTTTGAAACTCAAAAAGGGGGGAAAGGGACTTAAAAACTGGAGATTAGAGGAGGTAATCAGAAAAGGGAACAGTGTGAGAAATAAACAAAATATAAGGAAAGAGCAGAAGGGAGGATTATAGAAGGAAGCATTAAAGAGGGAGGGGGACAAAAATTGGAGTGAGAAAAAGAGTGGGGAAATAAAGGGGAAAAGAAGTTATAAAAAACAGAATAAAGAAATAAAGAAATATGGGAAACAAACAAGAATTAACGGGAATAGTTTGATTAATAGACACAGAGATAATGGTTAAAACAACAACTAAAATAGAGGATTCTGCATGGTGATAAGGGATTGTATAAATATTTTAAAAATAAATTATGTAGAAAATGGGAAAATATATGTAATTAAAATGGAAAATGAAATGGGGATTGTTACTTAATGGAATGTACGATAATATATCAAATAAAAAATGAAAAATATGTAAAATACAATTGAACTATATTAATATATATTAAGGATTTATAAAATATGAAATGAATTATGAGAAGGATAGTAAGGGAATTAATACCATTTTTTTTCTTTAGGGTGAATTTGAATTGATTAATCATTTTTTTCCATTTTATTTATTTTTTATTTCTTTTAAACTTAAAATTGTTTAGAGGTAATTTAAAGGGGAAGTACCATGCGGAATCTGACTAAAAAACGGGATTTATGTTATAATATATTAGGTGATGGAAATTATAATTGTTTAATGGGATAATTTAGAAGTAGAATATTTAATGGGATGTGAAAGGGAATCAACTATAAAATACGAAGGTGACACACTTTAATTGGCAACTATAGGGGAAACCTTGTTTCGTAATGTTAGAAATGTGGATATGGATTGAAATTGTACACAGGACAGATAAAAGTATAAATATAATTATTTTGAAAATATGAAAACCTTGAAAAGGATATGCAATAGATTTAGAAATGAATGAGAGAGTTATAAAATAAGCCTGAGGGAAGTATTTGAGGGGAAACCTGGATTTGATCTGAAAACCTGGAACCAAGCTATTCCCTAAAAAAAAGTTGTTTCATTTTTCTGTGTTTTGTGAAAACCGAAATAAAATTGTTTTTTAAAAAAGAGCTATTGGTTCTGTAGAACCGGGTCAAACTGGTAGCATCCCACCCTGATGGTTCCCATACCACATCTGGCCCTTTGGCTGTCCCTGTGTGGATTGCTTTTATTTTGAAGGTAATTGCTATTCTTTTTTTAAAATTTACATTTGTGCATGCACGCATGCCAAGGTTTATATTTATATAAAAATAATAAAATGCACTCTGGATATTGTATAGAATTCTCCCAAGTGTGCCAATTGCTAAGAAATATTCTCCATACCATTCAAGTGCTCTACATAAGAAACATCATTAATGGAAAATATTCTCATTTAATTATTGAGGCTACCAGGCTGTTTTCATTTCTTTTTAATCAATTTTATGGGCATCATAAAAATCTATCAAAGAGAGGATGACAGAATGATGAATCTGAAATGTGTCTTCCTACCTTTTACCTAGTTATTTCAGGAAATTGGAAAATATTTTTTGTTGGTCTTCTTTTATCATCTCTATAGCAAACATAAAAAATCATGAGTTACAGTTTTGCAGTCAGAGAATTCTATTCTTTGTTCTCTGACAAAGATAAGGTTAAGGTGGGTTTTAAAAATAATTAAGTTAGATGTTCCACATTGCTAGAAAATTCTGATTGAAATACATATACTGATTCAGAGGATTTTAAAGATTTGATTACATTTGAGACCAGAGCTTTTAAGTCATGGAAATGTTTTGGCACATGACACCTGCAGTGAGATTATTGTATGCACAAAAATGGAAGGGTTTGGCATTCTTCACAATGAAAAAATGGTTCATGATGAAGATGAAAGTACTTGCTGAGAAGACTAAATTATAGAAAGATTATTATAAAAAGATTATAGAATTCTAACAAAAGGAAGAAAGATTATGTTGTAACTATAGAGTAAGAAATAAATTTATAACTATATTTATAACTGCTTTAAGAAAATTGAAAACTACCTTTTATATCTTTTTCCTATCTATTTTTCTTTTTTTTCTTGCATTCTTTTCTTTCCTTTGACATTCTTTTTCTTAATTTGTATTAATTTGTATTAGTTTTTTCCTTCCAGCTTGCAAATCCTTAATAAAAATGATATATGAAAAGAGAATTCAGGCTATAGAATGGCAGGGGAGAAGTGAAAGTGATGCATCATTTCATCCATTCATTAAACTGACAACAACAGGCCTATTCATAGAGAACAAAGACTTTGTTTTCAGTTTGTGATTTTTCTTCTTCCTAATCTTTAGGACATTTCATCAAACTGGCCAACCTTGAGCAAAAGAATGATGAAGACTTGGAAAAAGGTAAAATAGCAATCTGGATGGAAATGATGCAGTGGGAATCTCATTACTTATGGCAATTAGCACACAACCCAAGGATATGTCACCACCTCATCCCCTAATATTAATAATTGGGTCCTAATAAAGGTAGCTGACCAATTTGCATTGGCCCAATTTGGTTGTCATCTTTATAAATGGCAAAGGTCAGTTTTTGCATTTTGTGTTTTCTATTTCTTTTACTAACACCCAACATGTATCATGGATGTGTATAGGCTTCCCACCTAAACCAGCATGGTGAATGCTAGTAATCCATCAAGTGAATTTTTGTAGCCACCAACATAAAGTATATTTTATTACATATATATAACTTGTTGCAAAATGTTTGGTTGGTTTTAGAACATATAACATAAAATAACATAGTTGGAAGAAACCTTGGAAGTCATTTAATCCAACCTGCTTCTCAAACAGGAGACACTGTTCCATTTCAGACAAACAGCTGTCCTGTTTCCTCTTGAAAGTCTACAGTTATGGAGGACCCACAACTTCTGAAGGCAAGTTGTCCCACTGATTAATTGTTCTGTCAGGAAATTTCTCCTTAGTTCTATGTTGCTTCTGTTCTTGATTAGTTTCCATCCATTGTTTCTTGTCTTGCCTTCTGGTGCTTTAGAAAATAGTTTGACCTTCTCATCTTTCTGGCAGCTCCTCAAATATTGGAACTATCATCTCTCCCCTACTCCTTCTTTTCACTAGACTAGACATACCCAATTCCTGAAACAATTCTTCTTCTTGATATTTCATTATATAAATATATATTAAACCCTCCCTATGGAATACTAAACCATGTACTTATCAAAACTGAGTGTAAATCTCAGAGAAAGAAAAGTATAAGAAAAAAGAGAAGGGGGCAATTTGATTACTTAACAGAGATAAAAGGCAATCCACATCTTCATTCAAATGAGCATTTGTGGTGTAATGGACATATCCAATTTTTAGAAGAACAGCCATGTGATCCATGTTATCAAGATCATGTGAAATATTAGTACTGCTTTACAAAGCCTTAGAAAGACCACACTTGAAATACTGCATCCAGTCTTGCTTACCACAATATAAAAAAATGTTGAGATTCTTCTCTGCAGAGAATAGCAACAAAGTCAATTAGGAGGCTGGAGGCTAAAACATAAGAAGAATTGTTGCAGGAATTGGGTATGTCTAGTCTAGGGAGTAGGGGAGACATGATAGTTCCAATATTTGAGGAGCTGCCAGAAAGATGAGGAGGTCAAACTATTTTCTAAAGCATCAAATTGAAATATCAATTTACTTACAGCTCTAGCTTGGTTTAATCTACATTTTTTATTGCTTAAAAGCAATTATGTAAGGTTCCTCACTGCAGCATAGTTCTCTTCCTGAAGGCAAAATCTCAATCATTTGCATTACAATCAAGTGTGTTTAATTTTGTTCCATTCAAGTCCTATTTGTATTGAAAGTTATTTGTATATTTTTCAAGATTCATAAGTATACTCCTTCATTTTTAACTGTTTTTCTTTAGATTCACCTGTTAAATAATAATTGTATGAATATCACAGGGCTTTTGTGCGTACCTCATATGAAGATTTTAATTTAACATATAATTCTAATCTGGAATGTTACTATTGCATTTTATGCATCCATGGGAATTCCTGTTTGCTATGTTTGGAACAGAATGGTCTAATGGCATTTTTAATCATAGAACTCTGTGAGCTTGCTTTAAAAGGAAAAAAAAGAGATGGCAACAATGTATTTTCTGATTATGTTCCTGCAATTTGTGCAATTTTATTTCTGAATTAACTTTTTTTTGTTTCAGAATAATAGAGTTGGAAGGGACCTTGGAGATCTTCTAGTCCAACCCCCTACTCAAGCAGGACGTCCTATATCATTTCAGTTTCCATTTAACACACAGAAGAATTAATTAATCAAGGAGACTCAGTGTGGTATAGGTATTAAAAGTATTGGACTATGAGCAAAATGTCATAGATAATATTCACCTTCAGCTCACTGGATGACCTGGACTAGTTAGTCTCCTTGAGCTGCTCTCATCTCAAAAGGTTTTTGTTGAAGAACACTAAGAGAAAACTCTGTGTATACCTCCTTGTAGTCCAGTATATACAATATAGCAAAGTAGAAGAAACTATTCATCAAAGTGACCACTTTTTGATCAAGGGAAGCGCTCTATGTCTGGGAAATACAGAAAATGGATGATGAGCCAGCATTTATCAGCAACCATTGTCATCAACATGAGTTTATAACAATCTTGAGAGATTCTAAGATGTTTGTCCTTAAACTAACACTTTAGTTCCATTAAAATCCCCTGAGGGCTACCTCACTTCTGCTAATTACATTTTTTAAATTATTAAGTGTGTTGTAATGACGAGGCAGTCGAGTTGTTTGATCATGAACAACTGAATTATGACGATGATCTTTATTGGAGTATAGTCTTGCATTTATATACATTTTTAGTTATCCTCCATCATTGGTTAACTTTGGTTACTGCTTAACTTTCGTTACTATTTAGTACAGTAATCCATGAAATTAATTATCCCTAGTTAAAGTCTAACATATGTCTACTTCCCCTCTCTAATCCTCCTTTATCCATAGATTAGTGACTTTGTTTGCCTAAGTTGTATTTGCTTGGAAACATTCTTTATCTGAGGTTTGCCATCCAAGATTGGAACATTCCTACAATTACAACTCTACATATCCTTGTTTTTTATTTTAAATGGAGGATTCAAGGATTTATAAATGTATCACAATTGAAGAGGGTTAAGAGAGGGGGAAGCAGGATGAAACAATGCGAATAAATTTGGAATACATTGAATAAAACAACAGGTTGCAATTAGTACAATAATAATAATTATAGCATAAAAGAAAAACTGTCTGAGCCAAGACCAGTCAGGGAGCCAATTGGTTAGCCACTCAAAAGGTGAATAATGAGCATGGATATCATTTTGAATGTATGATTGTAAATTGGCAAGCTCATCCTCAATAGTTTTATTCAAAGAATGAAAATGCACAGCACATCCACGGCGTCCAACTAACGTACAGAACCCTCCCTGACAGGCTAAAAGATAGTCTATGGCAAAACGCTGCTGTAAGAAATCTTGATTTAAGTCTTCTATTTCATGCTGCAAATCACGAATAATAGCAGCGGTAGCATTGATGGATTTTTCAAGTCTGCAGGTAAGACCAAGAATAGATCGTCTGTTTTCTTGAGCAATTATGCCGGGATAAGAGCCTAGAGTAAGGACTCCTGTAATGGCCCCTGCCAATGCACGGCCAAATTTAGAACCAGAAGACAATTGTTTGTCAATAATGACTTCATCATTACATGTAGGCCCCAGAGAGGAACACCGCTGTCAAGTTGATGGGAGCGTACCTATTTGAACAGGTAGAGTAAAATAACCTATAGTTGCACATTGATAATTCTGAGGATGAACATTAGTAGTATATTTATCAAAAAAGAACCACATATTAGGATCCTTAAGCTACCAACCAGTGCATATCGATCCTATATTAGATTGATCAGAGGCATTAAAATAGGAAAATTGTCAGGATACATATCAGGAGCTATATTAATTCCATGCAAAGAAGAATTAAGGGTACCTGACAACCAATAGTAGTCAGAACAATAACTATAATTCCCTAGCTTTTTTAATATGTGCTGAGCAGCATCATAATCAAACCAATTATGAAGCCAAGTGTGTTTAGCGTGACAACAGAAACACAGACTCCTTGTAAATTGACTAACTTTCAAGTAACACCAACGGACAGAATTCAATTGCATAGGGGGTGTAGAAAATAGCCAGGAGTGTGAAATAGATTGTAGTTGTGAGACAATAAATGTAGAAGACATGATTAAGTTAGGGGTAAAAGAAATTTGACCAAATGCCATTGGGGGCTCATAGTATAAAGTAATATTTGTGCCATGGGTCATAAACATGTATTGGGCATGACGAACCCACAAATTAGGATTAAGACGAACCACAGAAGTGTCATTTTGAGCAGAAACACCATTAACCATAAACAAAAAAATACAAAGTAAAATGGTAACAGAGTTAGCAGTAATAATAGCAAAAACAGCAGCAACAAGATTTTCAGGAGTCTGAGGTAATGAGGCCTGTTGCAGTTGTTGTTGAGCTTGATATGTAGTAAATTTAACCTGGCCCCAAGTGATGGGTTGCGGGCGCGTCGACCTTGGAAGATGGACTTCCATGTTCAGATGAAGATTGAAATCCGGAATCGGGTTGTGAAGGCCCTGATGCCATGCCATGATACGGACAAACACAGCATGCTGGAGCCCACACTGCTTGTCAAGTAGAAGGATCTTCCACGGCGGTGTAACCGCGACCCCAGGTGATCAGTGGTGTAGGGCCTTTCCAGGTTGGATCTGGAGCTTGGCGATACTTTACCAAAGGCCTTGCTAAAGATTCAGTAGTTTGAAAATGCAAATTAACAGGTGAGTCTGCAAGAGAATCTAAAAAGGTTAAATAATTCCAATTATATAATGCTACAGCAATGAGATTTTGAATCTTTCGCAGATGGTAAGGGCCAGACTCAGTTTGTAATTGTTTCTGAAGCAATGCCTTAAAAGTATGATGAGCTCACTCAACCATAGCTTGACCCTGAGAGTTGTAAGGAATTCCGTGCACTAAAGTAATATTCCATTTCTGACAAAAGGTTTGAAATTCCTTACTAATATAAGCGAGGCAATTGTCAGTTTTAAACTGAGAAGGCTGACCCATTACAGCAAAAGAGGATAGGCAATGAGAAATAACATCTGAAGTACGTCATGTTTTGAAGCAGTAACCCAAAGGAAGTGTGAATGAGTGTCAATAGATGTATGAAGATAACAGTATGGCTTAAAGGTTGAAAATTGAGTTACATCCATTTGCCAAATTTGATTAGTTTGGGTTCCTCGTGGTTTGACACCCACTGGAAAGGGAACTGCCAGTTGCTGACAAGCTGAACAAGCACGGACAATGTCCCGGGCTTGAGATAATGAAATTTTAAATTGCTTTGCAAGCGATTTGGCATTTTGATGAAAATAAGAATGACTAGCAACAGGATAAGCAAACAAAGATGCAACATCCTTTAAGGATTCATCTGCCTTCCGATTTCCTTCAGTCAAGGCATTAGTAAAGGGAGTATGACTTCGAATGTGTTCTACATACAAAGAATACAAGCAAGTTTCCAAACTATTCTTTAAAGATAAAAACAAGGATAACAAATTCTTATCCAAAGAGAGAGCACAATAAGAAAAGAGAAGAGATTGCATAGCTAAATACACATATTGAGTATCAACGATCAAGTTAATAGGTTGGTCATTGAACAATCGTAAAGTCAAAATCACAGCAGCCAGCTCAGCATGTTGAGCTGAAGTCTGCGTGGCAGTAAATTTAGAATACCATTGTTGTTGAATCTGCCAGACAACCACACCCCTTGTAGGTGATCCATCCGTAAAGACTGTAAGAGCTTTAGAAATAGGATTTCGCACAAAAATGGAAGAAAAGGCCGGATTTAAAGTAGTAGTAACCACTATTCTAGGATCCTTGGGTAAAGAATACAACAAGTTTCCCACATATTGAGAAAAGGCTATCTGATATGATTCTGAAATCATCATCAAATGCTCATGTTCAACTTTTGTACGAGTGAAACCTATGCTAATGAGATCCTGTCCTGTAAGATGTAAGGCTCATTTATGACCTTTAATAATCAAATCCTCTAATGCTGATTGATAAGGATAAATGTTTCTAGGTGGAGTAGCTGACAAATTAATCCATTCATGAATGTTGACCACTTGCGGGGACGCATTAGAATAAAGACATCCTGTGGGTAAGGGTGTAGTGGGAAGAATAGCTAAGCAAAGTCCTATTGTTAAGGATGTTATCCTGTCCACATATCGATGCTTAAACTTATTCAATATTTCTTGAAGGCATGTTCTTTGAGGATCAGTTAATACAACTAGATCTCCTGGTGATTGTGCTCCCTTCAAAGACTGAAATAAGGGCAACATATCACCAATTGTAATGTAGAAGAATGGGCGTGCCCAATTAATAATGCCAAGTAATTTTTGCCATTGTACTAATGTATATGATTTTTGTACTTGTAATTCAGGAAGAATTGGAATGAAGAAATTGTGCAACATTCTATGTCCTAAGTAGGTATAAGGTTCTACCTTTTGAATTTTGTCCTTGTTGTGCCACAATATCCGTTAACTCTTTTAACAATTTAGATTCATCAAAATCCGGGGCTACTATCAATATATCATCCATATAATGATAGACTAAATAGGAAGGAAATTTATTCCGAAAGGGTTGAAGGGCATTATCCATGAAATATTGACAAAGTGTAGGGGAATTAAGCATTCCCTGAGGCAACACTCGCCAATGATATCATTTTGTGGGCATGCTATTATTAAAAACTGGGACAGTAAATGCAAATTTTTCTTTGTCTTGAGGCTGCAAAGGTATAGTAAAAAAGCAATCTTTAAGATCAACTACCAATAATTTATAAAAATTAGGAATTAAGTTAGGATTTGGTAGACCACTTTGTAAAGGACCCATTTTTCTTTTTTATAACAAAAACAGGAGTATTCCAAGGACTAGTAGAAGGTTCTATATGACCAGCAGCCAATTGTTCTTGAACCAATTGTTGTAAAGCAGTGAGTTTTTCCCTTGATAATGGCCATTGTTCCACCCAAACCAGCATAAAACAGAGCCATTTAAGAGGAAGAGCCATCATCAAGAATCAAATGGGCATTAAGAAGAGAAAGGATATCACAGCCCCAAATATTAGTATGAATATCTAGAATGTATGGTTGTAGGAAAAAGGACTTACCAGCAGATGTTGTAACATTAATTTCTTGAACACTCTGCCAAGCAGCTGTAGAACCTCCTATTCCCCACAATGAAGAAACTGTCATTTTTGGCCACTGTACTGGCCACTGTAAAGAGGAGATGACAGTAACATCGGCTCCAGTATCCAATAACACTTGAAATGGTTGTTTGTTAAGGAAGATCCCCATGATTACCTATACCAAGAGATGGAATTTCATATGGAAGAAGAAGCAATTGAGCAACAGAAGAATTACAAGGAAGAACTTGAGGAAGATTCACCCAAATCTGAATCATGAGGATACCAGTGTAATCTGAACCTATTACCCCAGGCACAACAAAATAGCCCTTTTTGTGTGCAGAAGAACGAGGCAAAATTAAGCCAACTAATCCCGAAGGAAGAGGACCTTGAAATTGAAATGGAACTATTTTAACTTCCATGGGAAATTTAAACTCAATTTCCTCTTGAGTGATTAAATTGATCCCAGCGCTACCGGCTGTGGCTGGGGAGGAGTGAGAGAGACTGCTGGAGGAGTCTGAGTGATGGGAAAGGCACGCTTTGGATTCTGGGTGGGTGCCACACCTATTGGCAAGTTTCCCGACCAAAACTGACATTGATTGGCCCAATGAAATCCCTTTTTGCAAATAGGGCACTTCTTAGAAGGACGATTCTGAGGCATAGAAGGTGTAGAACGACAGTCCTTTCTGAAAGTGGCCAGGCTTCTTACACTTAAAACAGTTACCAATTGGTCACTGTCCTTTCTGAATAGCAGCTGCTAACATATGCATTTTATAAGTTTGTGATCCAATATCCTGGCAGACTCGCAGCATATCTGCCAGAGTGTAATGAGCAGTAGCCTTTAACGGCTGTAAAGCTCTTTTACAATCTGCATTAGCATTTTCAATAGCTAACTGGCAAAGAAGTTCACCAGCAACTTCCTGATGATCAAACTGCTGTCTAATTGCTTTGGACAGAGGCTCAACAAAGTCAGCATAAGGCTCATTGGCATTCTGTCGAATGTTTGAAAAATTTGCTCAAGGTTCTGCAGCTTGGGGTACCTTAAGAAAAGCATGAAAGGCACATTCAGAAACAATAGTTAACGTAGCTGGAGGAAGAACAACTTGAGTAGGAATTGTACCAAACGGTCCAGAACCAAATAGCTGCTCAACTGTATATGCTCCTCCTCCTCCTAAAGCAGCAGCTTGAGCATGTCTCATATATTTACACTCCCAAACCACATATTGCATGGATGTTAAAATCATGCGAAATATTTGCTTCCAATCTTCAGGGATCATTGTATAACCATTTTTTATTCCTTCTACAAGTCCTCTTGTAAAATTACCACTAATCCCATAGTCTGTAACTGCCTTTTTAAATTCTCTTAAGATCTGATAAGGCAGACCCTCCCATTCTGCTACTTGCAGTCCAAGCTGTGGCCCCTGACCAGGACGATATTGTACTGGACAAACAGACAGTAATTCTTCAAGTTCTGTTCCTGAGACAGAGGCATCCCTTTTACAAGTCTCTACCATTTTCTGAAAAGAAGACTGAACAATAGAGTCAGGAGGCTTTTGCCCTGTATCTGCAGGAGCTGAGGGAATTGAAGACATATATTCAGGTGAAGAAGGGGGACAAATGACAGCATTAGTATAACGTGAAGGTGGAGGTGTTAAAAGAGAAAGTACATTGTGACCAAATGTTTCAATTGCATGCCTACATAAATGCCACACATGCACAACTTCTATTTTTGCTCGAGGTTCAGTATGCAATGTTTTCCCAATACGTTCCCAATCAGTTAATTTTAAAGACCCCTTTTCTGGGTACCATAGGCACTGAGCTGCAATCTCCTGGACCAGCCTTAAGAGATTTCTCTGTGGTACCTCAGTATTATTTTTCTTCAACAAATAGCCTAATTCATCTACATGCTTCCTTTGTTCCTCAGAAAGCGAAGACCCCATACTTACAGAAACCAAAAGGTTGAAGAAACCATGAAGGGTTGAAGGTGCACCAAATCCTTGCCGGACGAAGTAAGAGGGTCCCTGTTCAGTTGCCACTTGTTGTACAAATGATGAGGCAGTAGAGTTGTTTGATCATGAACAACTGAATTATGATGATGATCTTTATTGGAGTATAGTCTTGCAGGTTTATATACATTTTTAGTTATCCTCCATCATTGATTCAATGCAATGTTTTCCCAATACGTTCCCAATCAGTTAATTTTAAAGACCCCTTTTCTGGGTACCATAGGCACTGAGCTGCAATCTCCTGGACCAGCCTTAAGAGATTTCTCTGTGGTGCCTCAGTATTATTTTTCTTCAACAAATAGCCTAATTCATCTACATGCTTCCTTTGTTCCTCAGAAAGCGAAGACCCCATACTTACAGAAACCAAAAGGTTGAAGAAACCACGAAGGGTTGAAGGTGCACCAAATCCTTGCCGGACGAAGTAAGAGGGTCCCTGTTCAGGTGCCACTTGTTGTAATGATGAGGCAGTAGAGTTGTTTGATCATGAACAACTGAATTATGATGATGATCTTTATTGGAGTATAGTCTTGCATTTATATACATTTTTAGTTATCCTCCATCATTGATTAACTTTGGTTACTTCTTAACTTTCGTTACTGTTTAGTACAGTAATCCATACAATTAATTATCTCTAGTTAAAGTCTAACATATGTCTACTTCCCCTCTCTAATCCTCCTTTATCCATAGATTAGTGACTTTGTTTGCCTGAGTTGTATTTGCTTGGAAACATTCTTTATCTGAGGTTTGCCACCCGAGATTGGAACATTCCTGCAATTACAACTCCACATAAGTGCAATTGTATATATTTAAAAAACCAAGCAAAGACAGGTTATGTTCAGTCTACTAGGTCCTGATAGAAACTGTGGTGCTGCAGTGGTTAGAATGCAGTATTGCAGGCTACTTCTGCTGATTGCCAGGAGTTTGATTCTGACCGACTCAAGGTTGATTCAGCCTTCCATCCTTCTGAGGTTGGTAAATGAGGTCCCAGATTGTTAGGAACAATATGCTGACTCTGCAAACCACTTAGAGAGTGTTGTAAAGCACTAGGAAGCAGTTTATAAGTGCAATTGTCTTGCTATTTGTTTGGCCATGATGTATTGAATAAACACCATTCTCAGACATTCTAAAACAACTATAATTTCTGGGTGAGCTCAACACAGACAGCTAGAACCAAGTAACATTCTCAGCCTGTGTTAATCAGGAGTTGGTTGGACAACAAATGAATGGATCATCTTCCAAGGATGATTTTTCTTTGAATCTTTGCAGAAAATCCACTACATACAGAAAGTTTTTTCAAGGAACTGACTCCTGCAGATAAAGGGTCTTTGAGCTAAAGGGGATTTCCAATAATGTCCCTTAGATATTTAGTATATTAACAACAATACAGAGAAGCAGCAGCAATAAAATCTTATAGGATGTAATGAAAGTAACCTTCAAACACTGAACTAAACTTCAAATTAAGCTTAATACTTTGGTTCACTAGAGTCCCTGGAACATGTAAATTAAAAGCCCACTGATTAAAATCCATCTTCTCCAGTCTCACTGGAATTAACTGTACTTTCATTTTGCTTACCAGGATGTATTTATCTTTAAACACCGCATTCAAGTTTGAGCTAGATATTTGTTGTGTTCTGCTAACAACCTTTAGAAAGCAGACTGATTAAGCAAAGATGTTTTTGCTTGTTGGTTTAACAACACAAATTATGTTATCTGACTCAAAAGTGAAGTGTTATTTTGTTCCCAGTGTCAGTTTTCAAAGGGCTATTATCTCTACCATTTAACACTGATGACATTGCCACATTTTGTTTCTTCTGCACTCAGATCTAACTAAAATACCTATTGACAACCCTAGGGAATTGTCAACAAGATGAACCTTAGTGCATTCATTACTGGAAAGTTAAAGTTATAGTGCTGTAGGTTTTTTTTTATAAAGCCAAGCTTTATACATGATAAATTTTCAAGCAAAGATAAAACACAAACTGCTACTAATACCTGGACATCTTCATTGCACAGTTTGGCAAGTAGAAATCTATCAAGTTGATAAATGATTTTTTTTGTTAATTTGGAGACGAAAGGACTATTTCAAAGCATTTTGCTACCAAACACAAAGTACATGATGGTTTTCTCTCCCATCCCCTGCTCAGAAGAATTGATAGCTAAATTTTACTTTGAGACCAGATCTTGAAGCAATAAGATACACAACTGCCAGCACATGAATAGTGTTCAATCAGTCCATAAATACATATCTCAAAAGTAGAATACCAGGATGTGGAGAAGAAAGACAAAAGCTTGGTCCACAGAGATATGTAGAGGATTACAGTAGTATAATCAACAGATGATAAATAAGAGAAGTTCAAAGAAATGTTGTATCTAGTTCCAGTTTTGACTTCCTTTGTTGCCTTTTCAAGTCCCTGTAGCTTTTTGTCCATCTGGGGATTATTAATGTTTGCTTTCTTAGCTTTGAAGTTTGCTTTCAATCCAACCTTTCTTCTCCTATTTGAAAGAAGTGGTACTAGCTAGGTTTCAGTGACTGTGGTTCAGGACTGGAGTCAAACATGAAGCATACATATGGTATGGAGGGAACTGGACTGCATCAAATTCTAACAACTCCAGATGTAATACTACAGAGGAATCTGGGTTCAAAACAATCCTGACATTGAGTATGATGTTTTGATCTTAAAAAAAAGCAAACTGCCACTAGATGGGAGCAAAAAGATAGACAAAGGTATAACTGCTTGTAATATCGAATAGTCAGTGGTATTCTGCTGGTTTATGATTGTACTTTTCAGAGTTTCCCAAGATTCCTGTGTGCTGCTTTTTTCTTTGATTATTGTGTTTCCTTCTATGTGTGACATGCCTCCATTTGTCTTCCTCCAAGGTTTTATCAGCAGGGTCAAATCCTCTGGGAGTTATTTGTTCATTATTTGGTTCAATTTGGGCATGGCTTTCTTATGTAGGTTGAAGTTTGGCTAGAGTTGCCTGTAGATCCCTCACTTTTTCCTTTAGTAGTTCATTTAATACATGTGTAATTTGGGTGTTCTTTGGGCATAAGCACATACATGGAACATATATTGCATACCACAATAGTATCAGTTACCTGTTCCATGAGTTTGTTTCTTTTTTCTGATTCTTTTAAGGGTGTAGAGTTTTATATCTTTTTTTCTGCCTTTTTGTTTTTATACCTTGTTATTTATTTTACTTACTTACTATTATGTTAGTTTTTTTAATCCCTTTCTTCACTATATTTTTTAAAAAGTTTTTGAGCTCCAGTTCTCCCCATCTTATTATTTAAGATTTGGCTTATTTATTTGATTGATCTTTGTTAATCCTATTCTTCCTTGATTTCCAACTTTTCACTCTAGTCCTTATTATTTGCCTATTTGTCCTTTATTTTCTGTCCTGTATTTATTTTTATTCTCTACCGGGGTCTTCCCTTCCTGCCTATTGGAACCTCAGGCTTGGTTCATTGCCTTCACTTCCCTCGTTTGCTTCCTGCCACTTGTTGTTTTCTCTGACAGCTCCCTTCTGTCCTTTGGTGCTCCAATCTTTTCAGACTTGTCCCTGCTCTGGTCAGCTCTCTTGTGCAGCTTTCTGGTCAGTTCAGCTGTGCTATCCAGTCTGCTCCACTCAGTTCCACTATCTCTTTCCCAGTTGCTCTTTGTAGTGTACTTAGGCTCTAGCTCACATGCTGCCCTGGTCTGCTGCTGCTGGCTCTCTCTCTTCCCTTCTGCTTTTTGCTCTGGAGCCATGTGGCTCCCGTTTGCTGTCTGTCGCACTGGGAATGCCACTTTCACCAGCAAACAGGACTACCTGAATGGTCACCAGCAAGCTCGTCTCTCTTCTATTCCCTTCCTTCCTGCTGCATTCTCTCACTGGCTCAATGATCCACAGCAAGTTTGCCTCTTCTCCTTTCTCCTCTTCCCTGTTTTTCTCTCTCACCAGCTCACCTCTTTGTTCTCTGTCAGTCGCTCTGCTGCCCTCAGTCAGCTGGCCTCTCTGCTTCATGGCTGTTTTTCCTCCCTGCTTTGCAGCTGGCCCCACTCACTCACCACCTCACCTCGTTATTCTCCACCAGTTGGCTTTGCTTGCCTGCAGTTGGTTTGCCTCTCTGCTCACCTCACTTCGATGGGCAAATAATTTATTGTTCATCTCATTGAAATAGATGGCCAAAAGATATGACATCTCCTCTCCAACAGTTAGCCCAATGAAAGCATATATTATCTTTTTAATAAGAAGGTCTTGTCTACTTAAAGGTTGACTTCTTTCAATAGCCCTAAGGAGACCATTGATCAGAGCAATAAAAGCCAACACCAGAAAATAGCCTATTACAATTACAGTTATGAATATGAGGCACAAATTAGAATTTGTTTTGCAATTGCTGTTTCTGCTTTATTCAATGCATATTTATAAACCTAATAAATATAATTTCAAAACTTCTACATATTGCAATACCGAGTGGCTCTTGTTGAGGTAATTCCCTGTTAGGAGAATGAGCGCATACAGGGAGACGTATCTGAGAGTAGTGTTTGAATAATACACACAGCACACAGATACACTGTACAGTAAATGTAGGTTTTTACTTCCAGAAAGGTTTAAGCAAAGTTCAAAACAATCAGTCCAAAGTCATTCACAAGTAAATCAGTCAGTTTTCAATCCAGGGATAATCCAAATATCAAATTCCAGTATCATAAACAGTTCAGTATCAGACTTACATTAAATCCAGTAATATCAGTCCATTAGAAGAAATGGAGGAACGGCAATACTTCCAACAGAAGGAAACAGAGAGACTCACTCAGACACACTCTCTTCTGAGACTAAGACTAAACAACTCAGTTTTCTGGCTCCATCTTATGGCCATTTGAGAAACCACACCTAATTACAGTTTTGCATTTTCTTAAAGATACAGTTTTAAAATGTTTATCCTGGTTTATATATTTCTAACCCAAATACCTGTTAGGTGACTTTTTTCCTAACATTCTCCCCTTTTGGGTAAGACAATATATACAACCTTACATTCTAAGTCCATAATCTTCACAGTTAGCTTTATGCTTTATAGAGCCTTGGGCCTTTGTAAAATGATCTGCTATATAGTTTTCTGACTCACAGTATTCTAGCTTAATACTTAATACTTTGCGCACATTGTCTCACATTTAAATATCTTAAATCTCTGTGTTTAGTTCTTGTTTTAACAGCAATATTTGAAGCCATCTGTATTGCTGATTGGTTATCTTCATAAACAACAATAGGATCTTTTACATTAATTCCCATATCAATCAATAATTGTTTATACAAAACTAAATCTGTACATAATAAAGACAAACATGAGAATTCAGCCTCCATTGTTGACAAACTTAGATGTTTCTGTTTAATAGATCTCCATCCAATCAATGCTTTCCCCAATAATACTACAATACCCGATTGTTGTAATTCCGGCATCTGCTACAGGTTTTTTGAATGACAGCTCCAGCGAGGAGGACTTATATGAATCAGCAAGTTCTAACGATGAGGAGGAGATGAATGCATTTGATTTGCAAGATCGGCTTGAACCTTCAAACTCCTCCACCCTTCAATTAGGTGGTCAGCCGGGAACGGGTGATAATGAGGAACAAATGTTATCTTCAGGTGAAGAAGATGATAATTTGGATGATTGCTGGGTAGATGTCAGGACAAGACGTCTCCTGACAAGGAGGAACCAACGAGGTTACAGTAGGAGAGCAGACCAGCAATTAGACTAATTAGTTACTCTATAAAGGGAGAGATATGACTTTGCACTTTGTCCGGAACAAAGTGTCTATTTGCAAGAGAGAACTGAAGAGCACAGTTTGGAGGATTTTGATCTGAAATATCTTGTTGGGATTTGGATTTAATTCGTTGGAACTTCTACTTATTGGAATTATTTTGTGAAGGACTTTGATCTGAAGAATCTTGTTGAGTCTTGGATTTAGTTCGTTGGAACTTTTACTTATTGGAGCTATCTGTGAAAATTCCTGTTTGCTGCCTTTCTTTACAAGGACTGTTGCTTTCAGCCTTATCTGTTTACTTTAAAAGGTGGGACATAACATTTTCCTGTTTGCTGCCTTTCTTTACAAGGACTGCTGCTTTCAGCCTTAACTGTTTATTTTAGAAGGTGGGACATAACATTTTTGTTCCGGACCTAACAGACCATCTTTGCAACGATGGATTCAACTCAAATGCAACAATTAGTGGAGCAGCAACAGATGCAAATAAATCAATTACTCCAGAGCAACGTATCCCTTCAAAATCAGGTAACACAATTATTATCGTTCGTTGCCAATTCTCAAACTGTTTCAGCTGCAGCTGGAGTTCCCCCTGCACCCCCTGTGAGAAAAATTCCAATAGCTATGCCAGATAAATTTTCTGGGCAAACGGACATGTTTTCAACATTTTTGGGTCAGTGCCAATTGTATTTTTCTGTGAGGCCGGAGGATTTTCCAACCGATCGAGTTAAAATTGGCTTTATTATTAGTTTGTTAACCGGGCAGGCTGCCAAATGGGCTACTCCCTTATTAGTACAAGATAGTCCATTACTGGACGATTTCCAGGGTTTATTCAACAGATGAACGTTATGTTTGAGAATCCAATTAAATCTCAAACTGTGGACAGAAAATTGAGGGATATTATTCAAGGTAAACACTCATTGCAAGAATACGTTGCAGAATTTCGCTTGTTGTGTATGGACTCCACCTGGAATGAACCAGCTCACATGGCAGCATTCCAAGAGGGTTTGTCCGACATTATCAAGGATGAACTAATTCATGCAGAGCGTGCTTCAACTTTGGACACATTGATTACTCAATGCTTACGTATTGAAGCTCGCCTACAACATCGTGGGTGTAAACGGACCGTTGCAGAGCCACCTGTGTTTCCTCGTTCACGCACCCCGTCTATGAGGGTTTTCCAATCCAGAATTCCAGCAGAGGAGCCGATGGAGATAGGCGCACTCCGCCCTCGTTTAACAGTTCAGGAACGATCGAGAAGATTTCAGGAAGGTTTGTGCCTTTATTGCGGGGGTTCGGGACATTTTGCAAATTCCTGCACTCGGAAGGGGACTCGTGGACCTGTATCAAAACCCATTGCTGGTCCGTCGGGAAACGGGGTAGGCCCGACCTCAGGAAACCCTAGGTCGGGCACAGTATTCACTTTCATCTCAAATTGCTGAAGTTAATTCTGGCCCTCCTCGACATTTACTTTTGGACACTCGCATATTCTTGCAATCTCGGAAGGAGGGAATCCCTGCCGTGGCACTGGTGGATTCAGGGGCTACGACTAGCTTTATGGATTATGATTTCAGTAAAACATTTCAAAGTTCCTTTAGTGCCTGTGAATCCCCCATGCAGGTGGAAACCGTAGATGGGCGCGAACTCAAGTCGGGACCTATTCGCTTTGCCACCCAACCACTGCGTATGCGTATTGGGGATCACGAGGAGGCGATAAGTTTTATATCACTTCGAACCTCCATCTTCCTTTGGTGCTCGGAGTATCCTGGCTGCGTCTACACGATCCGTTGGTGGCTTGGGCGCAGAACGCTGTTTCTTTTCCAAGCTTGCAATGTGTGGACCACCTGAGACATGTCTGTGCAGGCCAACATATTGTCGCTTCTGCTGCCTCGATTCCTTCAGAGCTGTCGGATTTCCCGATGTTTTCAGTGAACAGGAGGCAGATCAATTACCACCACATCGTGTTTATGACTGTCCCGTGGATTTGATACCGGACGCTCCATTACCAAAGGGGAGGTTGTATTCTTTGTCTGAGCCTGAACTAGTTGCACTTCGAGAATTTTTGAATAAAAATCTAGCTCGGGATTTATTCGACCTTCGTCATCCCCTCTTTCAGCACCCGTTCTCTTTGTCAAGAAGAAGTCGGAGAACTTCGTCTTTGTTGTGACTATAGACGTTTAAATGCTATCACTGTGAGAAATAGCTATCCTTTACCGCTCATCTCCGAATTGTTGGAGCGGTTACGGGAAGCTACAATTTTCACGAAACTTGACTTACGTGGAGCTTACAATTTGGTTCGGATGCGTAAGGGAGACGAGTGGAAGACGGCTTTTGGCACTCGTTATGGTCATTTCAGTACACCGTTATGCCATTTGGTTTGACCAATGCTCCTGCTGTATTTCAACATTTAATGAACGATATCTTTCGAGACATGTTGGATAAGTTTGTTGTCATATATTTGGACGACATTTTGATTTATTCAAAATCTAAAGAGCAACATCTTCAGCAGGTGCGTCAAGTGCTTCAGCGTCTTCGGGAACATAAACTTTATGCTAAATTAGAAAAATGTTTCTTTTTCAGTCGTCTATCGAATTCTTGGGACACATTATTTCTCCTGTGGGCATTGCTATGGACCCCAAAAAGGTTGAGGCGTTGTGTAGTTGGGAAGCTCCTCGTCGGGTTAAAGATGTGCAACGACTTTTAGGATTTGCCAACTATTATCGGACTTTCATTCCAGGTTTTGCGAAGATAATGGATCCCATAACCCAGCTTCTTTGTAAGAAGGTTCCATTTGTGTGGGGGCCTCCACAACAACAGGCTTTTGACACTTTGAAAAAAGCATTTATAACTGAACCCATATTGAAGCATCCTGATCCGGATCGCCCATTTGTGGTCGAGACAGATGCTTCTAATGTCGCTATCGGAGCAGTGCTGTTACAAGCTTCGGAGGATGGGCGCTTTTTGTTTCCTTGCGCTTATTATTCTAGGAAGCTTACAGCTCGGAACGCAACTATACCATTTGGGAAAAAGAGTTGTTAGCTATTAAGGTTGCTTTTGAGACTTGGAGACATCATTTGGAGGAGCTCGACACAAGGTGGAGGTTCGGACAGATCATAGGAACCTGGAACATTTGACCACGGCTAGGAAATTGAATCAAAGGCAGATTCGTTGGTCGTTATTTTTTGCCAGATTTAATTTCTCGGTTACTTACGTTCCAAGTGGTCAGAACCGGAGGGCGGATGCATTATCTCGGAAACCGAGTATACTTATGCGAAGATCCTCTTCCTTTACGGACAGTGTTACCACCGGAATCTCTAGCCGTACTGCAGGAACCGGTAGATTTACGGGCCCAACTACGAGAGGCGCAACGTTTGGATGTGTGGACGCAGCAGAGACGGGAGGACATTGGCCCAACTTCTCCATGGTCTTTTGAAGACGATCTGCTTCGATATCGGGTTTATTATATGTGCCTACCAGACCGTTGAGGGCTCTCATCATGACACAATGTCATGATAACCCAGCCGCTGGTCATTTTGGATTACACAAGACCTTGCATTTGGTCACTCGGACTTTTTGGTGGCCTCGAGTTCGTCATGATGTGTCTTCTTACGTCGCTTCTTGCGTTCAATGTAGGCAAGCGAAAGCAGCATCCGGTGCACCTCCTGGACTTTTGCAACCCTTGCCGACTCCAAGTAGACCATGGGGAGCGATCTCTATGGACTTTCTGACACATTTACCGTCTTCATCGGGGTTCACAACAGTGCTTGTGGTAGTGGATATGTTGACTAAAATGGCCCATTTCATTCCCTGTCGGAAATTACCATCGTCCCGCACTCTACGGCTCAGTTATTTTTGCAACATATCTTCCGTCTACATGGACTGCCTGATAGAGTGGTTTCTGATCGTGGGGTCCAGTTTACGGCAGAATTTTGGAAACAGTTAATGGCGGCTTTGCAAGTGAAAGTATGTTTAGCGTCAGCGCACCATCCGGAAACTGATGGCGGGACGGAGAAGGTGATTGGGATTCTTACTCAATATTTGAGATGTTTTGTTAATTTGCGACAAAACGATTGGGTGAAATACCTCCCGTTAGCAGAATTCGCGTTTAACAACTCTCGCAGCATACCTCCACCCGTGTCACGCCATTTTTTGCAAATATGGGTTATCATCGCGTTTCTTCCCATTAACTATGATGGATTCCCCGGTTCCTGAGACCCGAGAGTTTTTGGAAGAACTACACGCAGTTCGCCGTCTACTGATACAACAATTGAACAAGGCAAAAGAAGATTATAAGCGGTTTGCAGATCGGTCCGTCGAGATACACCTCCGTTAGTTGTGGGTGATAAAGTGTGGCTATCTACAAAACATCTGAAGGTCGATCGCCCTATTAGAAAACTTGATCATCGGTTTATTGGTCCGTTCCCGATTGAGGCAGTTATTAATCCCGTGGCATACCGCCTCACTTTGCCACGATCCATGCGTATTCACCCGTCTTTCATCGATCTCTTTTGATTCCTGATTCTTCTGTTTGTCGATTACGTGATTCTGCTGAACCGGGTCCGTTATCATTGCCTTCTGAGGAGCCTGCTGTTGACGATACGGTGGTCGACGCCCTTGATTCCCGTTGGCTCAAAGGTCGCTTCCAGTATTTGGTCAGGAGGAGGGTAGATGACTCGGAGGTTTGTTCCTGGACGGATGCGTCTACACTTCATGCTTCGGATCTGCTTGAGACTTTCATGCACGCTTCCCTTGAAACCGCATCCGGATCGCCAGACCCGGGGAAGGGCCCTGCGGTGAGGGATAGTGTTGTGATTCCGGCATCTGCTACAGGTTTTTTGAATGACAGCTCCAGCGAGGAGGACTTATATGAATCAGCAAGTTCTAACGATGAGGAGGAGATGAATGCATTTGATTTGCAAGATCGGCTTGAACCTTCAAACTCCTCCACCCTTCAATTAGGTGGTCAGCCGGGAACGGGTGATAATGAGGAACAAATGTTATCTTCAGGTGAAGAAGATGATAATTTGGATGATTGCTGGGTAGATGTCAGGACAAGACGCCTCCTGACAAGGAGGAACCAACGAGGTTACAGTAGGAGAGCAGACCAGCAATTAGACTAATTAGTTACTCTATAAAGGGAGAGATATGACTTTGCACTTTGTCTGGAACAAAGTGTCTATTTGCAAGAGAGAACTGAAGAGCACAGTTTGGAGGATTTTGATCTGAAATATCTTGTTGGGATTTGGATTTAATTCGTTGGAACTTCTACTTATTGGAATTATTTTGTGAAGGACTTTGATCTGAAGAATCTTGTTGAGTCTTGGATTTAGTTCGTTGGAACTTTTACTTATTGGAGCTATCTGTGAAAATTCCTGTTTGCTGCCTTTCTTTACAAGGACTGTTGCTTTCAGCCTTATCTGTTTACTTTAAAAGGTGGGACATAACATTTTCCTGTTTGCTGCCTTTCTTTACAAGGACTGCTGCTTTCAGCCTTAACTGTTTATTTTAGAAGGTGGGACATAACACCCGATGTAGATTTTCGTGTATTTATGTCTGTAGCAAAACTTGCATCAGCATATGCAGTTAAACTCAGTTCATCTTTAGACTCCAAATACAATGCATAATGCATTGTTTGTTTCAGATATCTTAACACACGTTTGGCAGCTTGCCAGTGCCTTTCAGTTGGCTCAGCATTAAATCTTGCTATTTGACTAAAACTGTATGCAATATCTGGCCTTGACCAATTACTGAGATAAGATAAACTACCAATCAAAGACTGATAAATGTTCTTATCAAAAATAGGACTTTGAACATCACTATTGCTAAACTCCTGGCTCATTGGTGTTTTAGCCAGTTTACAAAGTTCCATTTTGAAACTTTTTAGTAAATGGTTAATTTTATCTGCCTGTGAGATCTTGTATCCTCCCCTAGTTCTATCTATCTTTAAACCAAGATAATGTTTGATTTCTCCTAACTGTTTTATTTTAAATTTCTTCTCTAACAGTGAGATTATTTCAGTAGCTTCTTGTTCCGTTTTGGTGATTAATGCTATGCCATCAGTAAACAATAACAATAATGAAATTATACCATTACTTTCTCTTTTAAACAAACATGGATCAGCCATGCCAGCTACAAAGCCTATCTTAGTTAATTCTTTAACTATACATTGGTTCCACTCATATCCTGATTGCTTCAAACCATAAAGACTCTTTTTCAATCTCCAGCAATCATTATTATCAGTATTATCATTTTTGGGACCTAAAGGTTTCTTTAAATATATAGTATGTTGCAATGGTGCATGCAGATATGCCATCTCTACATCCAAATGATTTACACTATATTTCTCTTTAGCTGCCCACACTAATGCCGCCCTTAATGTAGTAGCCTTCAGACTAGGTGCAAACACCTCATCATAGTCATTTGCTGTCTGATTGAACCCTTGTGCTACTAACCTGGCTTTATGGATAACAGTCCCATCTACACCTGTCTTTAGCTCATATATCCATTTACATCCTATGGCATGTTTACCTGGTGGTAATTTAACATTTTCGTATACCTCCAGTCTTTTTAATGATTCCAGTTCCTTATCCATTGCTTTCTGCCAAACAGCCTGATCCTTAGCAGCATACAGTTTTAATTCACTATAATTACTTGGAACTGTATTCACTTGGCATACAACACTAGCCTGATATCTATCAGGTGGTCGTGTTACTCAGGTTGAACGTCTTGGTAATACAGGGCTAACTGGTGGACTTTCCTGTGCCACCTGCTCCTGTTCTTCTATTTCTTCCTGTGCCTGTTCTACTACGTCCTCCTGTTCTTCCTCTTTAATGTCTATTTGTTGTTTACTGATATCATTTTTTGGGGACTATTTGGGTGTCAATAATAATATCATTGCTGGATTCCTGTTCCAGTTTATCCCACCCAACGTGCTCAAGAAATTTTGCATTAGCACTACAATAAACATGAGCTATGCCTTGATCCCAAAATCTAAATGATCTATGGTTGGCCTCGTAACCTACAAAAAATAACTTTCTTAGCTCTATGTTGCCCTTTCAGTCTTACTTGTGAGGGAATATGCACCCATGCTGGAACTCCAAATGTGTGTAGGTAACTTAAATTTGGCTTTCTGCCATGCCAATGAGTGAATGGCAATTCTCCAGTTGTTGTGTTAACTACATTGTTTAAAACATGGTTACTACACATTATGGCCTCACCCCACAGTGTTTCAGGTAAACCTGAATCAGATAACATAGTGCGAGCCATGGCTTGTAATGTTTGCCCTCTTCATTCTACAAACGAGTTATGTTGTGGTCTATAAGGTGCAGAACGTTTATGCTCCACACTGGCCAATTTCAACATAGTTTGGAATCTTTTGTTAACAAACTCAGTCCTATGATCAGTAACTAATGTAATTACTTTACTTTTCATTTTTCTCTCAGCAAACCTTAGCCAGTTAAAGAAATGTTGGAATGTTTCTGTTTTGTTTTTCATAAGATAGCAGGAACCGTATCATGAATAATGGTCCATAATACTCAAAATATAACAGGCACCTCCTAAACTTGGTTTCTTAGGACCAATTATGTCAGCAAACACAACCTCTAGAGGTTCTTTGGTCTTAAACCCATTTAGTCTGTTTGCTGGAGTAACCTTACTCTTTTCTTGACTACAAGGATTACAGTGTAAATACTTGCTACAGGGTTTCAATTTTACTCCCTCTGCCAATTCAACAGTTTGTTTGAGCATTTTGAAATTAATGTGCCCTAGACGTCTATGTAGTAAATGTATACATTCATCATGTGGCTTAACATTGTTATAAACTGAGTTAGCCATTCTCAACCAGTCATCATGTATTACATATAAATGATTCTTTAAAGTAGCAGTAACACTTTTACCCTCTTTCTCTATTATATATTTATCTCCCCTAAAGGTTACTACATAACCAATATTAACTAAAGCCCTTACTGATAACAAATTAAATTTCAGTTTAGGTACATATAACATAGTTAAATGTTCATTTATACAAGAACAATATGCAGTACCTTCACCTGGTGCTTTAATCTTCCATCCATTTGCCAATGATACATGTTGTTTACTTGTGGACATATTTACAAACCTTTGTTTATCTTTAGTAATGCACTGCAATGCTCCACTATCAACAACCCACAAAACATGGTTTACAGTTGAATTGCTAAACATAGCTAAACTACCATTATTCTTCGCCTTCTGGTGTTTGCCAGTATTCTGTTGTTTTCTTTTCTTACAAAATCTAGCTATATGTCCCTTAGCCCCACAAGAAAAACATTTCATAACAGTATAGGAAGTTGAAGACAAATTCTCTTCTTGTGGTTGTTCCTTTCTCAGTTGGTCCCTATCCAGCTGTCTTCTTGCTTCTTCTAACAACCTTCCGGTTATGTCAGTCAATGTCAGTTTATCTCTGGGCAGTACTTCCAGTGAAGATACATAGTCATCATAACTTTCATCCAGTGAGGAAAGAATGATATAAACTTGATGCAGCTCTGAAAATATCAGTTCTTTTTCATGTAGCTCTTGAAAAGTTCTTTTCATGAAGTTTAAATGAGCTAACATATCTCCACATTTCAGAAGACATGCTCTAAACAGTTTACATGTAAGATGTACGTGTGCACCTACACTGTCACAAACATAAATCTTCTTCAAATTCTCCCAACACCTAGCAGCAGACTCTTCTCCATGAATATGCACTAGCTGCTGGTCACTCAGTGTTAGTCCAATTATACAAAGAGCTCATTCGTTGTTCTGTTTAAAGTCAGCAAGCTTCTTGGAATCATCCTCATTAGCTGGATCCCAAGCATTTACATTCAGTGGGTCTTGAACTACATTCCATAAACCTTCTCTATGCAGAAGTAGACTGCATTTCATAGACCAGGAAACATGGTTTGTTCCATCCAACTGGGTTATCAGTGATAGACTTGTTGAAGTGACTTGTGACATCTTTACCAGGATAGTAACCCACAATTAAACAGTAAACAGCTGTCTGTATACAGTACTGTGCATTCACACTAACTCTCAGTTATCTGAGCCTGGTATGGCCTTGGCCCATAACCAGTGTTGAGGTAATTCCCCGTTAGGAGAATGAGCGCATACAGGGAGACATATTTGAGAGTAGAGTTTGAATAATACACACAGCACACAGATACACTATACAGTAAATGTAGGTTTTTACTTCCAGAAAGGTTTCAGCAAAGTTCAAAACAATCAGTCCAAAGTCATTCACAACTAAATCAGTCAGTTTTCAATCCAGGGATAATCCAAATATCAAATTCTAGTATCATAAACAGTTCAGTATCAGACTTACATTAAATCCAGTAATATCAGTCAATCAGAAGAAATGGAGGAACGGCAATACTTTCCAACAGAAGGAAACAGAGAGACTCACTCAGACACACTCTCTTCTGAGACTAAGACTAAACAACCCAGTTTTCTGGCTCCATCTTATGGCCGTTTGAGAAACCACACCTAATTACAGTTTTGCATTTTTTTAAAGATACAGTTTTAAAATGTTTGTCCTGGTTTATATATTTCTAACCCAAATACCTGTTAGGTGACTTATATTCCTAACAGCTATGGGTTTGGGGTTCATTGGCTCAGGGAGAATTGCCACCTTTGGTCTTAGATGGGGTGGCATTACCCCAAACAGACCTTGTGTGTAATCTATGGATTTTCCTGGACTCATGACTCCTGCTTGAAAAGCAGGTGGCAGTCGTGGCCAGGAGGACCTTTATGTAACTGCGGGTTATGCACCAGTTATGCCCCTTCCTGGACCAATGGTCCCTACTCATAGTCACTCATGCCCTAGTCACTTCTCATCTTGATTATTGTAATGCACTCTACATGGGGCTGCCCTTGAAGAATATCCGGTAGCTTCAATTAGTGCAAAATGCAGTGACCCACATGGTTTTGTGCAGACCCCGGTGTGCACATGTTTCACCTCTCCTGAGGAAGCTGCATTGGTTGCTGATTTGCTTCTAGGTACAATTCAAGGTGCTGATTGTCACCTTTACAGCCCTTCATGGCTTGGGACCAGGTTATCTGAGGGATCATCTCTTGCAGGTCACATCTACCTAACCCATCATAGAGGGAAGGCAGAAAATGTTGCGGGTCCCATCCCTGAGGGAGATACACCTGGTGGGACTCAGAAGAAAGGCCTTCTCCACGGTGACTCCCTCTCCCTGGAACATCATTCCCCTAGAGATTAGTCTAGCCCCCTCTAATATTCTTCTGGAAGGTACTGAAGACCTGGTTCTGCCAGTGGGCCTAGGGAACCCAGAGAGGGATGGAGCCCATCAAATGGCTCATGTCATGTGCTGTTGTCAGGGTAGGGGATGGGAGTTGGGGGTGATTTTTTTTTATTTTTTCCAGATTTTGTTCTATTGTACTTTATTAATTTATTTGATTCTTTTTGTTAGTTTTTATTTTTGTTGTTGTTTTGTTTTAAATATGGTTTTACATTCTGTAAGCCACCTCAAGTTGCCATGGGCGAAAAGGCAGCAATATAAATTCAATAAATAAGTAAATAAATAAATATTATGAACCAGATGCCTAGCCCCTCTCCCACGTAATCAGTGGAAGATTGGAAGACTAATGCCTGTTGGATATATCTGAGTAAGCTTTTTTCCCCCTGGCTATCATTTCTGTGGTTGTTTATACCATGATACTGGAAACAAAATCTCAATGAAAAAGGGGCCCTTTTTCCCTTTGTCATATCTGCCATATTTTAGAAGTCACTTCTTCATATATTATATATTTCTTTTCTCTTTCTTAATTATATTCTTACTTTTTTCTTTTTTTATTGCACTTTGTACTCCTCCCTATTCTGTTTTCTTTCTTTAAATTTAAGTTCTGTCACTCTGTGTCTCTCTTTGGCTCTCTTTGTCACTCTGTGTCTCTCTTTGTCTCTTTGTCTCTCTGTTTCTCTCTCTCTGTTTCTCTCTCTCTCTCTCATTCACACACACACACACACACACACACACTATAGACACACACACGCTATAGATCAAATATGCTACAATGATAGTGGAGAAAAACAAGTTTAACTATTAGTGTTATGCTCTAGAACTTCAGTACTTTGGGCTGTAGAACATTGTTACAAAATATGCTTCTACTTGCTCTATTTTTAAATAGTGTATACACCTCTGAAACAGACATGTGATCATGAACTGTTTTCATTTCTTTTTCTATCTTGAATGTAGCTTGAATTCCTATATCAACTCTATTAACATGAAAAATTAATAACAAATCTCAAATTCTGTCAACAGACTATGGTAAATGATGGAATAAGGAACATGCCTCTGGACTATGAGTCATATTCAGAGGAGGAAGAGGGATAAGGCAACCATTCCATCAATCGCTCATGGGAAACTCAAACTCAGAAGCATGGAAAAGTCAGCTGTCCCTGTTGGCTCAAGTTATGAATTAGTATTTTCCGCTCATACCACTGGGGGGTGGAATCACATATGGCTAGATGCTTGAGGACAAAAAGACAAAGTGTATATTTAGATGATGAGAAAGAATTTGGGAAATTCAAGGCTACATTTAGGAATCAGGAATGGACAGTTCCTGATGGATTTGCAAATCCAAATTGGAGAGGATCAATTTTCCAGCCTTCAGAGTTCAAAGTCTGAATTCAATCGACTTTGGTTTTTGAATTGAGTTGATAACTTGAATTAGTTCAGATCTGAGTTGCACATCTTTTATAGTTCATCTCTAATTGAAATTAAGCAGTAAAACTGCAACGGGATTTGAGGACAACAAAAAATAATAATAAAAAGTTTGGGTTCACAAGTGATTTTGAAGTTGTGCTTGGAATTATAAAAAATATGTAGCCACAATGTGGAGGAAATCCAAACAATGATCCTTTTTCTAAAAAAATATATGTAATGCACTACATTCTCATTATATTTTCATTGGGAACACGTGTATTCACATATGAATGCATGCATGCACACGCATGCATGCGCATGCACACACACACACACATACATAGAATAGAATAGAATACTTTTATTGGCCAAGTGTGACTGGACACACAAGGAATTTGTCTTGGTGTAAATACTCTCAGTATACATAAAGAAAAGATACATTCATTAAGAATCAAGAATCATAATGTACAACACTTAATGATAGTCATAGGGAACAGAACAGAACAGAACAGAATAGAATAGAATAGAATAGAATAGAATAGAATAGAATAGAATAGAATAGAATAGAATAGAATATTTTATTGGCCAAGTGTGATTGGACACACAAGGAATTTGTCTTGGTGTAAATACTCTCAGTATACATAAAGAAAAGGTACATTCATTAAGAATCAAGAATCATAACAACACTTAATAATAGTCATAGGGTACAATCAATAAATCATACTAGGAAACAGTCAATATAAATCGTAAGGATACAAGCAACAAAGTTACAGTCCTACAATCACAAGTGGGAGGGGATGGGTGATAAGGAGTGATGAGAAGATTAACAGTAATAGTAGTGTACACTGTTCTTGTGTCTAGTTGTTCTGGTGTGCAGTGCTCTATAGCATCATTTTGAGGGAAGGAGTTGAAACAGTTTATGTCCAGGATGTGAGGGGTCTGTAAATATTTTCATAGCCCTCTTTTTGACTCGTGCAGTATACAGGTCCTCAACTGAATTTAAATGAAGGTAAAAACAAATACCATCTTCACTGCAACATCTTTCCTTCAATACATTTTTTAATTTCTGCCTTTTAATTAAGCTTTGTAATAGAACTATCTGAGTTCTCCCCAGACTGATTAATCAAGAGCCTTATCAAGAAGCTGAAACACCACTGCAAAATAGTTGTAATGCCCCAAGGCAGGAGAATTATTAAATTGTGCTGCTGTATTGTAAAGGATTGACAAAAGATCAGAGTGGGACAGATACTCTTTAGAAGAGACTTCGACAAAACATATGTCTTATTAATAAAGTGACAGTATTATGCTACAGTTAGAAACAAGCCTTGACAAAACTTGACAAAATTAAAAACATGAGTAATCTTTCCCACTATTCTACTAGATTTTTTCATAGTATAGTTTTCCTCTTCACAATCAATTGGTCTTAGATCTAGAAAATAAAACTTTCTAATGTGCTGAATGCAGATTATAGTTGATTGATAGTTAATTCAATTTATTAGATTATCTCAGAGGTGGGATTCAAATTTCTTAACAACCGGTTCTGTGGGCATGGCCTAATTTGTGGGTGTGGCTACGTGGTCATGTGACTGACTGAGCGTGGCTGGGTGATCATGTGACTAGGGTGGGCATAGCTAGATGGCCATGTGACTAGGGTGGACGTAGCTAGATGGCCATGTGACTGGCAAACCAAATATAAGTGGTCCTCGCTTAAAGGCCACTTGCTTTGCAAGTGTTCTAATTTATGACTGACCTCCCCAGAGCTACTTGACCTGTTTTTGGTGTTTTGACAGACACACACACACACACACACACACACACACACACACACACACACACACACTTATGACCAGTTACAACAACCCACACAGTCTTGTGACTGAGGTTTTTGATGTTTTTTGTCAGTTTCCAACAATTCCTTCTGGTTTCCAGTTAAAAATGCCCAATGGGGAAAATGGACTTGTTCAACAACTAGTGTCTGCTTAAACAAGCTTCACTTAATGACCATGGTGTTTGCCTAACCCAGGGTCTGCAACCTTAAACATTCAAAGAGCCATTTTTCTATTTTCTTTTAAACAGGTATCTCTGTCTCTGTCTTTCTTTCTTTCTCCCTCTTTCTCATCTCTCTCTCTCATCTCCTTCTCTTTCTTCCTCATCTCTCTTTCTCTTTCTTCCTCTCTCTATTTCTCATTTCTCTTTTTCTCTCTCACCTACAACTACTAAGATTGGAAACTCTTTTTTTTAATCCTATTTCTTTGCAGTTTTTTTCACACACATTTGTGTCTATGTATCCAATATTCTTTCTTCTTTTCCGCTATGTATTCAAAATGGGCAATGATTTTATGTGTGTTTGTGTAGCATGTGTATATGTGTGTTATGTATGTGTATGGATATGGATATATATTTTACTTTTAATGTGTGCCAGTGTACTTACAGTAAAAAAATGACAATAAAAGTTATCTTATCCTATCTTCCTTCTTTCCTTCCCAACCCCATTCCTCCCCACACCCTATTTTGTGTTGGCTTCCCAGCCAAGTACTTACTAGGTCTGATCCTGTTTACCTTTCTAAAATCAGCCTACTGAAATAAATACCAAACTAAACTGCCCAATAATTTACCTACCATCACTATCTTGCACCTGATTTCAATGTAAACAGCCAATCTGCAGTATTACTAAATTTTGCTAGGCTGCATGTTACTCTCTTCCTTGATAATCTAGTCCAGAGGTCCCCAAACTTGGCAACTTTAAGACTTGTGGACTTCAACTCCCAGAATTCTCCAGCCAGCAAGTTTGGGGATCCCTGATCTAGTCTTAGCTGGACAAAAGTCTGGAGTCACTGGCAAGAGAAGCTCAGTGCAAAGAAAAGTCCTTTCTCTGAAAGTAGCTTCATTCCCTCCTCCTCATTTGTGAAGCGCACTAAGTTTAAAGGTGCTGCTCACAGCGAGAGGAATATGGGGAGATGCATGACTTTTCTCTGTACCAAGAGAGCTGCTCGCTCTCTCTCTCTCTCCACTCTTGGCATGGAAAAGAGTCAGTGGGAGCAGCAGTTGAGGTGGTTGGTCACCCGTCCTGAGGCTCACACTCACCATACTTGCAGGGGGTGGGAGATGCAGCAGCAGCAAGGTGGCAATGGTGATTCTGGCACATCGGGGCTTCCAGGATCAGTCCCCCTGCCATCCATGCAGCCACACATGTGGTGCATTGGGGCTTCCAGGCTCTGCTCTCCACAGCCACCATCAGCTGTCTTGGATTCAATCAAGGGACACCTTGCTGACACGAGCCTCTCCACATGTTCTTTGCTGCTGCTGTTTTTGAGAGAGCAAGAGTTTCCCAAAACAACAGAAACAGCTCCCAGGCAAGCAGAGGGAAGCAGGATTCAACCTGGCTTGCTTCTCTGCTTGCCCGGGAGCTGTTTCTATTGGAAGGGGGACTTGGAAGCTTTCCGCTGTGCAGTAGCAGATGAGAGGAGCAGCCGCTGACCTGGCTGGATCCTATATGAGCCTCTCCACGTGCTCCTTGGTGGAAGGCAAACGGTGGGGAAGGCGACCGGTGGTGGCAGCAAAAGGTGAGTGGGGGGGAAGTGACTGGTGGTGGCAGCAAAAGGCAAATGGGGGGGGGAGGCGAGTGGCAAAAGGCAAGTGGGGGGGAGGTAGAGCCTCACTCACCCAGGGAGATCAGTAAAGGCAGGGCCGCAGTGGAAGGCAGACAGTAATGGCTGGCCCTGGCAGGCATGCAAGAGCAGGCAGCAGGCAGCAGTGTTGCACATGTGTGTAATGTTCTGCATGCATGATAAGGACTGACGGGCAGGCAGTGGAGAAGTGGACAGAGAGGGGCCGGGCCAGCCAGAGGCCCAATTTAACGGTTCTCCAAACTACCAGGAATGGTAGCAACTGGTTCTATAGAACCAGGCTGAACTGGTAGAATCCCACCCCTGGATTATCTCCTTCCTTCCTTCCTTCCTTCCTTCCTTCCTTCCTTCCTTCATTCATTCATTCATTCATTCATTCATTCATTCATTCACAGCTACTAAAATTGGTATTTGGAATGGTTTGCTTAGTAAGATTTCATGCTAATTATTTTCATTTGTATACAAAACTTTTCCAGTCAAAAATGCAGCCAGCAAGACTGATGGTGAATTTGGAGAAGCCCATGCTCTTGAAATATGAAGATATGATGAAAGAGAAAAAATTGTTTGAAATATTACATATTTTACCTTAACTTCAAGGTTTCCCTTAAGATGCTGGAACCAGCAGAACCGGGCTATTAAATTACTGAAAAAGCAGCCAAATTCATTTGCATCATTTATATTATCCTGGTAAGGTACTGCAAAGGTACTTATTTACATCATCTTGGTAAGGTACTGCAAAACAAATCAACAATGTAGTGGTTTCGACTCGATTGTTGTTGTAAGTTGAGTGGTGAAGGCAGTGGCAAGCAAAGAAAGTGGCTGAGGAGCAGTGATCCATAATATTCAGTTAATTTTAAGAGTCTCTGACACTATAGCCAGTTAGTGTTTAAAAGATGTTATGGAAGATGAACAAGTTTCACCAGACAAGTCTGAGACGGAGCAGAAAGTGGATTTGAAAATGACAGTCTATAAAAAAGATGTTACACTGTGAATATCAAAGAATGCCTTGTATTTTCATCACTACAATTAATTAATTGAAAAATAAACACTTAAAATGGAAATACAATTAACAAACTAAGGGGGTTTGTTATTTTGTGCCAGTAGTGGCACAAAAATCTTTCCTAACCAAGACTACTTACCTGGACCAACAGTCCCTAATGGAATGCTCTCTCTATAGCAGAGAGAGAGAAGCCAGGGGAAGCCGTGTTTAATCACCTAAGCTTTTTAGACTTTGCATCTTAAAAAAAATATTGAAGCTTTTTACAGCCTTATGCAGATCTATATAGTACACAAAAAAGATATAGTACAAAATCATCTAAGAAATTAGATTAAGAATGAAATTCATAGGCACATTTACAGAGCAATACTGAATTCTTTTTCTGAAATTTATTCCTCAATTTTAAAAAACTGGAATATATGAATTAGGTTCAGTATTGGGCTCTGCTAGTATTCAACTCAAGTAGCTATTCAAGAGTATGTAGTGTCAAGGTTAGAAAAAATGGTAAAGCAACATGTACATTTAAATTTTAAAACCAGAAATATTTTTGTAGGTACCCATATAAATAAAGGGAATACAATACATATTTAATTTTACATGTGTTAACAGTAGCTAGAATTATGTTTGCACAACAGTAGAAAAACGAAGAGATCCCTATAGATGAAAATGAAAATTTAAAAATATTACAATGTGCAGAAATGGATAGATAGAGATAAGAGGTAGAAATTAGGTGAAGACAATCATTGCTATGTATGAATTAAATACAAAGAAGGTTGATAACTATAACAACATGTTGATATAATTAACAGAATTATAAATAAGCCAAATAACAAAAAGAAATTTAGTTAAAATTATTTTGTTACACTACTATTATTGTTACATGTTGATACTTGTTTGTTTTTTCTTTGCTTTTTCCTAAATGGTATATGCCCTGCCTGACAATAAAATGCTATTTATTCATAAAAACAAAACAAATACTAAAATAAATAAATACATACATAAATAAATAAAATTAAGTTTACTATTATTGTTACACGTTAATACTTCTGTTTACAACAGACATGTCAACATGTAACAATAACAGTAGTGTAACAAAAAATTATGTTTTTATTTATATTTTAGTATCTGTTTTGTTTTTATGATTAGTAAAAACAAGACAGATACTAAAAATTATTAAAATTATTTTTAATATTTTAATTATTTTTAACCCTAACCATTTCTTTAGATTCTTAACATCTTGCATACAGGTAGTCCTCGACTTATGACCAGAATTGAGCCTAAAATTTATGTTGTTAAGTGAGACATTTTAAGTGAGTTTTGCCTCATTTTATGACTTTTCTTGCCATAGTTGTTAAGTGAATCACTTCAGTTGATAAGTTAGCAACCTGGTTGTTAAGTGAATCTGGATTCCACATTGACTTTGCTTGTCAAAAGGTTGCAAAAATTGACAAGTGGACACAGCAATGGTCATAAGTATGAACTGGGTTCATAAACGTATTCAGAGCCAGCACCATATGATTATAAATCCCAATCGCAAATTAATTATCTTTCCACTGCTTCATGAATGAAAAAAAAATTTCCAAATCTTTTTTAAGGCCCAACATAAGATATTTTTCACATTTATTTTCTATGATGCATAGTTGATCGTTTCATAGCTGCAATCAATGCAGACCTCTCTTATCATGATACATCAATACCATGTATTTTTTAAAAAGCAAGATGTTAATGTTTTGTCAGAGGTTTTAAAGATTTTGTTTTTCAAAGAATTCTTGGTTATGTTTTAAATACAGGTAGTCCTTGACTTACAACAGTTCATTTAGTGACCATTCGAAGTTACAGCAACACTTAAAAAGGTGACTTATGACCATTTTTCACACTTATAACTGTTGCAGCCCCATGGTCATGTGATTTACATTTGGATGCTTGACAACTGTTTCATATTTATTATGGTTGCAGTATCCCAGGGTCATGTTACCACCTTTTGCAACCTTCTGACAAGCAAAGTCAATGGGGAAGCCAGATTCACTTAACAACCATGTTACTAATTTAACAACTACACTTAACAAATATAACGAGAAAAGTTGTAAAATGGGGCAAAACTTACTTAACAAATTTGTCACTTAGCAACTTAAATTCTGGGCTCAATTGTGGTTGTAAGTTATGGTTTACCTGTATGTTCAATGTAATTATAGATTTCTACAAATCTACGGGAAAGGTGATAATAGACACAGAATATTGTTAAAGATAGAGAGAGAGATACAAGGAAGTCAATAACATCAAACAATAGGCAACTGAAGCTCTTTACATACCCATTTTCATAAAAACAAATAAAGCTTTAGTTGTCCCACTTGATGCTGTTGCCCCCAGCCTCAACAGATAACCATTCCATTCAGCACATAGCCAATTGTGAAAATGCACGTTCTCGTGTTTGAAATCGAAGGGGAAGGCAGATAAAGATTAGTAAAGCAGCCAACTTAGTTCCCCCTCCCAATTCTCAATTATGTGAGTTTTCTAGGTCTTGATGACACATTTAATTATAAATCCACTATATAAATCATAGACAATAGCAAACAGCTTCCAGCATAAATGCTGAGCTGCTTTAAATATTCACAGCACAGGTTTGATACCGTGGAGAATTAATCAAACTGTCAGGTCCTTAGACCAAGCACTGCTGCAAATACTAGCTACTGTGCTATTGTTACTTAGCAACCATAACAGGTTAAGGCAGAAAATGCTGTTATTTTCTTATTTGTGCAAGGAAAAAAATATCTCCAATGTTGTGCATGTATGTGTGAGAGAGTAGAAGGAGAAGGGAGGAAGAGTTTCATTTTTAAAAAATGGTATCTTTTGTAGGTTGCAATGCTTCAGCTTTGTGCCATACAAAATGACTTTTCTATGGGCCTATTTGAGTAAAAATGCCAAATATGAAAGCTTAACAATATGTATGGCACAAACAGCAGCAATTAACCTGGAGCAGGTTGAAAGGTTTTCGGTCTGGAGTGTGAGACAGATTTTGTTCCTTTTATTAAAAAGAAAAAGCTCAGACGAATCCCACTGAGTAAAAATGATTAATAGTAAAGAAGGCAGGATGGTGGTTTCTGAGTTTATAGCATTTTAGCAATAAAACAGTTCCTGGGATTGGTACTATGCATCCCTTCATCCAGTTTGCTAATGAGATGATGACAATGAAAGATATCAAAGTTACATACAAAGCTGTCTTATGTCACATTCAGTTGTTGATCTTTCTAGACATCCTAAACTAGCCAGATAACAGATTCCCATAGAGAGAGGCAGAAGACTTTCTCAGGCCTCATAGTTTGTAGATATAAGAAATAGGAGCTGACAACAAAATTAATACGTGACTAATGAAGGCTGCCCAGGGTCACTTATGAGATGGATTTGACTGATTGATTGATTGATTGAGATAGATGATAGATAGATAGATGATAGATAGATAGACAGAGATAGATAGACAGATGTAGGTAGATAAGTAGGCAAGTAAGTAGATAAATAGGTAGATAGATAGGAAAATAGGTAGGTAGGTAGGTAGGTAGGTAGGTAGGTAGGTAGATAGATAGATAGATAGATAGATAGATAGATAGATAGATAGATAGATAGATAGATAGATAGATAGATAGATAGATACTCAGATTCACATTAGCTTTTCCAGAAAGATATACTCTTTCTGAGAGAATACCAGCATTTTCAGATATGGCTTCTGGCTGTCATATCAAAGGATTAATCAACTGTCAAATACCGGAAGGACACTAGATTATGGAACATCCACCTGTTCTTCAGAATTGCTTCCAGGATGAACAGAACACCCTAGATTGTTTTCTGCTGCCAGTGTGTTGGGATCAAGCCATTACATCCTTGGATTTATGACTAAGTAGTTACACCCGGCAGAATCTGGTCTAACATTAGCATGAAGAAAACATCAGAGATTTCTTGACAATAAGTTGATCACCAATTGTATCTATCAACCTTGGTTAATGTCATGTGCATCTAAAGTCACTTAGATTGGGAAAACCTATGAATATTGTTAAATAAAAAAATATGTAGCTATAGGTCAGGAGGCTGTATGGTAGAGATGATTTAATAAAGAGTAAAACTCACCCATATATTTCAATGTCTCTCTCTGTTCTCTAGTGTCTTATTTCAAATACAACTCTTTGTAAATGTCAACATAGACCAAATATCAGTTTGTGGTATAACTAAGTAAATGGCAAAGTCCTATTGCTGTGATCCCAGGTAGTGTGCTCCCTTTCATTTATTTTGTTTTAGCACTGCCATGAATTTCAAGGCAAGATTTGACAGTACACTTTTTTTTATTTCTTCACCTGCCATGTCATATAAATACCTTATTATTTATGGAGAAATAAAAAATATAATGCTTTTGGGTCCAGCCATTCTGAACTGGCCTACTTGTTACAAAGTCCAGGCAATGCTTAAACCTGAATTTAAATCATATGCTTTTTAGTGAGGGCCAACTTTATATAACCTTTTTCATGAAAATATCACCAGATTAGTGTTAGGTATTTATTAAGGCAAATTAAATGTAGATGTCAATCAAGTAAAATAAGGAAATAGATTCTATATGACACCCTGAATCACAAAGGAGGAAAAAGATAGTTACATTGACTTAAATTAATTGTCAGCAATCCAAGTAATGCACCCACTGAAAGCAGAACTCCGAGTCAGGTATATTCCTCAAAGAACAATTTATTGGATACATCATATTGGCACAACTAGTGAAAGCTGACTCTGAAGGTTCCCAAATAAGGTTTTCACCTAATTAAAAAGTTCCCCCTTCCCTCCCAGTTCACTGATCACAATGTCCAATAGTGATGCTAGCAGGTTTCCTGGTTACTTCACTCCTTCTCTTCTCAGCAATCTGTTGGAATGTCCTTGGTTCCCACAAAAAAAAACTTATCTAAAGCCAAGTTGTCTAAATTCCACCCCCCAGGGGCCCCTACGACAACTACTCACAGAAATAAAAATGTAAATGGTTGATAAAATTAAACATATATTTGTGTCAGCCTTCAAGATCTTCTACTATTGCTTTGCATCTTTTGGCTGCCATAAGTAACGGGGGAAGGAGGGGATAAAGTCTGGGAAGCGAGCTGGAGGTGTTACATTCTAGTGTTGTATAAACTGAGGAGGGGGGAGTATAAATTCTTGCTCAGGTTTCTATTTCTTGCTTAGCTTTCTTTTCTCTGCGCAGCTGCAAACCTTTATCAAAATATGCCAAGGTCAATGGACAGAGGCCTCATCACCACCTGAAGATGTCCACATGATCATATTCACAACTTTTAATTGGAAGAATCATTTGAACTATTGGGGGTGGGAACATTTCCATCACTTTGTATATGTGATTTGCACGCCTAATTCCTCAGATTGAGAATTCTATGGTTACTACCACTTCATTTTCAGTAAAAGATATCTTTTCTCTAATTTAAGGAGTCTAAGTATTTCTTTCTGGAATTTTGAATGGAGCACTACCTGACATTATTCTGAATCTCCCTCTACCAGCCCACCTGGAGAAAATATCCAGTTTCTTCCGAGGGGGTCTGAACATCATGTCATCTCCAACTAGTGACCAGGAAGACCTGGGCGCCATTGGAGGGCAAGATTCCTTACTGTTACCGGAGGTACGGGAAGCTGAATTGTTAGCAGAGCTCAATCTGGAAGAAATCCCAGCTGTGAAGCCCAGATGGTTGTTGGGAGTTGGCTGGAAGAATCCGGAGGAGGCTCCCCCCGGAGTCACCACCACCCAACGGCGTGGAAAAGAGGAGCCATGGCAAGAGAGGGAAAAGAGAGATCTTTTACTGGACCAAGCCAGGCAACTCCTCAATAAGGCGTTTGGACAACCTCACACTGCACAAAGGTATGAGGGAGAAGGGGGAGCAGCCCCAGGAAGAAGAAGCCGAGCAGCCCCCACCCCCATAAATCAACCTGAGCCAGCGCAACAGCCAGCCGCAGCCCCGGGGCCCCAGTGGGAGGTGAAATTCCTAGAAGGCGTAGAGCTCCCAAGTTGCCTCCGTTAGAAGTGAAATATGGGGGAAATCCCAAAGACCTGGGGTTTTTCCTAGCACAAGTTTGGAGCTACATGGAAGAATATGGGGAGGAATTCTCCTCAGAAGCAGCCAAAGTGAGATGTGTTACCAGGGCTCTGGAAGGAATAGCTGCAGAGTGAATGGTGACTTTGCATAATGATAACGCCCCCCAGCTGCTGAATTATAACCTGTTCATGACTGCACTGCGGGCAAGATTTGAGGACCCACTGGCGGAGCAGAAAGCCAGGATCAGGATGAAGACCATAAATCAGGGGCGGAGATCAGTGGCCGATTACACCCAAGAGTTTAGACAGCTGGCGTGTCATATCCAAGGCTGGTCCCAGGGAGCCCTGATAGAAGCGTTTAAAGATGGATTAAATGAAGACGTATACCAGAGATGCATTGCTAGAAGGGACCCCAATGACTTGCAGTTGTGGTACTTGCTGGCAGAAGAGGTGGAAATTGATCTAACCCGAAGCAGGCACCGGGGAGGCTCTGGGTGGAACAAGCCACGTCTTCAAGAGGCCTCCAAGCCCCAGAAGGGAGGGGTGGCAGCAAGACCCAAACCCACTGCTTGCTTCTGTTGTGGGAAGGAAGGTCACCGGGCTGCGGACTGCAGGGCCAAGTTGGATCCAAAGGGGGTGCCAAAAGGAGGGAGGAAGCCTGAAAACCCCCCAGCGAAGCCTTGCGAAACCGTGCTAAAGATGAGGGAGGTTGTAGAGGTCCCCCCTCCAGAAGGAGAGGAGCTGGGACCTCTGACCTCCTCTGAAGAGAGTGAATCTGACTCAGAAGACGACTTCCTGGTAAATCCAAACAAGGGCCCTATGACCATTCCAGTGAAATTGAGGGTACCCACATCTGGGGCCGAAGGGGAGATGCTAGCCTAGCTAGACTCTGGGTGCACGAGGTGTGTAATCAACACGAGAGTAGTAGAGGAAATGTGCTTAAGACTAAAACCTTTAAAAATGCCCATAGCCTTTGCCAATTGGATGGATCAGTGACGGGGGGCTGCCCTGCACGCTTCATAACAGAACCCATAGAAATGACCATGGGAGAGCATAAAGAAACCCTGTGTTTTATTGTGGGCCCTGGGATGGAGCAACCGCTAATACTGAGATTACCATCGCTCCAGAAGTGGAACCCTCATGTTAATTGGAGGAAGGGGTCGTTGTGCATACGTACCAACCAGTGACCAGAAAGGGAGGGGCGATCTCAGCCGAAGCTTCAGAATCCGGTTGAGTTAGCCTCCACAGGTACTGAGAACTTGAAGGGGGAGGAGAAAATTCCGAAGGAATATTGGGATTTAAAGGAAGTGTTCAGTGAAAAGGCCTCAGATGAGCTCCCCCCTCATCGGTCAACAGACTGTAGTATTGAAATCTTACCTGGGGTGAAGCTCCTGAAACCGAAGTTATATTCGATGACACCACGAGAATTAGAAGAGCTGAGATCGTTTATCGATAAAAATTTGGAACGTGGTTTCATCCAACCCACTAGACCCTGGGTAGCGGCCCCAGTGCTGTTCCGTGAAAAGAAAGATGGCTCCAAGCGCTTGGTGGTGGACTATAGAGATTTGAACGCGATTTCCGTGGAAAACGTGTACCCCCTTCCCCTGACGAAGGACATGCTGGCCCACCTGGCCAAGGGGAAAATTTTCAGGAAGCTGGACTTGAGAGAAGCGTACTACCGAGTTCAAATCAAGGAAGGGGATGAGTGGAAAACCGCTTTTAACTGCCCGATGGGTTGTTTCCAATTCAACGTTCTCCCATTTGGCCGACAGGGGGCCCCAGCCGTATTCATGCAGATGATCAATCAGGTGTTACATGAACATTTATACAAGGGGGGTTTGGTTTACCTTGATGACATCCTTATCTACACGGAAACTTGGGATGAACATGTGAAACTGTTGGGATGAACATGTGAAACTAGAAACTGCAAGCCGCTAAGTTGTAGGTAAACTGTCCAAATGTGAGTTCCATCAAGAGAAAATCGACTATTTGGGGTATCGCATCTCACATGAGGGCATAGAAATGGATCCAGGGAAGGTGTGTGCCGTGTTGGAATGGGGCCCCCCACGCACCAGAAAACAACTTCAAAGTTTCTTGGGATTCACCAATTTTTACCCGCAATTTATCCCAGCTTTTGCTAAGATAGCAATGCCTATCACAAATCTCTTAAAAACTAAAGGGGAGGCAAAGCCAAGGCCTAGCAAGCCGTTGGAGTGGTCCATGGAGTGCCAAGCAGCCTTTGAAAAGCTGAAATGACTGTTTGCTGCAGAACCAGTGCTAAAGCACCCAGACATGGATGCTCCTTTCGTGATCCAAGCCGATGCGAGTGATGTGGCTGTTGGAGTGGCATTACTTCAAATCAATGAGAAAGGAACTTTACAACCCTGTGCCTATACCTCCCGTAAACTATCTGAAACCGAAAGAAGGTGGGCCATCTGGGAAAAAGAAGCTTTTGCAGTTTGCTGGGCTCTATTGACTTGGAGACATTTCTTGGAAGGAGCGAAACACCCGTTTGAGGTATGGACTGATCATAAGAATTTGGAGGCCTTAAAAACGCCTCGGAAGCTGTCTCCTAAACAAGTTCGCCCAGTACTTTAAGCAATTTAACTTCTCATTGAAGTACATTCCAGGTGGGAGGAATTTCATGGTGGATGCTTTATCTAGACTGCCTCAATATAATAGTGTTTGCCAGGAAGTGATACGGCCGATTGTCTCAACCAAACAGCTAGCCGCCCCAGTAATCACTAGAGCTCAAAAGAAGAAACAAGAAGTGGATTTATCGAATGATTTCACTGCACAATTAAAAGAAGCCCTAAAACTTGATGATTGGTTTCTGGCTCATTCGAATAACTATACAGTTAGAGATGGTTTGGCCTGGATGGGAACAAAGTTGTATGTTACAGAGACACTGAGAAGCCAAATATTACAGCGAGCTCATGATTCTAAAGCAGCTGGCCATTTTGGATCCATGAAAACGTTACACCTGGTTAAGCGGCAATTCTGGTGGCCTACGTTGAAGAAGGACATTGAAACTTATGTGGCTAGCTGCTCAATTTACGCATCAGTAAAGAGACCTCCTGGTAAGCCAGCAGGGCTGTTACAAAATGTAGCTAAACCAACGGCTCCATGGAAGGAAATCTCTATGGACTTTATAGTGGAATTGCCCAAAAGCGCCGGAAACACGGTTATTTGGGTGGTAACCGATTTGTTTTCCAAGCAAGTACACTTCATACCTTGTTCCAAAATTCCATCTGCAAAAATGTTGGCCAAACTATTTATACTACATATCTATAGATTACATGGCATTCCTGAACGTATAATTTCTGACAGAGGGGTTCAATTTACCTCGAACTTTTGGAGGGAGTTCCTGAAGTTGATAGGCTCCGCCCAAGGCTTAAGCTCCGCCCACTCCCCCCAAACCAATGGGGCCTGTGAGAGGACTAACGCAGTGTTAGAACAATACCTTAGATGTTACATAAATTATCAGCAGGATAATTGGACTGACCTATTGCCATTTGCCGAAGTGGCATATAACAATTCTGTACATAGTAGTACTGGGTTTACCCCATTTAAAGTGGCGTCAGGATAAGATTTTGTACCCATACCTGAGCTTCCTCATGAAAGGCCTAACATCCAGTCATTAGACAAATGGATATCTCAACTCCAACTTAATTGGCCAGTCACTCATAAAGATTTAGATGACGCACATCAATCTCATAAGTAGTTTGCAGACAAAAAGAGAACTCCCCAGAAACCGTATCAAGTGGGCGACAAAGTTTTCTTGTCCACCAGATATCTACAAACCACTCAAAAGTCGAAGAAACTTGGTCCTAAATATGTGGGTCCTTTCACGATTGAATGAATCGTAAATCCTGTGACAGTCCAACTGAAATTACCGAAAACTCTTTGACGAATCCACCCGATCTTCCATGTTAGTTTGTTAAAACCTGAACATACTTCTGGTTTAAGACCGACCCAGACTGATCCTCCTATACCATTGCTGATCGAAGGTGAACAACATTTTGAAGTTAAAGAAATTCTGGACTCTCGCAAATGGAGAGGTCGGCTCCAATATCTTGTGGCTTGGAAACACTTCCCTTCTTCCCAAGCTGAGTAGGTCAATGAAAAAGATGTTAGACCCCCTAAGCTGATCAAAGCCTTTCGTACAAAGTATCCTGATAAACCCTAGAAATGTATCCATTTTATTTACCTGATTATTAATTAGTATCTTTTATGTTTCTTTTTCTCTTGTAGGACTAACGTTTTTTTTCTAGAAGGGCCGAATGTCAGCCTTCAAGATCTTCTACTATTGCTTTGCATCTTTTGGCTGCCATAAGTAACGGGGGGAGGAGGGGGTAAAGTCTGGGAAGTGAGCTGGAGGTGTTACATTCTAGTGTTGTATAAACTGAGGAGGGGGGAGTATAAATTCTTGCTTAGGTTTCTATTTCTCGCTTAGCTTTCTTTTCTCTGTGCAGCTGCAAACCTTTATCAAAATATGCCAAGGTCAATGGACAGAGGCCTCATCACCACCTGAAGATGTCCACATGATCATATTCACAACTTTTAATTGGAAGAATAATTTGAACTATTGGGGGTGGGAACATTTCCATCACTTTGTATATGTGGTTTGCACGCCTAATTCCTCAGATTCAGAATTCTATGGTTGCTACCACTTCATTTTCAGTAAAAGATATCTTTTCTCTAATTTAAAGAGTCTAAGTATTTCTTTCTTGAATTTTGAATGGAGCACTACCTGACATATTTGCATGTTAGTATTAATTTTAAAAAATGCAGTAAAATGTAATAAATATGTTGCTGTATTTATATGATACATGTTGAAGGGTCAGCATGTACACATTAGTATGGGGCCCCTGTGCTCGTGTCCATCAGACCCATGCATTAAGACAGCCCTGTTCCGCTCTTCGCTTTGTGGCAACCAAGAAGCCTCAAAGATGGCCTCAGCCAGGCTCACTTCAGGGTTTTCTTCAAATAAACAATTTTATGTTCATTGGCTCCAAGACCAAGGAAAATTAAATAATCCTGTCATTCACATTTAATCTTGCTTGAGCTGTGGGAAACTATTGATTCTGATTCCTGATTTAGTTTCTTCCCTTGTCAAGAGATTCCTACATTTCTACAGTATGCTAAGATGGTTAAAAGTCAACAGTCAACAATCAGTGTAATCATTAATCAGAGATGCAGAGCAACAGCAACAAAAAAGATGTACAATTTATAGATACATATTTTTGTAACATGTTCCCTACATTTACTTTAATTAAAATAATCAAGCTAAGATATATCAGCATCATAATTATTTGTTGAATTTGATAGACCCTTATGTAAAACTGTGACCTAGTTGAAATTTTATCTGAGATCAAATAAAAAAGATTAAGATCTTCACTTTTTCCTGGAATATTCACTAAAAATATTTAGCATTTCTTGCTAAATAAATAAATAAAACAACATGTAGCCCATTGTCCAAGCCAACAAGGAGATGCACCCAAAATCTATTTTCAAACAAACCTAATGGAAGAACATTAAAACAATGAAGACCTCTCTCTGGTTAAGGGTGATGAGATTTAAAATGCAATTTTTACTGTACAATTTCTCAATGACTTCAAGATTAGGATAATTAGAAATTAGATTTAAATTCTTCTGTAAATTTATTTTCTTAACCTGTTGCCTAATCATTGCTTGGTTTTATAAAAAGCAAAGATGACTTCAAATTCTGGAACACATCTAAATTAACTTATATCACTTAAGAATTATGATTAACTAATACAGGAGGACACCTCCCCCCCTCAAATCCTATATTTATTTTTCAATTGTCCTCTACCTTGCCTCTTTAAAAAAATTATAAGCTTCTCTCAATGTTGGCTAAAGTTTGATTGTTTTAGAATTATTTAAAACTTCACTTAACATTGTTTTTGAAGTATGGTTATTATTATAAAGGTGTACAGGTTACTGATTTTCTTTTTAATCTGCACAGATCATTTAATGATTCAGAAGCTCTTTGACTGTCCATCTTTTCTGTCAGTGAATGAAGCAGTTCCTCCTGAGCTCTTTTGTTAAAATTTAATTGATGTTTAGAAAGCCTAGGACAGACACCTGGAGAGATGGTGATAGAATGAGAGGCAACATAATCTGACACATCCTTCTCTCACACAAACATATTTTTGCCAAGGAAGTATCCTCCTTTAGGGGAAAAAGGGCAGAGTAATCTATTTTCTATCAGACTACATAAGAGAGCACAATAATGTTATTTGGCATAGCACTAATATAGTTCATTCATGTTCTAATCTTTCTTATTCCATAATTCTTACAAGTATTTCTCTTTATGGTCCTTTATGCCTGCTCCATTTATCCTAAAAGTCTTTGTCTCATCAAGCTCTTCAGAATCTCCTTAGGTCTGGGAACTTCCGGTTGATGTCAGAGCGGGACAACTGTGGCAAACGGGTCTCCGCAAAGCCCAGCTGATTTCTATCTGCCTGGAGGTTCTTCAGAGCCAAACATCACCCTGTAGGGGTGACAGAAGAGGAAGGGCACTCATAAATCACAAGTGGACAGTGGTCCACTTTACTTGATCCAGAATAATCTTCCTGACAGGGGGAAAAGAAGATGGCTGTTAATGACTGAACCAGAGCTCTGACAACTGGAACAAGGCAAGCACAAAAAAGTGGAAAGAAACAATGTATTGGACTGGGATAAGGATTTTCTAATTTCTACCCTGATTTTAAACTGTTTTAAGTTTATCAAAGAAGGAGACTCCAGAGAAGGAGGGAGGGAATTGTCACCTCTTTTCCCCTCTGGAAAGCGGGAAGTGAAAGTTAAGCAAAGAATTATTTATCACAATTGGAAAGAGAAGAACTGGACTGAGTATTTTAACAAGACAATTTAAGATTTAGACAGGCTGTATTTATACTGAGCTATTTTCCTTTCTAAACCTTTTGGCTATATCAAGTGAAAGTTCTGCCTTTTTACTTTTTTTCTGGATTCCAAACTTATAGTGGAAAGGAAAAAGAAAGCAAGGCTGCCATCTACTGGCTAAAGTTGGAATATACAAGAAGATATATTTTGAGTTGGTTAGCTTCAACTAAGAGGCTGATAAGACTTTGTTTTAAGAACTGCTACAGCTGCTGCTAGAAAGCAGATTAAACACTAAGCCCTGTTTTGGAATTTACTGTGGAAAAAGTAAGATTGGATAGCCACAGGGAAGAATTATTTCTGGACTTCTGTGGATTACAAACACTTTTAGCAGACGGATAGAAAAAATGAAAAGACAAATACCTATTTTGCAGATGTGAGAAGAACATTTTGGTTTAGCTTGCTACTTTTTGCCTTTTTTTCTTGTTTTTTAGGATTGACCATGTAAACTATTGGAACAATAAAAAGCAAAGACTGGGGTTACAGCGGGCCTTGTGGATTATCAATTTAATTGACTTGGACTTTGGCATTGTCATTTCTTCTTTTTTTTCCCCTTTCTCTTTGTTGAATATTGAACTATTAAAGACTGGGGATACAATGGTCCCTGTGGATTATAAATATTAAAAATATCAACTGACAGAATGTAACAAACACTTTTAAGGACAAACAACTCTCCTCTTCCCTCTTCCCTTTTCCCTTTTTTTGCTTTTTACTTTTTTCTGTTCTCCTTTTTTGTTGTTTCTTTTTCTGTTCATGGACTGATCCTGTAAACTATTGAAATAGCAAAGAGCCAAGACTGGAGTTACACTTGGCCTTATGGATTACAAATTGAATTGATTTTGATTTTGGCATTGAAATATTGAAACATTGGGACATTGAGATACTGAGATATTGAAGATTGATTATATCTGAACTGGAGGAAGCTGAAGTTGTATATGATCTTCTTTTGGTTATTTCTATTGGATGCAATGGGGTATTGAAGCATTGGAGTACCATAGGGGACAAGCTTCTGGTTAGTTGATCTTTGGTTGTTAGTAGGAATAGGGGAAATAACCATTGTTAGCCTAACATTAGTTGTTGAGATGTCAACTTTAAACCATAACTAGAATAGGGAAGAAGGCATCATCAGCTTCTCCAAGTCTATCCAATCAGAGGTCAATTGAGAGCATGTTGCAGTTGGAGAAAGCAAATACTTTTCAAAAAGAGGTATTGGTGATGTTCCAAGCATTACAGGAGTATGTGACAAAAAACCACAGTGAGATAAGAAAAGATATAGGAAAAGTGAGAAATGATATGGGGGAGATGTAGGAAAAAATTCAAAAGATAGATGAGAAACTTGATAATTTCCAGCAAATGATAACTAAAAATGAGCAAAGGATCCAGAAAATGGAGGAAAAATCAGAACAAGTAGAGAAAAAAGTTGATGACATAAGTTATACAAGCAAATAAAGAGCTAGAAAACACTGTGATAATGTTGGACATAGAAAAAGCTGCTCACTATTTGAGATTCCAGAATATAGAAGAGGAGAAGTAGGAGGACCTGCCAGAGAAAATGAAAGAACTGCAGGTGAAGATGTTAGGAATAGACAAACAGGAAATGGAAATTGATGAAATTTTTAGAATACATACAAACAATGCAAGAAGGAATAAGCTTCCAAGAGAGGTGCATGTATGATTCATTAAAAAATTGATGAGAGACAAGATACTCAACAAAGCAAGAGATGAACCACTGCAATACAAGGGGAAGCAATTGGTGATCTTGAAACAAGTTCTAAAGAGAGTAAGAGACCTTCAAAAGCAATACCACTTTCTGACTACAGTGTTGATCAAATACAATGTAAATTTCAGGTGGTTGATACCTGAAGGGATCTGGATTCTCTGGAAAAAGCAATGGAATTTTATGACTGACACTTTAATATGGAAGAGGAACAAAAATGAGAGGAGAAATAGTGCATAAAGGCCAAGAAGTCCAATGATGAAAGAGAAACAGTTACAACAAGATGAGAATGAAAAGGAGAAAATAGAGTGGGCAGAGTGAGAAGAAGCAATAGCAAACGAACCCAGAGAAATAAGAGCAACCTGGAGTATAAGACCTATATATAAGTAAAACAATGCAAGAATAAACAAAGATGCTATCAGTCAATGTAAATGGACTGAACTCCTGTATGAAAAGGAAGAAAATATTTTTAAAATTACAAAGATTAAAATTGGACATAATATCACTTCAAGAAGTACATATCAAAAAAACCATCAGTATAAACTATTGGAGAATTCTAAATTGGGGAAACTATTTTACTCGCTATCACAACAAAAGAGAGGAGGGGTTGTATTATACATTAAAGAAATAACAAATGCTAAGCCAATCTTCAAAGATGAAGAAGGGAGAATTCTGATGGTGGAAGTGACTTTAAATCAAAAACAGGTACTTTTGGTTGCCATATATGCACCAAATAATGGATAAGACGAATTCTACAAAAAACTCCACAAGAAGATACTTGAAACAGAATATGAATATATTTGTCTTATAGGAGATTTCAATGCAATAGTTGATACAAACCTGAACTATAAAATTAGCAAAATAAATAAATAACAAAAAACATTTTTAAATGACAGAAGAACTATCGATATGAGACTTGTGGAGAGAAATGAATCTAGGGAAAAATCAGTATATATTTTGTTCTAATATGCACCAATCTTGGTCCAGAAGAGATATGATATGGATGACTCCAGAACTGAGTGTAAATGTGCAAGAGATAGAAATAGAAACAAACCTATGGGCTGACCATAACCCAATCAAAATTAGCTGGAAAGGACAAAAAGAAGAGATTGAAATCAATCTGTAATAAAAGACAAAGAATTTATACAGATGATGGAAAAAGAAATGGGATTCTTTTTTTTAAAGAAAATAGAAAGAAGAGACTTCATTACAAAATGTGTGGGACACAGCAAAAATATATATTAGAGGACTAGCTGTAACTTACATAGTGAAGAAAAATAAGAAAAAGAAACAATACTAAAAACACTTTGGAAGAACATAAAAGATGAAAGAGCTATAAAAAGAACCACAAAAGGTATGCTTAAAACATCAAATGGAGATGATTAAGCATAAACTAAGCATAATAGAAAAAGATGAACTGGCACAACAAATAAAAAGAGCAAAACAAAACTTTTTTAAAAATGCTAATAAACCTGGAAGATGGCTAGCATATAAATTGAAAAAGGAGAAAAAGAAGAAATGGATAAGTAAATTAAAAGATGAGGAAGGCATACTACACTATCAAATGGAAAAGAAAAAAGACATGATACAGGAGTTTTATAAGAAGCTATACGACCATGAAAAAGTACCAGAAGAAAAAAATAATACAATACTTGGAAAAAGCTAATTTACCCAAAGTTCTGGAAATGATGAAAAATATGTTGAATGAAAGAATAACAATGGCAGAATTAGTAGAAGCAATTAAAAGACAGAAAAACAATAAAACACCAGACCCAGATGGTTTACCAGCAGAAATTCATAAAGACTTAAAAGATACACTGAGCTTGTTAATGTTAGAGATATATAATGAGGTCTTATTAGAAGCTAAGATACCAGACACATGGACAGAAGACAATGTTACTTTGATTCTAAAAGAAGACTCAGATTTAATACAAATAAAGAATTAATGGCCAATATCTGTGTTAAATACAGACTATAAAATATTTACATCAATAATTGCTGAAAGATTAAAAAGATTTTTGAATGAGTTTATACACCCTGACCAAAACGGGCTTTTACCCAAGAGGCAAATTAGAAACAATGTTAGAATAATTCTAGATACATTGGATTATTATGAAGTACATAGTGAAAAACAATTCACATTAATCTTCTTGGATGCCCAGAAAGCGTTTGATAACGTAAATTGGCAATTTATGTTGCAGCAATTAAAAGTTATGGACTTTGGTGAAAAGAGAGCTAAAATGATGGTGAATGGAGATGTGACAGAAAACTTCTATATAAAAAAGGCATGAGACAAGGCTGTCCACTATCCCCATTATTATTTATATTAACACTAGAAGTTCTGATTAGAAATATTTGGCAAGACCAAGAAATAAAAGGAATGGAGATTTTTAAAAAATACAAATTACAAGCATTTGAAGATCATTTAGCTTTTATGTTAGAAGAACCATTAGATACTGGTCCTAAACTGATAGGGAAAATTGAAGAATAGCAAGAAGTGGCAGGGTTGAAAATAAATCAAGAAAAAACCAAAATGATAGTTAAAAATTTCACAAATAAACAGAAAAAAAGAATTGACAGAGAAAATAGACCTGCAGAGAGAGTAAAGAGAGTTAAATGTCTAGGCATTCGGATAACAGCAAGATGTGCAACAATTAAAAAGGATAACTATACAAAACTAATGCAACAAATTAAGCTGGATCTAGAGAAATGGAAGAACTTACAACTATTGTTGATAGGGAGGATTGCTACTATAAAAATGAATATATTACCAAAGCTACTTTTTTATTCCAAATGATACCAATAAGAATAGAGAAAAAATATTTTGAGGAACTAAATAAAACAATTTTGAAGTATATTTAACAAGGGAAAAAAGCAAGAATAAAAGTGAAATTGTTACAGGACTCCAAAAGCAACGGGGTTTTTGGATTACCAGATTGGGAATTATACTATCAGGCATCTGTATTTACGTGAGTAAAGGAATGGATGAACTTGAAACATAGAAGATTATTACTATTGGAAGGACATAATCTTCAATTAGGATGGCACACTTTCTTATGGTATGGAAGGAGTACGATACATAGTGATTTTCTTTCTTTTCTTTTAAAAAATATTTTATTGATTACATCATTAAAATATTGGATATGGTGTGGTTGTCCTGACATCATTTTTGCCATACATACTAAAGTATATGATACATATCTTATATACATTTATACAATTAACTTATATCCATTGTATTATCCATCATATTCCATTATAATTATTTACATAATCTCAATTATCCAATCTACAAATCCTGGTTATTTTTATTCTGGGTCCCTTCTGGGTCCTTTCTGCTCCCACCTTGATAAAATTTATTCCATATCTTGTAACATTCTGTCTCACCTTTATTTTTCAATTCCAAAGTCAGTCTATCCATTTCAACACAAATCAGTATTTTCTTTATCACCTCACCTTCTTTGGGAATTTCTCTATTTGTCCATTGTGCAAAAACCATTCTTGCTGTCGTGATAATATGCACTATTAAATAGATCACCTCTTTACTATATCTCTCTTTCGTGATTCCCAATAAGAATAGTTCCAGTTTGTATTCTATTCTTTGTCCAAACATCTCATCCAACCATTGTCATATGCTCTCTTCTTTGGTGTGATACATAGTTATTTTCAAACACATTATGTGAGAAATGCTTTACTTCAGGGAAAAAATTAAATTATAAAACTACATGAAAATACCAGTCTGGCTTTCCACGATGGAAGCATTGATACATCGAAATCTTATTGCTTAGAAAAAACTGTATTTTATAAAGACATTTTAAACAAGAATGGTGAACTTAAAATTAGACAACAATTACAAAACCAAGGGGTGGATTTAGCATGGTGGGCGCACTTGCAAATACAAACAAGATATGAGAAAGATGCGAAAACATGGGGTTTCTATAAAGAACTAACAATAGTTGATAAGATATTATTACAGATGGATGAAAAACTGATTAAAATGTATATAATTATTTATTAAGTTATAAAATGGAAGAGGAACAAGTCAAAGAAACAATGATTGTATGGGCAAATTTTTTTTGGTTATACTATAGACAAATGTTGGTAGTGTAATCAAATCCCAGGTACTTATTATCATTTGTGGTGGACCTGTAGGAAAGCAAGAAAATATTGGACGAAAATACACACATGGTTGGAAAAGATGATTAAGGAACACATAGATTTGAAACCAAAAATATTTTTGTTGGGTATAATGCCAGAAGGATATGATAAAGGGACTGTATATCTAATTTTTCATGTATTGACAGCTGCAAGGATTGTATTTGCACAATATTGGAAAAATGAGAACTGTTAGGGATAACATTGTTTTACCCTAACTGTTTTGGGTAAAGATAATAAAATGATGAATCATGGTTTGTCAGATAAAGTGTATGTGACTTTAAGCTAAAGGAATGTAATTAAGGGTGCAGCTGTAAAAGTACTATATAAGCAGCAAGGCACTCTCTGGCTCTTACTGGCTGGCTTATTGAAGACTGTGTTCTTGCTGGATCGGGGAGGAGAAGAAGTGTTGAATTACTTTGAAGATATTTCTCAACGGAGAGAAGATAAGTTTTGGACAGATTTATTATATGTGTACTGACACTGGCTATTCGACACGGACTTTGCAATTAGAGTATCCTCGACAAGACTTGACTGAAATTGATATATGACTAATGGACCGTTACATTTGACTATGCTATAATTCTTAAATGGAATAAATTATAATTTTGATAGCACAAGCGTATCTGTATTTTTACTGCGTGTTAACGAGAAAACTTATCTCACACATTTACCTGTCTTCCTATCTGACTTCGCTGCACGTTCTGTTTAGTTTGTTTTCCTTAACACCCATTGGGGAATCCAGGCTTAACAAGAACACCCTATCAGATGAGAATATAATTCAGAAAATACTAGACTGTACAGAGATGGATAGATTGACATTAAAAATAAAGGACAAAGAAGACACAGAATATTACTTAACATGGAACAGATTTTATGAATGATTAGAGGTAGAAATTAGGTGAAGAAAGATTATTGTTATGTAAGAACTAAATATAAAGAGGGTTGATAATTATAAATATGTTGATATAACTAACAACTATAAAGAAGCTAATACAAAGAAATTTAGTTAAATTATTTTGTTACACTATCAGTATTGTTACTAATATAAACATTGATATTTCTATTTTTTTCCTTTCCTTTTTTGTTTATGATATGCCCTGACAATACATTGTATTCAAAATGTTTATGAATAAAAATAGAACATATACTAGAAAGAATCATTTCAGGTCTGCAGGAGAAATAAAGTAGACTTTCAGATCTCAAGATGGATGTGACTTATATATCTGAGCAATTATGTATCTGAGTGATTCATTCAAGCAAACACATTTTGCCTGCTTTTCCCTCTGCTGGTATTTTATCATTTTTCCAATTCTGCACAAATACAATCCTAGCTGCTGTTAATATATGTATAATTAAATATGTTTCTTCTTTGCTATAACATTCAGGTACCATCCCTAATAAGAATATTTCAGGTTTCAAATCTATATGTTTCTTTATCATTTTTTCCAACCATGTCTGTATTTTTGTCCAATATCTTTTAGCTTCTATGCATGTCCACCACATATGGCAATATGTTCCAGGTTCATGATGACACTTCCAGCATTTGGCTGATTTATCTTTAAACATCTTTGCCAGTTTTTGCTGGTGCAAAGTCCCATCTATAAAACATCTTATACAAATTTTCTTTATATGCTGCTATTGTTAATTTATAATTTCTTTCCCATAATTTCTGCCTTTTATCTAATTCTATAGTGTACCCCCAAAAATTTGCCCATGCTATCATTGTTTCCTTTACTTGTTCTTCTTCTAGTTTAACACCTAGCAAGTAGCAATACCATTTTTAATCAATTTATCTTCTGTTCCTGTTAGTATTTTATCCAGCTCTGTCGATTCCTTCCTCTTTGGCATCTTTTTCATATCTTAATTGCATTTGCATGTACCAATCCATATAATTCCTTGTTCGTTCAGTTCTTGTTTGTTTTTGAGCTCAACCTTTTCATTTAATATATCCTTATATCTAACAATAGTTCCCATTTTACTGATATTTGGGTGTACAAGTGCTTCCATTGTTGATAACCAGACTGGGATTTTCAGATAATGTTGTTCTCTAGTTTTTTTCCCGTGTTAACAACAAAGCATTCCTAACAAAATGTCTTCGAAAACAACCATGTATCTCACTTTCCCCATACCATAAAAATGCATACCAACCCAATTGTAAGTCATGTCCTTCCAGTGTCAACAACCTTGTATTTCTTAACAAAATCCATTCCTTCATCCAAGCTAATACCATAGCCTGGTAATATATTTCCCAATTAGGTAATCCAAACCCTCCTCTGATTCTTGCATCCTGTAACATTTTATAGTTAATTCTTGCTTTTTTCCCTTGCCTTATATATTTATTATATTTTCTCTAGTTTTATTGGAATTGTCTGAAACAGATATAACATTTTTGGTAATATATTCATCTTAATCGTTGCTATTCTTCCTATTAAGGATAATTGCATATTTGTCCATTTTTCCAACTCTGTCTTAATCTGTTGTTTTAATTTATAATAATTATCTTCCTTCATCGTTCCACATCTAGCCATCAATTGAATCCCTAGATATTTTCTTTTCTTTACTATCTGCATATCTAATCTCTCCATTAATTTTTTTCCTGTTTCTCTATCATGTTTTTTAACAATATCTTAGTTTTCCCTTTATTTATTTTCAATCCTGCTATATATTCCTGCCATATATTGATCTTATTGATCAATTTAGGTCCTGTTCTTAATGGTTCTTCTATTATAAAACCAAATCATCTGAAAATGCCTGTAATTTGAATTCTTCTTTTTTTATTTCCATTCCTTTTATTTCCCTATCTTTCCTAATTTTTCTATTCAGTACTTCCAAGAGTCATTAAGGGAGGGAGGGCTAGGTCTCTTTCAGGGGCATAGAGACTCTGGTCTCATGATGTGTTTGACCTCACCCTCGGGCTTAGATTAATTACCTCCTACATTCTCCTGGAGAAGAAGACCAAAGGGGAGGCAGAATCAGAGGAAATGAAAAATGCAGCAGCAAAAGCAATGGAGGAGAAACGCAGCAGCAACAGAATCATTGGAGGGGCGACTGTAGCAGCAGAGTCAGACAGCACAGCAGCTAAAGCACATGGAGTTGGAGAGATCTTATCTCTAAAGCTGAGTGGCGGGCTGAGTAGAGAAGACCAGACAGCCAACCAGATAACAAAATAGCATGCGGAGAGAGCTAACTAGAGGAGAAGAGAGGCTGAAAAGACCCAAGCACCAAAGGACAGAAGAGGGATGACAGAGAAAACAACAAGAGACCAGAGCAATGAACGATGCAAATGAAGACAGTTATTAAGCTTGAGGTCCCAATAGGAAGGGAGGGAAGATTCCAGCAGAGAATAAAAATAAACACAGTGTTAAATTGTGGGCGAGAGATAACGCGGGAGGCTCCAACTGCTTAGCTTCTTTATTGCATTGTTCAGAACCAAGCCGCAGCCACGGCAGCTCCTTTTACCGTGGAGTTGCTCATGGCTACAACCAGTGATGACTCTTTAAATTCCCACTCATGGTTGGGTGCCATGGGGGTGCTGGCCGGTTTTCCTGGCAACCCTTGCAGGTGGATAGCCATGCCTCTATTTCTTTATCCATCCCTGGCCACCACACATAGCTCCTTGCTAGGGATTTCATTTTAACTATCCCCGGATGCCCTACATGCAACATTTCCATGATATCATCCCTTAAACTTTTGGAAATTATTACCCGATTCCCCCACAGTATGCACCCTTTCAGTATTGATAGTTGTCTGTTCCTGAACGGTTTAGTTTCATCAGCTTTTTCCTTCTTGGGCCACCCTCTCCCTACCCAGTTCAAAACACGCGCCAGAGGCTTCCGGTTTGCAGGGCTTTGGCAGCAGGCAGGAATCCGCGATCATGCGCGGTTTCTGCCTGGGCTCGCCGCTGGAGCATCCCAAGCCAGCTGGCTTTGGGGCTAAGCCACCCCATAGAGGTGGTGAAGAGGGGGGAGATTCCAGCAGGGTCGAGGAAAGCCGCATCTTTCCTCCTCAGCTGGCTAAACTCCCTTTCCCGAAGGCGGTAAGAGCGGTGGTCAGAAATGGCCGCCTCAAAGAAGCACTCATCCGGAAAAGAAAGTGCAGGAGGAAGTTAAAGAAGTGAAAGTTTTGGCTGACTGGGATAAGAAGCAACAACTAAGGTATCCTGGAATTTAAAATTTAAAAAAGATACATCGCTCCCAAAGAAGATTTGGAAGCAGCAAATGAAAGTGAAAAGGGAAAGCTTTTTTTTCACTCTCCTTCCTTACGTTGACAGCGAACAGAGATGAACGAGAAATAGGAAAAAACCACTTTGGCATCAATAGGTAATTAAACTGGATAATTAAATGTCAAGGGGACAATAAGGATTTCTGAACACTAAAAAAAAAATTTGTTTTTGCTGTAAGTGGGAAGGGAGAGGAAAAGAATAAGAGGAGGATTTGGAAGGAGGAGGCTGCCTGGAATTCAAAAGAACCTAAAGTTAAATCTTAACAAGACCTCTAAAAGATACATTTTAACTGGAACTTTGTAATTAAATAAATAGTAACCCCAGGAAGAGAAAGTGAAAAAAGAAGAAAGTGTTAAAAGAAACAGCTTGTGTGTATTTGGATTGCTTGGTGACTTTGGGACTTTTGGAAATTATATTTGAATGATTAAAAACACTTGGGTGGTTGTTTAATTTTTTTTTACAATGGCATCACTTGTGGATGAACTGAAAATGGAATTTAAAAAATACAAAGAAGAGGAACAAGAAGGGAAGGGCTCTCTTGGCTCCGTTTTTCAATTCTTAGAAATGACGATCTGTACCTACGAGAAACTACAATAAAAGACTGCGCAACAAGAAGATTGGGACAAAGAAGAAGCCATCTTTAATGAACAAGTAACTTTACTTGGGGAAGAAAGGGGAAAGGGGGAAAAGAAAATGGAGAATTTAAGACCTAAAAAAACAACCAAAAAAGGGGAAAATAAGGTGAAAAGTGGATATAATGTTAGAAAGCAACAGAAAAGGGGAACACAGAAGAGGGAAATGGAGGTGGAGAGACAAGGGGGTAAAAAGGGCAGAGAGAAGAAGCAAGGGAGGAAGGAAGGGAAGAGAAGCTACAAAGGTGTGGAGCAAGATGTAAAGAAACAGGACTTATTCAGAGATAATGGGTAAAAATTTAATTGACAAAGTGATTCTGCAAAGATACATAAGATTGTATTAGATTATAAGATTGTATACATATTTGTATTAGAAATAATGTTAGAAAATTGGAAACAACATATGATTAAAAAGTGGGATAAAATACTCAGTGTAATTCAGTGAAACTTTTGTGAACAAAATAAATGAAATGAAATAAATGAGAGAATTGAATTAGGAAGGAATGGGAACATTTTAATGACACAATGTTTTAAAATATAAGTGAAGTGGGGGGGAAGTAACTATAGAAAGTTTATAAGTGTTCCCATAGAAGCATGATACCTATTTGAAAAGTAATGTGTAAAATGTTTAAGATTTAAATGAATATTAATATTAACAATAGAATTGAATTGGTATGGATTGTTGTTTTAATTATATTATATATTTATAATTTTTTCTCTTTTTAAAATATAGTATGTAACTTGTACTAAGCAGAATCCGAATGGAAGTTATGTATTATATTAAGTGTTATAAATTTAGGGGAAAGATATAAAGGCGTCATACTCCAATCAGTGATTACAGGAGAAATTTTGTTTAATGAGAAAAGATAATAGACAGCTGGAAACAGGACAGACAAAGAATATAAGTATAATGATCTGAATTGAGATGAAATAAATAAAATAAAATAAAGAAAGTTAAAAGAGGGGAGAAGCTATATAGAAAATGCAGAATGGTAATAAGATATGGAATGATATATAAAAATGAGCATGAATTTGAATTTGTGTCTGTACGAAGAGATGTAACCCGGGATCAAGCTGCTTTCAAAAAAGATGTTTTATGTTTTTATGTTTTATGTTTTGTTTGTCTATGTTTGTTTTTAAAAATCAATAACATTTATTTAAAAAAAAAACACGCGCCAGAGTTCTGTCTTTAGCTGTTGCTTCGCGATATCGGTTGCTGTTACCGGTGTTCATTGAAATGTCTCTATCAGGAGTGTGGTTGTCACTGGTGCCGGATCTTTGTCCTGGATGGGTAGGGGGCATCGACTCAGTGCATCGGCATGGTCAATGTCTCTTCCTGGCCTGTAGATTAATTTGTAGTCGTAGGCAGTCAGGAATTCTATCCAACATGTCATTCTGGGGGACAAGATGTTCGGTGTGACTCTGTCCCCCGCAATGATGCCCAAGAGTGGTTTGTGGTCGGTGACTAGTGTAAATTTTCTTCCGTATATGTATTCGTGGAATCGCTTGATTCTGGTGACTGTAGCTAACACTTCTTTGTCTAGTTGGCTATAATTCCGTTTCGGTTTGGATAATATCTTTGAGTAGAAGGCTATTGGGGCTTCTTTTCCATTCAGTAAGATGTGGCTGATGATCGCACCGACCCCGAATGGTGATACATCGCAAGTTAATGGTAAAGTCTCATTGTACTGGATTAGTATGTTGTCTGATGTAATTATGCTCTTTATCTCTTGGAACGCTGCTTCTTCTTTTTGCCCCCAAACCCAGGCTGCTTTCTTGTCAAGCAGTCTATGGAGTGGCTCTGCCACTGTTGCCTTCTGTGGTAAGAATATATGGTAAAAGTTAATGAGACCAAGGAAGGCTTTCAAGTCTGTTTTGCTTGTTGGCCTTGGGGGCTTCTTTGATTTTTTTAATTTTACTGTCCATGGGATGGATCCCTTCACTGTCTATTAGATAGCCCAGGAATTCTACCTTGTCGGCTGCTAGCTGGCATTTTTCCTTTTTTTTTACTTTTAGCCCCACCTCTTTGAACTGGCTTAGGACTTCCCTTAAGCATTCTTGTAATTGTTCTTTGTTCTTGGATGATATGAGGACATCGTCGAAGTAAGGCACCACCCCCTTTATCCCTTGCAATAATTGTTCCATGAGGTTCTGGAATAGCCCCAGGGCAACGCTGACCCCAAATTGTAGTTGATTACATTTGAAAGCTCCTGAATGTGATTGTCTGTGCTTCTGCTGTCTCAGGGTCTATCATTAATTGCTGGTAGGCTTGCGCGAGAACAAACTTTCTGAAGATCTTCCCCCGCCCCAGGGAGTGTAAAAGGTGTTGCACCACTGGGATAGGGTGTGTACTCTCTTGTAGGGCATGGTTAAGGGTGGCCCGATAGTCAGGACAGATGCGCCAAGATCCATCTAGCTTTATAGGTGTGACAATAGGGGTTTCCCATTTTGCATGGTCTATGGGTTCTAGGATTCCTTGGGAAATGAGCTTGTCTAACTGCTTGTCTATTTTTGGTTTAAGTGCAAATGGGACTCACTTCACTTTTAGTCTGATTGGGGCTATGTTTGGGTCTAGGTTAAAAGAAATAGGAAACCCCGAGTACTTGCCCAATTTTCCATCAAACACGTTCCAGAATTCCTCTATCAGGTTGTCTTCCCAATCGCTTTCTGTGATGCTATGGATTCCAGTGAAATCGATCCCCAATGGCTTGAACCACTTGAGTCCCAGCAGACTTGGCCGGTCCTGGTCAACCACAGTTAAAGGCAGGATTCCGGAATATTTTGGAAGGTCACCTGGAATTCACCTATGCCAATGATGGGAATCTTGTTCCCTTGATAGTCCTTTAGGATTAGTCTCTGTTTGCTCAGCTGGCCTTTTGTCAGGTTGGGAATTAGACTTTTGATGATGTCCCATGACACCATCGACAGAAGAGATCCAGAATCCACTTCCATCCAACATTGTTTACCTTCTATCGTGACTTGAACATGGACTTTTCTGGTGTTTGCCATGCTGGAGTGGCCCACTGTCATGGTCTCGTGCGTTTCGCTCCTCGCTGTGGTCGACTCGTTGCTCCATCGGTTCCAGCTGAATTGGCTCCGGTGGTTCTTGGGTTGATTTTCTTGGTTCCTTGGAGGTGTGCCTTGCCTTGGCCTTCTGCTGTTTGGCTTGAATGCTCAGCATGCCCTCACGATGTGTCCTCTCCGCTCGCATTGTTGGCAGACGACGTCACGGGAACGGCATTTCAATTGGAGGTGATTTCCCTCACAACCTGCACACCAAAATTCCTTCCACTTCCCCTCTTGGCTTTTTTGGCACCTTTCCAAACGTAGTTGGTTCACTTCCTCATTGTTGCCTGATCCTGACTCAGACTCGAGGTCCTCATGGTGAATGGCAGTGGCGTCTTTTTGAGGGGGTTGAGGTGTCTTATTTATCTTCCTCATGGCAGCAGCAGATTTTTGGGATGCTTCTATGACCAATGCTTCTTTGATGGCCTCCTTTAGTGTTATTTTAGGTTTTGTAAGGAGGCGGCTTTGTAATGTCAGGTCCCTGAGTCCCAGGACTACGCGATCTCTCATCACCTCATTTACATTCAGGAACTCGCATGCTCCGGCACTGTCCCTCAGGCTCACAACAAAGTCATTGATGATCTCTCCTTCCTTCTGGTCTCTTTGGTAGAATTCATGCTTCTTAATTAGGCTGGATACCGGTGGGGTATAATGGGCCCTCAGAATTTTTTTTAAATCGACCCAGACCATCATTTTTACATCTCTTGGGGCTGCGACAACTTTAGCCATTTTGAAAACAGCAGGGCCACAATGTGTGAGGAAGACGTTTCCTCTATTCCGTAATGTCCATCAGGTCACTGCTTTCCAGGAACATCTGGAATCAGTCGACATAGGATTCCCAGTCCTCAGTCGTTGGGTGGAATGGTGTGGGTGGCGTATTGTTTCCGGCCATATTGAGTTCTTTGTCCAGTTAGTTAGCCACATGCTTGCAATCTGGCTTCTCTCAGAATCCCACCCTCATCGCCAGTGTTAAATTGTGGGTGAGAGATAATGCAGGAGGCTCTGATTGCTTAGCTTCTTTATTGGATTGTTCAGAACCAAGCCACAGCCACGACAGCTCCTTTTACTGCGGAGCTGCTCACAGCTACAACCAGTGATGGCTCTATCTTCCAGCCACCGCAGACCAACCAATCAGAGGTGCGTGTGTAAATATCTAACACACAGGACAGAAAATAAATGACAAATAAATATGCAAATAATAAGGACAAGAGTGGAACATTAGAAATCAAGGAAAAATAGGATTAATAAAGTTCAATCAAATAAATAAGGCAAATCTTAAATAATAAGGTAGGGAGGAATTGGATGTCAAAAACTTTTTTAAAAATAGAGAGAAGAAAGGGATAAATAAAACTAACATAACAGTAAGCAAGTTAAAGGAATAACAAGGTAGAAAAACAAGTACAAAAAGGCAAAAATAAGGATGGGGGGGCAGAAAGATACCCTATCTTTTTACCCTAAATTTTTTTACTCTAAAAAAAAATCAGCAAAAAGAAACAAAATCATGGAACAGGTGACTGATAATATTGTGTTTTGCAACATATGTTCCATGTATGTGCTTATGCCCAATGAACACCCAAATTATGCATGTTTTAAATGTAAACTATGTGAACTGCTAGAGGAAAAAATAGGGGATCTAGAGGCAGCTCTTGCCAAACTTCAATCTATGCAAGAAAGCTATGCCCAAATTGAACCATATAATAAATAAAAAACTTCCAGAGGATTAGACCCTGCTGATAAACCATTGGAGGAAGACAAATGGAGGTATGTCACATGTAGAAAGAAACACAATAATCAAAGAAGGAAGCAGCACACATCTAACAAACCCCTACTGCCCAATCTAACCCAATTAGAAGCAGCCCCATTAAAACTGAGCAACCGATTTCTCCTCCTAGTTGAAAATACTAGACCCACAACCTCCCCCTCAAGGAAAACATGCAAACTCTTAGAAAAGAAACAGCAACCAATATCCCCCCAAAAGTCACATCAACAAACTTACCTGGGATAAACAGAAAAGCAACCAAGACTGCAGCCCCTAAAAAAGGAAGGCGAGTGTTGGTGATAGGAAATTCTATTTTCAAAGGAACAGAACCATCCATCTGCAGACCAGGCATACAATCTATGGAGGTATGGTGTCTCTCTAGACCAAAAATCAAGGATGTGGCTAATTAGGCCCATAGATTACTACTCCTTTCTACTGCACATAGGGACAAAATACACAAAAAAGGACATGAAAACAATATTGAGTGATTACAAGCAGAAACTCAAAGATTTAGTACACAAGTAGTTTTTCATCTGTACTGCCAATGAAAGGATAACATCCGGTAAGAGAACAACGAATTCTAGAAGTGAACCACTGGCTAAAGGGTTGGTGTCACCAAAAAAAACTTTGGATTCCTGGACCATGATCTGTACTATCTCCATGATGGGATTTTGGCAAGGGATGGGCTGCATTTCACAAAGACTGGGAAGAATGTTTTCAGAAAACTGGCTCAACTTATCAGGAGGACTTTAAACTAAAATTGAGGTAACCAATCTTTAGGATCTCCAGGACCTAATTCCTAGCAAAAACCTCTAGAAAGCAAGTCAAATAATGAAGTAAGGAGGGATGGGAAGGAAGACAAACTCAAATACCAAATAGGAGACATAGGAAACATATCAAGAGTCAGACATAAAGATCTCAAGTGCCTATATACAGATGCATTAAAATCTAGGGAACAAACAGGGTGAACTTGAACTATTAATACATGAAAATAGATGATATTGCTGTAATAACAGAAACATGGTGGGATGTAACCCATGACTGGAACATATTGATAGAAGAATACAAACTCTTCAAAAAAAACCAGACCCTATAAAAGAGGAGGTGGAGTTGCACTGTATGTAAAGGACCATGTTGCTACAGAAATACACGAAACCAAAGAAAAAACCTTCTACAATGCCTATAAAAGAAAAAAAGAATGACATGGCCATAGGTGTATACTATAAGTCAGCCAAATGAGCAGAAAAAATAGATGTCTTTTTTTGTTAACCAACTAACAAATATATGTCGGAAACACACTACAATAGTAATGGAGGACTTCAATTACCCTGACATCAATTAGAAGACTAATTCCAAACCAAGTGAGAAATCAAATAAGTTCCTAACCAACCTAGCTGACAACTTTGTTGTCCAAAAGGTAGAGGAGGGAATTAGAGGGACAGCCATACTGGACTTAATTCTTACAAACAGAGAAGAATTGATAGAGGGAGTTGAAATTGCAGGAACCTTGGATGAGAGTGACCATGTCATACTAAAATTCAACATAGTGCAAACACAAGCAATAGAACACAATGATATCAGAGTCTTAGAGATTTTAAAAGAGCTTATTTTAACAAGCTCAGAGAAAACTTGGGAAAGATTCCTTGGATGAAAATCCTAAAGAGGAAAACAACTCAAGAATATTAGGAAACTCTGAAAAATATGATCATAAAAACCCAGACCAGCATAATACCACTGAATAGCACAACAGCACAGAAAGGACAAGTACAAAAAAATGGAAAGAGGGGCACACAACTAAGGCAGAATATCAGCAGGTAGCCAGAATCTGCAAAGGCAAAGTCAGGAGAGCAAAGGCTCAGAATGAACAAAGACTTGCAACAAAAGTCAAAGACAATAAAATAAATTTCTTCCAGCATATAAATAACAAAAAGAATCAAGGAAACAATTGGTCCACTAAAGAGAGAAGACGCCAAGGAAGTAACAGGCAACAGAGAGAAAGCAGAGCTGCTTAACTCATTCTTTGCATCGGTCTTCATACAAAAAGAAACCATAGCCCAACCTACCAAAAACATAACTGTAAAAGACAGACTAGAAATAAAAGTTAAAATAAGCAAAAAAAAAAAAAAAATAGGAAGAGAACACCTGTCTGATCTTGATGAATACCAATCACTGGGACCTGATGGATTACATCCCAGAGTTCTAAAGGAGCTGGCAGATGTTATCTCAGAACCACTATACCACATCTTTCAGAAATCCTGGAGCACCAGGAATTTACCAGAGGACTGGAAAAGAGCTGATGTGGTTCCCATCTTCAAAAAAGGGAAAAAGACAGACCCAGGAAACTACGGACCAATTAGCCTAACATCAATACCCAGGAAGCTACTAGAAAAGATAATAAAAAAAAAAACAGATCTGCCAACATCTAGAAACAAGTAAAGCAATAACTAGCAGTCAGCATGGATTTGTTAAAAACAGATCATGCCAGACCAATCTTATTTCATTCTTCAACATAGTGACTAAATTAGTAGACCAGCAAAATATTATGGACCACACCTAGAACACTGCAACCAGTTTCGGTAATCACACTATAAAAAAGATGTTCAGACTCTAGAAAAAGTGCAGAGAAGAGCAACCAGGATGATTAAGGGACTGGAGACTAATGGTTACAGGAACTGAGCATGACTAGTCTAGTAAAGAGAAGGACCAGGGGAGACATGATACTATTTGAGGGGCTGCTACAGAGAGGAAGAAATCAAGCTATTTTTCAAGGCATCTGAAGACCAGACAAGGAATTATTGATGGAAACTGATCTACGAGAGATTCAACCTAAAAATAAGGAGAAATTTTCTGACAGTGAGAACAATCAACCAATGGAACAGTTTGTCTTCGGAAATTGTGGGAGCTTTGTTAGGAATGTAAGTCACCTAACAGCTATTTGGGTTGGAAATATATCAACCAGGATAGACATTTTAAAAGTGTATCTTTAAGAAAATGCAAAAATATAATTGGGTGTGGTTTCTCAAACGGCCATAAGATGGATCCAGAAACCTGGGTCGTCTTAGTCTTAGTCTCAGAAGAGAGTGTGAGTCTCCGTTTTCCTCCTGTTGGAGAGTATTGCCATTTTTCCTAATTGACTGCTATTCCTGGATTTGATATAAGTCTGATACTGAACTGTTTTTGACACTGGACTTTGTTATTGGATTATCCCTGGATTGAAAACTGACTGATTTAACCTGTGAATGACTTTGGACTGCTTATTTTGAACTTTCCTTAAACCTTTATTGAAAGTAAAGCCCTACATTTACTGTACAGTGTATCTGTGTGCTGTGTGTGTATTATTCAAACACTACTCTCTATACGTCTCCCTGTTTGCGCTCATTCTCCTAACGGGGAATTACCTCAACAAGCTTCATCACTGGAAGCTTTCAAGAAGAGTTTGGACTGCCATTTGTCAGAAATGGTGTATTGTCTCCTGCTTGGGCAAGGGCTGGATTAGATGACCTACAAGGTCTTTCCAACTCTGTTAATCTAAATCTAAAATGTCTCATCAATGAAGGTGAATATATGTGTCCCAGGATAATGTTGCAGGATCCAGTCTGGGTCCATGACTAGTCTTTTGAGCTTTCAGACTAGTGCTGGACTCCATTCTCAGGAAACTTTTCTCCAGCAGAATGTGTGTTTTAGACCAGGGGTCGCCAACCTTTTGGACCTCAGGGACCACCAAACTCATAATTTTAGATCCCAGGGACCACTAACCGGTTCTGTGGGCATGGCCTAATTTGTGGGTGTGGCTTGGTGGTCACGTGACTGGCTGGGCATGGTTTGCATGTAAATATTATAAATATTTATATAAATATTGAATTTTTTTATTAAAAAGAGCAACTTTTACCCAAAATCAGGCAAAGCAGGCAGATTGAGTTGCTCACAGAATCACAGATTCATTCAGAGATCTATCTATCTGTCATTGGCTAGCTCAGTCTGTCACATAAAATTTGCTTGCAAGCAAACTCACAAAATTAACTCACAACACACCATGCATATAAATATTGAATTTTTTTTATAAAAAAAGAGCAACTTTTACCCAAAATCAGGCAAAGCAGGCAGATTGAGTTGCTCACAGAATCATTCAATGATCTATCTATCTGCTAGCTCAGTCTCTCAAATTTGCTTGCTGTGAGTCTGCACTGAATTTCCTTGCAAGCAAACCTTCAGTCCTAAGGGAGGTTTGGCTGTGCTGAGCCAAAGATCCAACAATTTCCTGCTTCCTAGCTAATCTAAATCTCCCAGCACAGCATAACAGATGATGGTCAGAAAAAGGAAAAATAGCAATTTAGCAGGCAAGTTTACCTGGTAAGGAGTGAGTGAGCGGGGAGGGTTGCCGTGGGCCATGTGGGCCGTGCAGCCTTGTGTTTCTGCACAGCCCAGATTAATTGATTTGTGGGGGTGCTCTGGGGATGAGATTTCTCTGTGGCCCACCAAAATTTTCTCACGGCCCACCGGTGGGCCATGGCCCACCAATTGGCGACCGCTGTTTTAGACTATTCTCTGTGTGGTATTTATATGGTACCTGTTGTGTGTGGCTTTTTATATGTTGATTGGGGTGTTAGCAACTTAATAGCCAGTCATCAACACCCCAATCGGCATCTTAAAAGTCCCACTGTCAGCCTTCAAGATTTCTTTCCTTTGCTTTGCATCTTTCAGCTGCCATAGTAACTGGGGGGAGGGGTGAAATAAGGGCTTTGAGGGTGTGGGTAATGGGCTGGAGGCTTTGAGAATAAACTGTATAAGTTGGGAGAAAAGTTTCTTGTTTATGTTTCTTCTATGCGCAGGCACAACTCTTTATCAAAATAGGCCAAGGTCAACAGACAGATGCCTGCACATGACATTATATACAACTTTAATCGGATGGACAGTTTGAAGTATTGTGGGTGGGAACATTGTTATCACTTTGTATATGTGGTTTTCGCATGCAATTCCTCAGATTCAGAATTCCTTTGATGCTACCACTTGATTTCCAGTAAAAGATATCTTTTCTCTAATTAATGGAGTCTAAGTGTTTCTTTCTTGGATTTTGAATAGAGCACCACCTGACACCCACACAACAAGCACCATATAACTACCACACACAGAATAGCCTAAAGCACTAGAGAAATTTTCCTGAGGATGGCCTCCAGCATAAGTCTGAAAACTTGGAAGACTAAATTCTAGTCCTGATGACTGACCCAGACTAGATCCTACAAGACCAAATGTGGTATTCAGATCATGACTAATCCTTCTTTACTTCTTTAAAGTAGTAAAGAGTTAGGAAGCAATACAACTCTCTCTCTCTCTCTCTCTCTCTCTCTCTCTCTCTCTCTCTCCTCTCTCCTCTCTCCTCTCTCCTCTCTCATAAATTAAAACTTTAAATAAAAAATCTATGCAACATTAATATTTAATTAACATATTGTTAAATGTAGACCATAAAGAAAAATAACATTTCATCTTCTCAGTTCAACAATATAATGTCATCTCAGAAATGGAAAAAAAATAAACCCATTTCTTGAATCCATTCTTTAATATCTGGAGTGTTGTTTTATTTTCTACACATATAGGACAGTTCTCCTAGTCAATTGCCTAGTTCAACAGACCTTGAATTCTTCATAAAATGTCAGAATCCATATTTTTGGAATCCAGTTTAGCATCATGCATACATCTTCAACTTTATCTTTCCCCTTGCTGTGTCCCTGACTATTAAAAAACATGTTGCCAACCATTCATGTCACAAAACAATAACAAAATCAACCAACAGTCAATGGAGCTAAAATTGTTTTCCTAAGATATGAAACCCATTACCTGTCACTACAGTGGCAGTCATGCTTGTCAATTTGCATCTGGACATCCCTACAAAGATGACAGTTCCCATTACAACTAACAGAAGCCAAAAAAAAAAAAACCTCCTTGTCTCCTCTCTTCTATTGGCTCTTAATTGCTCAGAGCTGCTTCTTTCTGTCCACTTGATTTGATAAGCTGCCAAGGAAACAGTGTTTGCTCACATAGCTTTAAACATCCCAATGCACCATAAAGCTAAATGCATTTCTCCCCTTATGAAAATAAAGAACCACATTAAAGATATTACTGCTATGAAGCATAATGCCAAACAAACTCCAAATGATTGCTAGGGGGTGTGGACAGAGATGAAATTGAGAATAGTATCCTGGAAGATTGTTTTGATTGCTTTTGCATGCTTCTCTGCTCATCCAAAGAGAGCATCTGTACAAAGACAACCATTGATAGATGAAAAAGCCAATTTGTGATTGCAAAGATGAATGATGTTGAAGTAACCATGCTTATATTAGAGTGGCAACAACTATACAATAACTCCTAAAAAGGCTTAGACATATCTCTCCATCCTGGAACAATTCTGGGGGGGAAATGATCTGCTCATATTGTCTTTATTTTCTCCTCCTGAAGTCGTATTAATTCAAGCTTTTATACCAACATTATTATATTATAGTCATCTTTACCTCCCCAAATAGAAGTAAATAATACAGTTTGAAGAGGTGTTTCTCCATGCTACATTAGGTATTAGTGAAGATGAAAAGAATAGTGGGAATGTTTGCAGTTTTTCATGCACAGATGAGAAAAGGGCAAAGACTTGAAGAAACAATTTGCAGTGCATATCATCAGAAATATCATAGATGTTCACTGTGCATGAAAAGGAAAACTAAGGAAAAGAGGACAAATTGAATAATTTTATTAATCTTATTCATTTATTAACAATCCACCTTTCATACAAAACTTTTATTAAAGCAGATTCTAGTCTTTCTCATGAAACATTCAAAATCAATACAAATTTTTGACCATTTCCCCTTCACACTCATTTCTTAATGAGGAAAGTGGATAGAACTTTGGAAAAATCAATGTTAAGCCATCATGGAATCATTATGTTTGCTAGAAACTCCATGGTCCAGTAATTAAGTCCCCCCAAAGGTGTTTTTTTTTTCAAAAGTCAACTGGATTTCTTTGTTTTTGCTTGAAAACATTTTGTTTCTCATCCAAGAAGCTTCTTCAGTTCTGACAGAATGGTGGAGGAGAGAAGGGTTTATATTCCTGGAAGTCATCTGGTCATTAGCACACTTTCTGAGAATCGTTGAGGCCATATGGAGGTTTGTCTGTGCACTCAGGGTCACCTGTATAGTGCAAATGGGTGTGGAATCTTCTTGGAACTGCTGAAAGAACTGTGTTGTATACAGGAGATAGGTGGTGTCCTATTCCTCCCCTTCTATTGGGAGAGGATTGTCCAATCGTAATGTAGATGGCATCTTTGACTGCTCTTTCTTTTTAATTATTATTATTTTATTTATTTTCAAAGTGCTTTTCTATTTACATTTTAACAGTACTGTGTCAAGCATTTACATATATTTACAATTATTTTCAATATTAAACCTTATTTCTCTTCTCTAACCATAAATACTACATTTCCCATATCTCATAAAACTCCGACTCCTCTTTACTTTTCAATTTCCTCATAAGCCTATCCATTTTGGCGCAATCAAGTATTTTGTTTATTACCATATTCTCAGAAGCTACTTTCCAGCTCTGGGCATAACAATCCTTGCCGCTGTTATTATGTGTTGTATGACATATTGGATATGTTTCTTTAGATTTCCTTTAATCATCCCCAATAAAAACATTTCTGGTTTAAATTCAATACCATATCTTGAGTGTATTTGCACATATGAAAACCAATTCATCTTTATACCTTGTTTCTCTAGTTTTTGTATAGATTTCAGTTCACCCTTTTCATTCAATATTTCACCATATCTAACTGTTTGTTCCTTTTTGTATATTATAGGATAAGAAAATGTTTCAATAGTCGATAGCCAGACTGGAATTTTCAAATAACATTGTCTTTTAATCTTCTCCCAGTTTAACCACAGAGACTCCTGTATATAATGTCTTCTAAAATACCCCTGTGTTTTAGTTCCTTTATACCATAAAAAAGCATGCCACCCCAACAACAGATCATGTCCTTCTAATGTCAACAATCTAGTATTTCTTAGTGTTATCCATTCCTTAACCCACATCAGATTTGTAGCTTGGTAGTACAACTCCCAATTAGGCAAACCAAATCCTCCTCTTATTCTGGCATCTTGCAAAAGTTTTAACTTTATTCTCGCTTTCTTACCTTGCCATCTATATTTCAACACAATTTTATTTAAATCTTCAAAGTAGTCTTTTCCAAGCCTAATTGGAATTGTTTGAAACAAATATAAAATTCTGGGTAATATATTCATCTTGATTGTTGAAATTCTCCCTATTTGTGACAGTTGTAAGTTTTCCCATTTCGCCAAATCTAGCGCTATCTGCTGTTTAAGTTTAATATAATTATTCTCTTTTAATGTACTACATCTTGCTGTCAGATATATCCCCAAGTACTTGATCTTATTCATGATCTGAATTTTCAATAGGTCTGCCAGTTCTTCCTTTTGTCTTAATAGCATATTCTTTGTCAAAATCTTTGTCTTATCTTTACTTATTTTCAAACCAGCCACCTTTCCATATGTCTCTATCTTTTCTATCAATTTTGATGCTGTTTCTAAAGGGTCTTCTAAGATGAAAACCAGATCATCCACAAATGCTTGCAGCTTAAATTCTTCCTTTTTGATTTTCATTCCTTTTATATTCTTTTCATCTCTAATATTTCTGTTTAACACTTCCAAAGTTAACACAAACAAGGTGATAGTGGGCACCCTTGTCTTGTTCCTTTTCTTATATTAATAGAGTCTGTCAGTTCTCCCTCTATCATTACCTTTGCCGTTTGCTTATAATATATAGCTTCTATTGCTTGAATAAATTTTCTAGCAAAACCATCTGTTCCAACAGTAATAACATGAATCGCCAATTCACATTATCAAATACCTTCTGTGAATCTAGAAATATCAGAGCCATTTGTTTTTTCAGGGTGTGCCTCGTAGTATTCCAAGGTGTCCATGATTACTCTCATATTGTCTTTAATTTGTCTCTTTGGCAGAAATCCATTTTGATCAGGATGGATAAAATTATTTAAATATTTTTTAAGTCTTTCTGCCAATATCGAAGCAAAGATTTTATAATCTGCATTTAGTAGAGAAATGGGTCTATAGTTCTTAATTTGTAATGGGTCGGCCTCCTCTTTTGGAATAAGCATAATATAGGCTTCTGACCATGATTTAGGTATCTCCTTCTTTAACATAACTTCATTCATAACTTCTAGCAATGGAAGATTCAACCATTCTTGTAATGTTTTATAAAATTCTGCCGGAAGTCCATCTGGGCCTGGTGCCTTTCCATTATTTTGCTTCTTGAGTGCTTCAGTTAACTCCATCATCATTATATTGCTTTCTAACATTTTTTCAGTCTCTTTAGGTATCTGAGGTAAATTAGCATTCTGTAAGTACTGTTTAACTCTTTCCTCATCAATATTCTCTTGCATATATAATTTCCCATAGAAGTCTCGAATGATTTCCTTCTTCTCTTTGCTACCATAACAAACTTGGCCTTGGTCATCTATTGATTGCAATATTTTCCTTGATTCTTTCTCCTTTCTCAATTTGTATGGTAACCATCTACCTGGTTTGTTTGCGTCTTCAAAGTAGTTCTGTTTAGCACCTCTAATTTTCTGTGCTAATTCTTCCTTTTCTATTTGACCCAGGCCACCACACAGTTCTTGATTCAAATTCTCTCCCAATCTTCTAACTGTATATTATGCCCTTATTTTGTGCCCATGCAATCATTGGGCCCTTAACTACTTCTTCTTCCATTTCTACTTTGAGCAAATAATTATATGTTCTAGTTATAACTTTTTCTTCTTTACCAGTCAAAATTTGATCTAGTTGTTGGGGTTCCCTTTCTATTCCAAATTCCTCTGTATATTTTTATACCTTATCTGCAAATACGGCCACTAGTCCACGATTATACCCTGTTCTTTTAGTTCTTCTTTTGTTTTTAAATTTCCCTGATTATGTAGTAATTCCTTATATCTAATCCTCTTTTTTTCACCATTGTATTCTGGTAAATCACTTGACTGCTCTTTCAAAGTAGCAATTATCTTTTTCCAGAATGTGTACTTTGCTGTCTTCAAAACAGTGGCCTTTGTCTTTTAAATGCAGATGGACTGCTGAATCTTGTCCTGATGGGTTCGTTCTCTTATGTTGTACCGTGTATTTATGAAGTGATTGTTTTGAAGTTTTTGAGAGTTGCAAGGACAGGGTCTTAGGTCATGCATCTTTGAGGTAGCTAAAAGAGGTTTTCATTTAAGGCAATAAAATAGATTGGGATTAAAATACGATCTCAAAATTATTTCAAAATGTTGGGTTTCAAAGCACATTCTTATTTTCTAGGCTGTTGACTTTAATACACAAGCAGCAAGATTTTTGATTTTTTTTACAAAATGTATTCACCAAGTCTGTTATAAGAATTAAATGAGGAGCACCTCAAATATTTTTTCAATATCCTTACAAACTGCCTATCATTTTATATCAGAAAAAAAAATGCCATTCTTTAGTGAACCCTACTTGGTCATTGTACTACTCCAATCTTAGTTCTAATTGTCTAGGGGTTCATGTTCCAATGTATAATGTTACTGTGTCTGCCATAATTAAGCAGCGTATAATCCATATTTAATTTGGTTGAATCAAATAAAAGCTACTTTCTTTGTAAGTTCATGCAGTTATTCTAAAGTTCTCTGCCTAAACTATTTAGAATTTAAACTCCAAAGCCAGCTGCGTTAAAACAAACAGAGCTTCAATGTTTTGAACCTCAGGTTTTTCCAGCATTTTTCTAATGTAAATGAACAGGAAGTTCATAGAAATAATTTAAATGGCAGCTGACTCAGTTAAAAAAATCACATGGAACTATTGCAGTATTCTATAAGATTAAATATTGGAGGGTTGCTTGGGGCATTCTTGAAAGCAAGAAATAAAAACTAGATTTTTAGTGTCCTAAGCAATAGCTGCCATTCTTACAAGGCCCTGCCATCAGAAATAAATAACAGGGTAATGGGATGTCATCACTTCAGAGTAGCCCTCAAGAGGTTCATAAAGCAATTACTTTGACAGTTGGTCTTGGTCCACTTTCTTTATGAAAACCTCTCAATAAAATGATAATGTAATATTATATGTCATGGAGAGTCATTAAATTAGTATTTCTTTGGCAGTTCAATTAAGATATATAAGAGAGTTACATTGAAACCCCAAGGAGGAAACTACTGCCCTATTTTATTTCTTCTTTGTTAATTAAAATAATGAATCATTAAAAGCACTGGATCTAGGCTACATTGCTATGTTACACTACACTATAGCCTATACTGGATTAAAAATAATAATTGTGGGGTATTCTCTTCCCATTAGGGTATCTGATGATACTGTTGAAACAAAAACTTTATTTAATTTTTTTTTAAAAAAAATCTCTTGCAAAATGCTTTGGAAATGCTCTTGTTGATGTGATTTCATTTGGAATGCTTTTTCCAAATATATTCTCAGTGGCCATCCACTGGAGAACAATTAATTCACTATAACAACAAGAACTTAGTCAAATGCATTATAGATGAACTGTTTATCTGAAACATGTTCAAATAATACCTGGCAAAATTCTGCTCTCTTATTTATTTTGGATCCTAAGGCTGTATCGTTGGTCTCATGTGATGCAAAATGAGTGGCTTTTTTTTACTATTTTGTTTAAATTCTGCCATGTGTTCAGTGGTGTGGATGATATTATGCTGCAATGTGATTAAAAGTAACTGGTTCTGTACTGAATTTATCCATCTGAGGAAAGTTGCAATTGGATTGCAGGAAGTTTGGCAAAAGGATTTTTTTTACCTAGATAAACCTAGCGTTTCAGTGTCCAGCTAAAGTGTAGCTAGATTGGCCAATGATGGGATTGTTACCAAAAACAAGAGCTGTAGTTAGAATGCAGCATTAGTAGTTAGAATGCAATATTGAAGGCTGACTCTGTCCACTGCCCAGAGTTCAATACTGACTGGCTTAAAGTTACCATCCTTCTGAGGTTGGTGAAATGAGAACCCAGATTGCTGGGGGCAATATGCTGTCTCTGTAAACTGCTTAGAGAGGGCTGTAAAGCACTGTGAAGTGGTATATAAATATAAGTGATATTGCTATTGCTAAAACCATGTTTTTTATTTCAGATTGTCTTGAAGCAATTTCATTTTCTTTATGCTGAAATAACTGATTTTTAATTCAAATATCGCTAGCATGCCAAATTTTCCTGAGGAAGGTTGTTAGTGTAACCACATAAGGATGTTCTAATTTAGTTTCAGGACTATTGCTGTCTCTTTTACATTTTAAATATAATTTTTCTATTACTGAGATTATTGCAAAGGTTTCCTAATTTCACTGGACCATCAGGTTTTGGTCCCTGGTTGCACTCTTTGCTTTAAGTGACAGCACCATATTCTTAATACTAAAAATTAGGGACATGTGATTCATCCAGGGGTATAATTTGAATGGTTGATCTGATGCATTGAATTGGTTCAACGATTCAATTTAAACATTTGATTCTGAAAAGATGATTCAACTAAATGGTCTTCAGATTAAAGCTTTGCACATCTTCCTGGAAATAAAGATAGCTATTTATATACATTCTTTCTTCTTTTGAATAAGAGTCTGAAATAATATTTATATTTGAAACATTGGATCTTATTCTTGAAGTGTATATCAATGAACCAAAAGGCAAGTTTAACAAAGGCTTTTCCCCAATTTATGCCACCCACATGTGCAAAACATCAGTCATAATGGCTGGGAATTATCAGACCTAGGAATCTGGATATCAGGCAGTGAAAACCTGACTCACTCTATCAAAATATATAAAATGAAAACTATCAGGTTAATCTACACAGAAGTTTAGTTCTGTTGTTTTTCATTCCACAAGCCATAATGTGATGAAGAAAGCATAATAGTTTGTTCTCAATATTTTTTCCTGTAGGATAGTTTGGGATCCCTTAGAAGCTCTCAGCAAGACCATAGAGACCTCTCATCTTATAATGTGTTATAACAAAACCTGATGCTAAACTAATCCTAATAATTCAGTCCCTGGGAGACTTTACCTATGTCAGTGAAGCATAGACTAATTCTGAGCCAGGTTCTGTTTTCACACAAAAAGGAAGAAAGGGGAGGAGAGGAGAGGAGGGAAGGGAAGGGCACAAAAGGTTTTATGTCTACTTTGACAGCGGAGGAGAGAAGAGGAGATCTCATCTAACAACTGTTGTTGCCTAAGGAGTACAAAGGCATATCATCAATATAATGATGCTTACAATTACGTGTAGCCTCTGGGAGCATCAAACATTTTGTAGTGGTGTGGCACATAAGTTTGAATGTTACCTAATGAGAGATGCTGACATTCTATCTACTGGTCAAGCAGACAACCCTGTTCAGTTCCTTGCAAACTAGTTTCTCAGTGAATCACTTTGCATTAAACACATGTCTATACAGTGAAAAACTAACATTGCTTTCTTATTCTTATTGATTCCCAAAATCTATTCTTTCCAGATTTAAATTGAGCAGAGGGACAGTGCTAGAATAGAATGTTCAGTGGTAATGAACCCTTGTGGATTCAAACTTTGACGTTTCCTGTTAAAAGATCTCAAGCAGGCTTCCTATTTCTCAGGAACCAGAAATAACTTTTGTCACTTAGACTAGGCATTTCTTGGCTTAGAAATGCAACTAAATATTTCTGAAACTAAGGGAATGATATAAATTAAATTCCCTGAACTTTTTTTAAAAAAAATAACTTTCCAGCCTGGATGCCTTCCAAATGTGTTTTGATTAGAATTCCCAGCTGAAATTGTGCAAATTAAAGTTCCCAAACTTCTGAAGACTACTAAGTTAGAAAAGACATCTACTTCTATAACTGCTGATCTAGACCTAAAAGTAATTAGTTGAAATTACATCAAGTTCCACAAGGCAAGAGAAAAAGGGAGATGAGAATTTGAACCATATTTTTAAGTGGGTGGACTTATTTCACATTTTCAAGTTATTGGACTTGTTTGGAAATCTATTGTCCTTCATATTTCTGAATTCTGCAAAGCCTTTTTCACTTGAAAAATTCAAATATACTTTAGGAGAAATATGCAAGATTTTATTAATGTAGACTTACAATAAAATAGAATTAGCTCATTTGTTGTGTCTCCTGTCTGGTTAAGCAGCGAGGGTCAATCTTGTGAGTCTGAAGGTAAAAACTTACCTTATCCACAACCTTTAACTGATTGATTATTTTGATCAGGTCCATCCTAAGCATTTTCCTCTGACCATTAAGCCACTGGGCATTCCTCCCTCTCTTGTCTGATTGTTTCCTCGGCAGCATCTCTTCCTTTTATTCCGCAAGGTCAACATTTTCTCACAATATTGCTTTCAGAACTGGTGTGAGCCTCCCTGGTTCCTCAGTGAACTCAAGGAGAATATCCATTGTGACCTGTACTTAGGTGAACAGTGCTTTAGTGATTTTCTCCAATAACCTGAAATTGGAAGGTGATGTAATACTGTTTAATCTATTTATTCTTTACAGTATGCTCCGTGAAGTCCTCATGAGGTCCATTGGGGGAGAGAGGTTGGGAGACCCAGCAGTGATGCTTATTTCTTTTCAGTGACAAGGCTATTTAAGTTAAAGTGATAGATCAGTCAATCAATCAGCATTGAGTATCATAAGACATTCTGTATTTATGTTGACAAGGCCTTCCTTAATTCATCATTAAAAGTTGCAGGATACATCATGTGCAAATTAAATACCTTCTAGGTTATCAAGAGTTCATATTGCATATTTATTTGAGAGTAGGAGCACGTGTATCACCCTAGGGCTTAATCTACTTGTCAATTCCCTTCAAGAAATCAAGCTGATTCAATTTGAAATGGTGAGCTAAATCAAATCAGTTCAAATCATTGATCTGACAAATGACAGAATCAATTTCAAGAGCATCCCTTCCAGTTCAAAGTTTTAAATGATATGAAATTTTGATTCCAAAAGTTGCCTTTTCATTTTCAAAATAAAGTTTCCAATCAAAGCATTGCACAACTCTATTTCCAGAAATTGCAAATGGTATTTCACCACTAAAATGTAGTTCCATAAAATGATTATTTTAAAGGAAGAAATGGTTAGCATGCATCTTCTGACATGTCATTATTTTACCCATTTTCTCCGATGTACTGCTACATATCTCAAGTGATGTTTCTGGCTCTAGTTGGGTATCTTTTCCTTCTTATTCATGCCATGTTATATCAAATGAGCCAGGTGTTCTATTGTGTGCCTTTTTTCTCTTCAGCTACATAAGGAATCATCTGGTTAAATACCGTAGTTCTCGAATATATCATTAGCATGTCATCTTTATTTTTTTCTTACTTTTCTCTCATTCTTCCCACTTAGGCCTTTGTCATCATTAGGGGTCAAAACAGCAACCCCCCAAAGCATAAGTTGATTGAAAAGCTCAGTACAGGTAGTTCTCAACATATGACTACAACTGAGCCCAAAACTTTTGTTGCTAAGCGAGACGGTTTTTGTTTTTAAAACAATTTTATTAGTTTATAATATAGCATATAAAGAAAATACAAAAGTACATAGTAAGCAAATAGGGAAGGGAAAAGTGAGGGAAAGAAAAGGGGGAAAGGAAAAAAAGACATTGACTTCTGAATCCCTTTGGTGCACTAGAATAAGGCATTAACATCAAACCTCAACTTTTTACTTTTACATAATAGTCTAAACTAGCCATTTCTTTAACAACAAATATATCTAATTGGTAAAACCCAAAATTAAAATTTCATTTTTTGCCACCTTAAGCCCAAAGTCCACTAAGCAAGACAGTCATTAAGAAAATCTTGCCCACTTTATGATCTTTCTTGCCACAGTTGTTAAGTGAATCATTGCAGTTGCTTAATAACATGGGTATTAAGTGAATCTGTCTTCCCCATTGACTTTGCTTGCCAGAAGGTTGCAAAAGGCAATCACATGACCCTGGGACATTGCAACCATCATAAATACGAGTCAGTTGCCAAGTGTCTGAATTTTGATCACATGACATGGGGATGCTGCAATGATCATCAGTGTGAAAAATGATCATAAGTTCGTAAGTCACTTTTTTCAATGCCATTTTTCAATGCCATAACTTCGAATGATCACTAAATGAAAGTTGAAGACTATCTGTCTTTCCACTAACTATAAGTATTTTATGTGAGAAATAGGAAATCTCCATGAGCCAGTAGCAGACAGCACAGAAAATACAGTACATGCAACATCATTATTTTCTTCTATAAATATGTTTTGTTTTCAAGCTGTCCTGTTACAATTCTTGTTAGAGATGCTAGTAAGATAATGATTTCTGATTTAAAAATCTTCACCTTCATTTTGGAACAAATATTCCAGTTGCAATACATCCTTCCTATTTCAGTCTTGAGAGGAAGTAATTGTAATTTTTGCTTTACTTTGCAGTGGGGGAAGAATGAAGAATAGCTCTAATCCACTTCCCTTTAGAATAATATTGTGGAATGTGTATGAGGGAAGGCATTTGCTATCAAACCTCCCCCCCCTCCTGCCCAAGACTGAAACTCTTCATTGCAGTTAGCAATAAAGGATTGATACATAATAGTTTTAAGAAACCATTGAAATTTCAAGGTAAATAGCAATGCAGGACTCAAAATCATAGCCAGAAATTCCAAGTGCCAAAGAAAGAAGATAACATGGTGAGATGAGAATTATATCTACAAGTGTTGCTTTTCAGCACTGATTGCTTTAAATCAGGATTTTTTCAGGCATTTAATTCTAGTTATTTCTCAAATGTTCACCTTCCAAAGTCTTCAAGATGTGTACACTTGATTCTGAGATGAAAAGTGTGTTTGGGACTTTGTACTTATAGATCAGGGAGTTTTAGAATTGTTGAATGAGAAGAGCAGGCAGAGCTGGAGGGGCAGAATTAACAGGTTATCAGCTTAGAATCGTTACATTCCCACAAGTGGTCCAATCCATGCCCTCCTGAATTCCATGGCACCAATTTAGTGTTGAACTTTAGTTGAATAGTTTCTTGTGTATAGGCTTAGATTTATTTAAATGCTGCAATATGATTCTGATTCTTTGCCCCTGACACTTGTCTTCTAGACCAGGGGTCCCCAACCGCCGGTCCGCGGAACAAGCCTTACCGGGCCGCTGGTTGCTGGGCGCCGCCATCTTTTTGGTAAAAAAGTGCTTCCGGTGAAGCTTTTCGGGTAGAAAGCTCACGGAAGCTTTCATCAAAAAAAGATGGCGCGCACTCGGTGAGCTTTTCGGGTAGAAAGCCATTTCTACCGAAAAGCTCACCGGCGCTAAGCGCGCCATCTTTTGGCTAAAAGTGCTTCGGTGAGGTCACCGGAAGCACACGTCAAAGATGGCGGCGCCAGTTACGCCTTGATACCGGGCGCGGCGCCAGCTGATGCGGAACCGGGCCGCGTCGTCGAAAAGGTTGGGGATCACTGTTCTAGCGAAGAAGACAATTCACTTATCCACAGCTGTTGTCAGATTATCTGCTTCTATCCCCAGCCTTCTTCTTCCTCTGAAAAGGAGTGATTAGACTGATGTACAGCCTGTTCCCACCCCCTCCATTCAGTTAGATCACAGATTTTTGCTGATGGTCTCTGAATAACTGTGCTAATCAATGAACCTTATGTCTGGAGACTGATGCAATCTCTGTGGTGCTCCTTTTGAACACTTAGAATTCAAGATTCACCCTCCTCTTCAATTCCCCAAGAATATGGATTGTTTTCTCAAAAGTGGAAAAGAACACTTTGATGAATCCTTTATCAAGATTGCGCTTCCAGTGAAAACTAGAGAAAGAAAAGTCTAACATCTCATGCAAACATTTATTGCTCTAAGGTTGTCAAACTTTTTATTTCTTGCTCTTGAGACAAATACAATATGATGGAATACCTGGACTCAACTATTTTTTAAACAGTCAATGTTCTGAACAGAATGATATATGCTTTCAATAAATGATAGTTGATTGGCAAATTATTCTGTGAAAGGAAGTGAGCTCAAGTTCTCAAAAAGGAATTGTTCCAAGGAAAGTAAAAGTACCATTTTCAGGAAGTTTTTGTGACTTTCTGTAAAACAGTTTTATTTTTTTAGTCAATTTTCTTTTCTTTTTCGTTTAGTGCCAAACTTTACCCCTTTCCCAAACAGACATCCATTAAAATGAGCCTTTCTTTTCAAGGATGCTAGTAGAATTCAGTCATCAACTCCTCCTTTATTAGAAATGTAAAAGTTATATCTGTAATTGCACTCTCTGTAGAAGCAGAGAAAAATATTTATTATTTTAAAATTTTACTGGATCTTTATTTTAAAGTGAATTGACATGATTCATGCTTCCTGTACTAAGACACAGGAACAAATGTTTGGATTGTTCTCTTCTCTACATATTGCAATTCAAATTTCAGTGCAAAAGTAGAGAGATCTGGCCCATAGTCAGACTAGACTGAATGGATATTATTGTCATCACCATCATCATCTCTAAAAAAAATACAGCAAGAAAACCCAGCATTGTAACATAGCAGGGAATGAAATAGGACCTTCAGGCTCCCACCCTTGGCTGCTCCTCCTTCACCTCCAGCCTTCCACCTCACCCCATTTACAGCCAGCTTTCCTCCTCTGTTGGCCCTTCCCCAGCCATTCACCCTGGCCAATGGGCCTTTGGCCCTCCACCCCACACCTTTTGGCCCAGCTCATTCACAGACACACCATTTGTCCTGGGCCTGTGGCCACATGGGACAATTAGCCACCACCCAATCTCCCAGCTTCAAGAGTGGGGAAAGCAGTTTCTGGCATGGGGGGAGGGGCATGGTAGCTGAATGGCAGTGGCACATGGTTTCAGGTGTGAGGGGAAGTAGCTTCTGGAATCGGGGCATGGCAGTTGAATGGCAGTGGTGCCTGGCTTCAGGCACAGGGGGACAGAACAACTTCTGGCATGGGGGGTGGCGGCAGCCAAACAGCAGCTTCTGGCATGGAGTTGGAGGCCAACTTCCTGTTCAATGTCAGGCAGGATCAAGGTGGCATGGGGTAGAGGCCAGAGTCCATGAGCAGAGGCAATGGAGGGGACCGTGGAAAAAAAAGGAAGGCACTGCTCTGCAGGTTTTTTTTTAAGTTGCCAGTGGCTCCAGACAAAGTGGAAAGCTGGCAGGCAGTGTTGGGCAGGGGCCTTCCCATTTTGACCCCACTAGGAAGGGAGGGAGAGTAGAAATGAAGGAAGAGGGGGGAGTGAGATCGCATCACAACTGCTTCCATCCCTAGCCCCATGGAAGGCTGCAAGAAGCTTCTATCTCAGCTTCCCTATCTCATTCCTTTCCTCCCCAATATTGCAGCCCTCCTCTAGGTTTTCTTCCTCACCACCTCTCTTGCAGCCTTTTGTGGTGAGTTATTTTTCTTTTTTCAGTCTCTTTTATTTTGTTTTTGAACAAACCTTACATGTAAAGATCCAGCTGCTGCCAAGGTCCCACCCAGCACCCCAGAGTTACCTGTTACTAGACACGACACCTTGCTTGCTTGCTTTCCAAGCCACCCTGTACTTGATCCTGCCTGTCTGGCACTGAATGGGCAGTTGGTTTCCTACTCCGCACCGAAACCACTTTCCCCCATTCCTGAAGCCATGTGCCACTGCCATTTGGCTGCTGTAGCCCCTCCATTCCTGGTTGGGTTGAAGGGCATGGGGGCCATTTGCCAGAACGAGTGGCCAGGGGAGGGCCAGCAGAGAAGGAAAGCTAATTGTAAATAGGCTGAAGTGCGAGACTGGAAGCGAAGGAGCCTGAAGGTCCTAGACCTGCTGGGAATGGGCACAAGCATATCTATTTTATCTCTGCTTTACTGCCAACATACAGTATATATGAAGTTGGTGAAGATCTGGTCTTATAAGTGAGTCTGATATTCATTTGTTTGCTGGCTGGCTTGTAATGGACAGCCTTGGCTTGTAAAGGCTTCCTTGGGAATGGAAAGAAACCTTACATGTACATGTCATGTGAAGATTCTTCACTGCAAGCAATTTTGCTATCACCTCAAAAATGACTCTTCAGTGATGTCAGCAGTATCAGTTTACAGATCCAGTTCACTACTGTCATGCAATAAGTTATGCACTTCCTTCTACTCTTTGAATGAGACTACTTTCAAAGACTGAGGACAATCATATCCATGTTGCAAGGAGAAGTAACTACAAGGGTTCAAAATTAGAATAGATGTGCACTATGCCCTCCAACTGCCTTAATTTATATTTATGTGTAGACAGGTGCCTGCATGAATTTAGTGACTGTTGCCAGAGTGTCCTATACAGACTCCAATTCAACAAAAGAGCTACCTCTTTCACATTTTCATAAATTTACACCACCCCACAGAGCTGTAATTGAATGATAAGTGTTACCATAGCAACTGCTGTGATTAATTAAAATACTTGGTTGTAGTAAATTAATAGATGCAGAGGAATATTTTTGTTATAAATAGTGCAATCTGTTTATGCTCAAAGACTTTCTCCCCTCCTTTCATTCTCTGCTGAGAAATTGAGCTATTTTTCCCCTCTCAGGGTTGATAAATCATTGTGATTCCCCATAAACTTACAAAATAATTCTCTTTGCTTAATAGCTGCTCAAGGCATGTAACAAAATAGAGAGCAGGAGGAGGATTTCCACAGAGCTTAATAAGATGTGCACCATTCAGCGTGGATTGGGGGAGTAGATGGGAAAGATCATTGAGAAAAAGATAGAAATACATGTTTCCTTCTCCTAATCTTTTTCTGGTCCTTTCTAGAGACCACCAGAAGCTTCTTTCCACCATTAACATTTTCAAGTATTTTTTTTTAGATTCCTTAGCTGCTAAATTGTTTTCTTTTTCAAAGCTTAGTATATAATATGATTTTCTAGAGCCCAGATAACTTTTTGTTAAGTTTGGCTGCCTTTTTCCTAACTAGAAATGCTTCTTGCTGTCTGAAATAATTGTCAGTTGGAGACTGGATTGGTTTGGATTTGCAGGTCTGGAATTCCCCTGGCTGTGCAGGGCTGCAATTGTGAGCATGAGTAGTAGAGAGTATTACAGAAAAGAATATTATTAGACAATGTCAACCCTGAAGTGAACTGGGCTGTGGCCATCTTGGAGGCTTCAGGGTTGACACACAACGATGGGAGGGGGGAAATAGTTAGATGGGGTTTTGTAGCCAAAACAATAAAGTGTTCCTGTGGGAACCAAGGACATTCTCACAAGTGGCTGGCCAGAGAAGGAGCAAGTAACCAAGCAACTGGCCAGCACCTGGATTGGACAGTGACTTGGGGGGAAGGGAAAAACTTTTGTTTTTAATTAGGTGAAAGCCACGGGAACTTTCAGATTTGCCTCTCACCAGTTGTGCCAATATGAAGTATCCAATAAACTGTTCTTTGAGGAACCTGCCTGCCTCTGAGTTCTTTTTTCTATGGATGCATTACTTGGAACGCTGACATCAAGCTGACTCTCCAAATTCCTAATCCTCCAATATAAATCGGAGCCACTCTCCAGGATCCTGAGCCCCAACTGTTTGCTCAACCTTTCACGGGAGCAGCAAAGACTCAGAGAAGATTACAGAGATGGAGAAACAAGGGGAGGAAATTGCAGGTGCTGTTGCTGCCTCCTTAGAGGCTGTATAGACCCTCCCTGGAGGCCAGTGGGTGATGGAGGTAGTGGCTAAGATCACTTTCCAGATAGTGATCTGGCCAAAAGTCCATGCTGAATGGCCAATCACTGGGCCAAGGAAGACTTCAGGTGCAGGAGCTCAGTCAATGGTGTGGTGAGAGACCTGCCGGTGACCTTGACTTGGAAGTCAATGACCACCATCCACCAATGGAGGGCAAAGGGACCTCTGGAGCTGGATGAGTCTGGAGACTGGAGATATCAGACAGCGGTCCATAACCAAACCCCAGAGGCCTGCCAGAGAGGTTCGACAGGAAAGCCTGGAGCAACACTGCCGGGTCAAGTGGACTAGGACGATCCTGACCCAGCCAACCTTGACATTCTCTCCTAATCAGTATCAAGCCTCCATCCCAGCAACACAAGTGTCACGTCCCCTCTACTATTCCTCAGTCAGGTGCAGGAAGAACATGACCTTGACTCTAAAGAAGAATTATTATGTCTAACCACATACGCTCCATGAAATTCCCCCCTCCAAACGTCCCAGACTCAAGAATGTGGCAGTGTTTCCACATCTGGTGCTAATATGGCTTCCAAAGCTGATAGGTGTCCCCCGCTTGAAAAAAATCACATCCTGAAAAATACAATAAACAAAACACAACAAAGGGTTAACGCTTTGTCATCAACCACTTAACCCCCTCCCCTCCTCCAAGGGGACCTTTTGGCTTGTCGGGGAACTTGTAATGGAATTGCTTAGCCAATCTATCTGCATGTACATCCCAACTTTTCATTCAAGTAGCTTCTGACAAAGGGTCTTTCCATAGTATTAAATGTTGTAATTGTCCTCTGTGTAATCTAGTGTCGAGGATTTTCTTGATTTCATAATGGTGTCACCTTCTACTACTAAAATTCTGGTGGGAGCTTCTGGTATGGGTTGTATATTGGAACCAACAGCAGGTTTCAACAAGCTGCTATGGAAGACTGGGTGTATTTTCCCTAATAATTGAGGGAGGCTCAGTTGAACAGTAACTGGATTGATTACTTTCGATATAGGAAAGGGACCCAGGAATTTAGGTCCCAATTTTTTACTAGGAAGCTTCAACTTAAGATATTTAGTTGACAAAAACACTTGGTCACCCACCTTAAAAGATCTATGTTTGTCTGCCTGTATTTTATATTCCCCAGCTGCTTATGCTAGAGCTTTTTTCGTATCCTCCCAACCCTTTTTTTTAAATGATTCCATCCAATCTGTTAAGGAGATGGATGTTGGGAGTTCTTTAGGTAACTCAGGTATAGGAGCAAAGTCCATGCCAGTAGTGATTTGGAAAGGAGTCGATCTGCTGTGTACCACATTATTATAAGCCACTTCTGCAACAGATCCACCCAGTTTTCTTTCTGATAATTTATATAACATCTAACCATAGAGTTCACACATTCAGTGGTCCTGTTACAAGAAGGATGAAAAGCTGAGGAGAGTCCTTGGGACGATTCAATGGACTTTAAAAACTCCCTCCAGAACTTAGCAGTAAATTGAACACCTAAGTCTGAGATGACTCAATGTGGAACTCTGTGAAGCCGATAAATATGCTTCACAAACAGTTTTGCCAATTTTTTAGCTTAAGGTAATTCATTACACGCTGTAAAGTGGGCTTCCTTGGAAAATAAATCGATGACAGTCGTAATCACTGTATTCCCTCCACTTTCTGGTAATTCAACAATAAAGTCTATTTCTTCCCACTGCTTTGCTGGTTCAGCTACTTGTTGGAGAAGTCAGGAGGTTTCCTGCCAGGTTTCCTGCTGGCTAAGCTGGAATCTGCTGGGGAGCTGCTGCAGGCAGCAGGAGGGGGCCCTGCAGCAGCTCCCCAGCAGAGGTTCTATGTTTCATGATGGCACAAATTGAACAGCTTTTTACATAGTCTTTGACATCAATTTCCATTTTTGGCCACCAGAATTGTCTTCTGACCAAATGTAGGGTTTTTAGAAACCCAAAGTGTCCCCCCAACCAAGAGTCATGACTGTGTTTTAGTACCATCAATCTTAGGGTACTGGGTACATAAATCCTGTTTCCTTTCCAAGCCAATCCTTCACTCATTATCAGATCGGTCTGATTTTCAGTAAACCATGGATCGTTTAAGAGTGCTGCTTTCAAATCTGTTGTCAGTTTGTTCTCAGGGAATCTAAAACTGTGTTGGGCTTGGCCTCTGGTGGTCGCTTGGCTGGCGGGTTGGGCTTCCGACAGGTTGCACTACTTCCTCTTGGTGACTGTCAAATTGGGGTTTTCTCAACAAGGCATCTGCCAAAAAATTTCTTCCCCCTGGAATATATTTTAGTTGAAAATTGAATCTCTTAAGTATTGAGCCCAGCAAACTTGTTTGGAGGAAACCTTTCAAGGGGGCTTCAGAGCCTTGAGGTTTTTGTGATCAGTCCACATCTTGAAAGGCCCTCCAGGAAATGCCTCCAAGATAATGAAGCCCATCGCATGGCAAAAGCCTCTTCCCAAACTGCCCACCTACATTCTGTGTCAGTCAACTTTTTTGACATATAGGCACAAGGCATCAGTTGGTCTTGAGAGTTATTTTGAAGTAGCACCACCGTAACAGCCACATCACTGGCATTAGCTTGGACTACAAAAGGTTTGGTTGGATCCAGATGTTGGAGGATAGGTTCCGCTGCAAAAAGGCGCTTTAAAGTTTCAAATGATTTTTGACAATTCATTGTCCAAGTAAGAGGTTGATTAGGTTTTGGTTTGGTTGGAGAAGGACCATTTTTCCGTAACTCTGTTAAAGAGAGGGCAACCTTGGCAAATGAAGGGATGAATTGTCTATAAAAATTTGCAAAACCCAGGAAGCTTTGAAGTTGTTTATGTGTTTTTGGGGGCTGCCAGTCTAACACCGCCTTCACCTTTCCAGGATCCGTCTCAATCCCCTGATTTGACACTTGGTAGCCCAGGTAGTCCAAAGACTCTATGGAATTTGCATTTTGACAGCTTTGTGTGTAGCTTGCCAGCTAAAAGTTTCCTCAGTACTTGTCTGAATAATTTTACATGCTCTTCCAGGGTCTCTCTAAATATAAGAATGTATCCAAGTAAACAAGGACCCCCTTGTACAAATGTTGATGTAACACTTCATTGATTAGCTGCATAAATACAATGGGGGGGGGCTTGGAATCCAAAAGGCATGACTTGGAACTGAAAACTCTCCAGGAAACTGACATGCAGCACTCTTAAACAATCCATGGTTTACTGAAAATCAGACCGATCTGATAATGAGTGAAGGATTGGCTTGGAAAGGAAACAGGATTTATGTACCCAGTACCCTGAGATTGATGGTACTAAAACACAGTCATGACTCTTGGTTGGGGGGACACTTTGGGTTTCTAAAAACCCTACATTTGGTCAGAAGACAATTCTGGTGGCCAAAAATGGAAAATGATATCAAAGACTATGTAAAAAGCTGTTCAATTTGTGCCATCATGAAACATAGAACCTCTGCTGGGGAGCTGCTGCAGGGCCCCCTCCTGCCACCTGCAGCAGCTCCCCAGCAGATTCCAGCTTAGCCGGCGGTCAGTATGACAATTCCACCAGCGAGACCAGCACCACCAAGTTTTAGAATAACATTTGACGGGAAGTCTGAAAAACTTGCTTATTATGGGTTGATTACCACGCTTCATCACTTTTATTTTATCTTCATTTTCATCTACTCTGTCAGGTTCTCAAAATCTAGCCTGGAGTAGCTCAACAAATGCATCTGCATCATTTAGCTCCACAGCTTCCTCATTATTTCGCTGAGCTACCCAGGTGGAAGCGTCTCCTTCATCCATCCCATCTGTAATCGCGGAAACTAAGTTGTGCTCTGTTTCATATTGGTCTCCATATTGACCTATATGTGCCCAGATTCAGCTGAGGAAATAAGCAAGTTTTTCAGGCTTCCCATCAAATGTTACTCTAAAACTTGGTGGCGCTGGTCTCACTGGTGGAATCACCATAGCGACTGCTGGCTGAGCTGGAATCTGCTGGGGAGCTGCTGCAGGCAGCAGGAGGGGGTCCTGCAGAAGCCCTGTGAGGGATGGCAGGCAGCGGGTGGCTGGCAGCAGTGGCTGCTGGCTGCTGGATAGGGGACATCTGCTGAACTGGTTGCCGAGTTGGAAATGGGGTGACAGTTGCAGCCTGCTGCTGGATCTGACCTCATTGCTGCACCAGGATTGTTGCTTCAAATTGGCCCCATGGTGGTCCTGAAATAGGTGCTGAAGCTGGTGCTGGCATCCACTGGCATTGGACCAGGATAGAATCTCCAGCCTGGGGAAATATATTCAGCAGGAGGTAGCATAAAGGTTGGCTGGTGAGGGGGGCAATTGGAAGTTGCAGCATCCCAAATGCTGGTTGCATCTGCTGTCTCCCCCCTGCTTCTTGCCCCTGCCATGCTGAGCCAATTCTCTGGTCAGTCTAGCTGAGTGGAATGATGCCTATGCCATGGTGGCTCCACCGCCATGGTGGCTCCACTTTTCCTAGATCAGGAAAAGTGAATGTGGGTTGTGTTAAGTTCCATCTTGGTTGGGGAGGTTGCAATTGTGGGATACAACTTCTCAATTCAAGTCACTCAAAATGCTTTGGAAGCCCTGCCAACAATTGGTTGCGAGACGGAGGCAACAGGTTCCATTATTGGGAGTTGTCAGGCCCCAAAGCCCCCACGTCTCTCCATTCTGACTCATGGCCTGACTTTGTTGGGCTGGAGTAGGAAAGATGTTCAGGTGGCCCATCCTCCGGTCCCATCTCTGGAGTTGGATCAATCTGGCAACTTTTCCAGGAATCCATCTCTCCTCCTTTGTCTCTCCATTGCAATTTCAATGATTTGCACAAATTCTTCAGAAGGAGGATACCGGGTCTCGATCAGTCCTCCAGTATCCGTTCCCATCCTTCTTCTGTGATCTCCTCCTTCTCCTCCATCTTTGCTGAGACTTTACACTGCCTGAACTTTAGGTCGGTACTGGGGCTCAGCACCCCAGACAGCCCCCTTTTGGGGTGCTGGTAGCTATTTGGAGATTTGGGATAATGTCAGCATTCCAGAAAACCTCACCTCCAACAAATAACTCCAAGATAGACATGCTCTCAAAGTCTTCTTTTATTAAAGTAGTAAACTGGCACATCTGGGAAATCCCGAATATGAAAGTTCCAGGTTTCCCTCCAATAAGTAAAATATTACAAATTCACCCCCTGCTCCCATCATTCCATCACATGCTCCAATCACCATCTGTCCCAACTTGAGACCTCTACTACTCCTCAGCTAGGTGCAGGAACAACATTATCTTGACTCTAAAGAAGAATACTATTATGTCTAACCACATATGCTCCATGAAATTCCCCCCACCCATCTTCCCAGGCTCAAGAATGTTGCAACGTAGAAACTTCTGGTGCTAATATGGCTTCCAAAGCTGACAACGAGTGGTTAGCCCTCTACCAGCTCCATCATCGCAGTCAAGTCCTGGAATGCAGCACAGCCCATCGAGGCAGAGCTGCATGGGGAACCCTCTGGGTCACCCACAACCCCAGGAGAGATTGGGTCAACACTGGGAACTTATCCGCTTCATAGTGGTGCAAAAAATGATGGAAGTAGTGATTCTAGGACTGACATGGCTAGACAACTGTGGCCCCACTATCTAATGGGAAGGGGGCCACAGAAAACTGAGACTGAGAGTAGGTCCCCTCCCTCCTCCAGATATAGCCATGGGGAAACCTGACTGATGGCTGAACATCACTAAGCAAGATGAAAAAGCCAAAACCATATCAGAACAAACCCCAGGGACATCCCAGATACCTAAAGAATACCAGGACCTAGCAGGAGTCTTCAGCAAGGAAGAATGCAACACCTTACCATCCCATTGCCCCATCGACTGTGCCATTGAATTTGTGCCCAGGGAAAAACTATCCAAGCCAAAAATGTACTGCATGACCCCAAAAGAAATGAAAGAGCTAAGAGAGTACATCAACACAAGCCTACTGAGGGGATTCATACAGCCTGCAAAATCAAAAGTAGCTGCCCTAGTCCTATTCAAAGAGAAAAAGGATGGGTCAATGGGGCTATGCATAAATTTTAGGGAAATTAATGCTGTACGCATGGAAAATATGTACCCACTCCCCCTCATGAAGGACCTATTAGGCCACCTAGCAAAAGGAACGGTGTTTACCAAGCTAGACCTATGAGAGGCATAGTACCAAGTGCAGATTAGGGAAGGGGATGAGTGTAAAACTGCATTCAATTGCCCCCTAGGAAGCTTTCAATTTAAAGTAATGCCATTTGGTCTCTCAGGAGCCCCTGCGGTGTTTATGCAACTAATCAATGAGGTGCTGCATGAGCACCTCTACAAGGAGATCCTCATGTATTTAGATGACATTCTCCTTTTCACCAAGACCCTAGAAGAACACTTTAAACTAGTACGTCAGGTGCTAAAAAAATATCTTGGAGGCCAAACTATACGCCAAGCTCTCAAAATGTGAATTTCATTAGTCCTGCCTAAATTACCTCGGATATCAGGTAACTAGTGAAGGAGTGGAAATGGACCCTGGCAAAGTCAAAGCTGTTTAAGAGTAGCAAGCCCCTTCTACCTGCAAACTGCTTCAAAGCTTCTTAGGGCTTGTGAACTTCTACCAACAGTTCATCCTCTCATTCACTGAGATTGCTCTCTCCATCGCCAAACTGTTAAAAATGGGAGGGGTCAGTGGTGCCGCAGTTCTTGATGAATCCGGCCTGGTTGACGCTGATGTCGACGATGTCCCGAATGCGCTTACCGAGGACGCGTTCGAAGATCTTCATAGTGTGTGACAGTAACCTGACCGGTCTGTAGTTGGAGCAGTCCGCTGGGCTGCCCTTTCCCTTCCAGATCGGAACAGTGGTGCTGCGGTACCAGTCGTGTGGCACTTTTCCCGTGGAGACAAGAATTACAAGAGCGAGGATTTAAAATTGACCAGTGGGTATACCTCCAAATCCATAGTAGATATAAACAAGATAACAAAGATTTCGGAATTTATAACAAACTCCAGCACATAGATAAAATTTTATTAGGATCAAACAAAAAAAATATAACTAAATTTTACAAATACTTACTGGAAGTGGAATTAGAACAAGAGATAGTCAAAGGAAATATGATAGCTTGGAGCAGAAACATCGGACGGAGTATTACATTAACAGAATGGGAAAGGATTTGGAACAGAAACAACAAGATCACAAAATCGGCAGCTTATAAAGAAAACGCATACAAAATGTTTTACAGATGGCACCTTCCCCCTTCGAGGTTGGCGAAGATGCACTCCAACATGAGTCCAAAATGTTGGAAATGTAAAAGTATAGACGGAACCTTTTTCCACATGTGGTGGTCATGTAAAGAAACCCAGAAATACTGGCAAAGAATTAGAAAATGGCTAGAGGAGATAACCAAAGAACAAATTGAATATAAACCAGAGTCCTTCCTATTAGGGATTTTTGACAAACAATTACCAAAAAAGATGAAGTATATAATAATACATATCTTAACAGCGGCCAGGCTAGCGTTTGCTCAGTGCTGGAAACTATCTCACATACCTACAGAACAGATGATCATCCAGAAAATTTCAGTTTGTGCAGAAATGGACAAACTAAACCTAGCCCTAAAAAACAAAGAGTCTTCAATATATTACAACAACTGGAATCCCTGGTACAAGTGGTTAGATCAAAGATAGATCGTGTATTATAAGGTATAAAAAAAAGAATGAGATAAACCTATTTGAGTGCAATCCAAATATAGATACGGATAAGATATGCGTATATGATACAATTTAAGAAGAAAATATCTTACAAACTGTCGAAAAGGAAAATGTTTTTAAATGTTCACCCTCCCTTCTATCTTTTTCTTTCTTTTTCCTTTCCTTTCGCATTTCTTTCTTTCTCTCTTTCTTGCTTTTTTCTGGTATTGTTATTTGTGTATATGTTGTAGATTTGTTTTTTTTAAATTGTAAAATTAATAAAATTTGTTTTAAAAAAATGGGAGGGGGTCAAAACGTGACCAAGTCAACTACTGAACTAAACTAGAACTAGAGTGTCAAAAAGTGTTTTAAATGCTCAAAAGAATCATAAAACACCCAAACCCAAGCATTGTCCAAGTAGATGCCCGTGATGTGGCAGTGGCTGCAGTTCTTTTAAAAAAATCCAATGGCAACCTACAGCCCTGTGCCTACACCTTCAAAAAAACTTGACAGAAACCAAGAGAGGTGGGCAATTTGGGAGAAAGAAGTATGCAATGTCTGATGGGCCTATTGACTTGGCACCACTTCCTCAAAGGCAGCCAAGTCCCATTTGAACTATGGACACTGAACTATATCCCGGGGGCGGGGGAGAATCTACCAGCAGATGCGTTATCACAAAAGGCCCAATACAACAGCAAATGTGAGGAGGTGGTCCATGCCATGCTTCCCCCCTCCCAGCCAGCCTCTTAAGGCACCACTCAAAGGCAAGCACAACAGCACAGAGCTGGAGACAGTGAAGCACTAAGTCAGAAGTTGAAAAGAGAACTGCCCAATGAACCCCAGTACAAAGATAACCCAGGTCTGCTGACCCTCAGAGATGGACTAGCATGGAAAGGCTCTAAACTATATGTCCCTAACAGCCTGTGCCTCCAAGTACTCCAAAGGAGCCGTTATTTCATGCAGGTGGGACACTTCAGCTGTTTAAAAACTCTACACCTGGCCAGAAGGCAATTTTGGTGGCCAAAGATGAAGAAAGACTTTGAGGACTGTGCCAAAAGCTGTGTAGCCATGAAGAAGAGACCAGGGAGACCCCCACAGGGCTGCTCCAAGAAGTGGCAATTTCTGGCCATGTGAGGAAATTGATATGGACTTCTTTTGCTGAGGTGGCATACAATAATGCTGTACATAGCAACACCGGCTTAACCCCTTTCCAGATCACCAGTGGCATGGAATTTGTCCTCATGCCTAAGCTCCCCAGGGAGCCACCCTCCTCCATGTCCCTAACTGAATGGATGTAGTCCCTAAAGAAAGCATGGGAAAACACAAAACATATCCTTCAGGAAGCAGCAAAAGCCCATAAGGCGCAAGCTGATAAACACTGAGCCCCCAAAAAGCCTTTTCACATTAGGAACAAAGTGTACCTCATGACTTAAGGCTTAAACTCCTCTGCAAGAAACTGGGACCAAAATTCATAGGGCCTTTCCTGATAGTGAAAGTAATCAACTCGGTCACAGTGCAACTGAAACTCCCCTGCCTGCTATGGAAAATGCATCCGGTCTTTCACAGCAGCTTGCTAAAACTGGCAATAGGATACCAGCTGAGACCGGTAGACTGGCCAGCACAAGGGTGGGATTCTACCAGTTCGCACCTATTCGCTAGAACCGGTTGTTAACATTCTAAGCAGCTCAGAGAACTGGTTGTTAGAAGAAATTACTGGCCTAATCCTGTAAGGAAGGCAGGAAGGAAACATTCTGGTGTTGCTTACAGAAACTGCCTCTCTGTTAACCCGTATTACATTCTTGGCAGGACTAGACTTCCTGTCTCAGGAACTTCCCTGGAGTTTTTCCCCTCCTTTGCTTGTGGGGAGTGACCATTCAAAGTTACAATGGCACTGAAACAAGTGACTTATGACCATTTTTCACACTTACGACTGTTGCAGCATCCCCACAGTCATGAGAGGCCAGTTGAGGAGATGCATGCCTCGATGATATTGAGTTGGCCACACCCAGCCAATAACACTAAGCCACGTCCACCCAGTCACATGATCACAAAGCCACACCCACCAACTAAGCCACGCCCACAAAACTGGTTGTCACAAAATTTGAATCCTACCCCTGGGCCAGCCCCCAAGCCAATTGTAGTGCAAGGGGAATTGCATTATGAAGTAAAGAAAATCCTACACTCTAAGCTTCACAAGGGGAGTTTGCTGTATTTAATACAATGGAAGCTACATACTGACACTGCTTATCACCACTGACTGTTTAAGGATGAACAATCCATAACTACAGCTCAGGTGGCTAGATACTGCGCAGCAGCACTGGGGATTCATCAGAAACATGTTTCTAATATATAACAAATTGGCAAACCCTTTGCACTCTACTTATTCCTTTTCATTTTAGTATTAAACTGACAATTTTGTAGAATAAAGTAAGCAAAGAATCATGACATTGATGGAAGTCAATGGAAGTGGCATATTTGAAGGAAGAAAATAACACTGGAGAAAATTGTCTCAGGGTGCTTTTTCAAAAGGCAACTGAACTTTATTTTTCATTGAAGATGTTTCTCATCCAAGAAGCTTCTTCAGTTCTGACTCCAGTTGCCTTTTGAAAAAAGCACCTTGGAACAACCATTACCTGAATGACTGAGAACATAGACACTGGAGAAAATTGCATCAGATTCATTGGTGGCTAGACATGAATGGTAAAGAGAAAATGGATGGTGTGCTAGGGTTACTCTATTCCACATAGAATCATTGTGGGCATTTTATACTGTCTTATATAATTTTTCAGGAAATGTGTCTCCGTTTTATGAGAATTTCCTGCCTTACAGAAGAAGCAGTGAAATACGAGTGTTAATTGTGCTATTTGAATGCATCTGGTTGAAGAGACCTTTGGGACTTTTGTCTGTGATATAAACCAGTCTGGAAATGTAACTCACTCTTGACAAAAGAGCACTTGAAATCCAGGTGGGAATATGAACTACATTTAAAAATTCCCAGCCACTTTTAACTTCCTTTAGGCACATTTACACAATAAACACAAACTTGTTCTAAACTAGTTAAACTGTCATTGTGGTCTCGAAGGAAATCCGAGGACTTGTGAAATAGACATGCCCAGAGCAGATTATAGCTTTGAATGTTGTTCTGCAATTGAAATGTGTGTGGAAAAGGTACTATATAACATCAAAATATAAATGGACCCCAGTTGACTGACATTCATTAGCAACATTTGTCCCATCCATCTTTTTCACTTGCCACCTTTGGCAGCCATCATCATTCTGTAAGTGAACATCCACTGAAACTATAAACATTTGATGATAGAGCGATAGATGGTTTTTAAACTCTGGGGGCATTACATGGTTTTCTGTGACAGTAAATTTTCTCTCGGCATGACTGTTGTGAACTGACAGATACAATATTACTTATAAGCATGAAGTAATATCTATACACCACAATGACAAGCATAATAAATAGAAGGAGATGTAATTCCCAAAAAAGACAAACATTTATCAACCAAGAGAATCATTGTCATGTCAGTCACAGATGAGGACATGATCAAAAATAACTAATGGTAGCATTGACCAGAATTATAGCATCAGGGATGAGTACATCCAATATTTCCCATTTCATAGTTGCCTGTGAAGGATCACCGGGGATTAATCTAAATCTGCAATGTAGATTTATCATTCAATTCTATTAAGAGTGATGAAGTGATTTCCATATTTAAAAAAAGAAATGCAAAGAAATCATTCTTATTTGGTATTCATCTTGCTTAACTTAAATATATTTATATGAAAACTGTATGCAACCTTTCTGAATGAACACAGTCTTGCCTATGATAATATATATTGTTTTTATAATTTGTATTCATATATCCTATTTATATAGCCACTTACAGGTGAAACTCAAAAAATTAGAATATCGTGCAAGAGTTCATTTATTTCAGTAATGCAACTTAAAAGGTAAAACTAATATATGAGATAGACTCATTACATGCAAAGCAAGATAGTTCAAGCCATGATTTGTCATAATTATGATGATTATGACTAACAGCTCATGAAAACCCCAAATCCACAATCTCAGAAAATTAAAATATTGTGAAAAGGTTCAATATTCTAGGCTCAAAGTGTCCCACTCTAATTAGCTAATTAAGCCATAACACCTGCAAAGGGTTCCTGAGCCTTTAAATGGTCTCTCAGTCTGGTTCAGTAGGAATCACAATCATGGGAAAGACTGCTGACCTGACAGTTATGCAGAAAACCATCATTGACACCCTCCATAAGAAGGGAAAGCCTCAAAAGGTAATTGTAAATGAAGTTGGATGTTTTCAAAGTGCTGTATCAAAGCACATTAATAGAAAGTTATGTGGAAGGGAAAAGTGCGGAAGAAAAAGGTGCACAAGCAGCAGGGATGACCGCAGCCTGGAGAGGATTGTCAGGAAAAGGCCATTCAAAAGTGTTGGGGACTTTCACAAGGAGTGGACTGAGGCTAGAGTCAGTGCATCAAGAGCCACCACACACAGACGGATGCTGGACATGGGCTTCAAATGTCGTATTTCCCTTGTCAAGCCTCTCCTGAACAACAAACGTCAGAAGCGTCTTACCTGGGCCAAAGAAAAATAGAACTGGTCTGTTGCTCAATGGTCCGAAGTCCTCTTTTCTGATGAGAGCAACTTTTGCATCTCATTTGGAAACCAAGGACCCAGAGTCTGGAGGAAGAATGGAGAGGCACATACTGCAAGATGCTTGAAGTCCAGTGTGAAGTTTCCACAGTCTGTGTTGATTTGGGGAGCCATGTTATCTGCTGGTGTTGGTCCACTGTGCTTCATTAAGTCCTGGGTCAACGTAGCCATCTACCAGGAGATTTTGGAGCACTTCATGCTTCCTTCTGCAGGCAAGTTTTATCGGGATGCTGACTTCATTTTCCAGCAGGACTTGGCACCTGCCCACACTGCCAAAAGGACCAAATCCTGGTTCAATGACCGTGGGATTACTGTGCTTGATTGGCCAGCAAACTCTCCTGACTTGTACCCCATAGAGAATCTATGGGGCATTGCCAAGAGAAAGATGAGAGACATGAGACCGAACAATGCAGAAGAGCTGAAGGCCACTATTGAAGCATCCTGGAATTCCATAACACCTCAGCAGTGCCACAGGCTGATAGCTTCCATGCCACGCCGTATTGAGACAGTAAGTGCTACAAAAGGGGCCCAAACCAAGTACTGAGTACATATAAATGCTTATACTTTTCAGAGATCCGATATTGTTCTATGTACAATCCTTGTTTTATTGATTGCATGTAATATTCTAATTTTCTGAGATTGTTGATTTGGGGTTTTCATGAGCTGTAAGCCATAATCATCACAATTATGACAAATCACAGCTTGAACTATCTTGCTTTGCATGTAATGAGTCTATCTCATATATTAGTTTCACCTTTTAAGTTGCATTACTGAAATAAATGAACTTTTGCACGATATTCTAATTTTTCGAGTTTCACCTGTATTACACAAAATGTGATTCTGGGCATCTGATAATAAAAACAATCAACAATTAAACCATTTTAGATGTAATTAAAAGGCAATGAGAGTATTAAGTATTAATTGTTATAGACAATGGAGCCTGTTCATCAACTCAACATTCCCTTGAGACTTCCAAATCTGTTGACCCAACTAAGATTTATGGAAAGTTGACAAGGCTGGGACCAACCTCTGTGGGGATGATATGCCATAGAGTGGATGCCCCAACCAAAGCCTGTTTTCTGGGGCCTGCCAGGTATAGATCCTTGCAGATGGTACCCATAATGTATGGTACCTCTTCTGTTTTGATGGAGCATTTTTGATATATGTTCCTAAACATCTGTTGGTCTGTTTTTATAGCTATTTATTCTCGTCTGTTGGTCTGTCTATCTGTCTCTAGCTATCTAGCTATCTAGCTATCATCTATCATCTAGCTATCATCTATCATCTAGCTATCAATTATCTATCTATCTATCTATCTAATAATTAAAAGTTGAAAACAAATTGATGGCACATAATCGGTTCTATTTAATAACCTAATAATCAGCCTCTTTAGAAGTTTGCAAGGAAGTGCTGCTTAGCTTTGGAATCTCCATACCTCCAAACTCTGGTCCACAAGTGTGAACAAAAACAACATGCAAAAGCAAATTATTTCACCTTGACCTTCCAAATAAAAATGTCCATGGGGAATCCTTCACTCTATCAAGCTGCTTTACTTCAGTGGAAATGTCATCTGCACCTGAAGTCACAGTGCAATTAAGGGCACTAAACTAACCAAGCAAACATGTTCTCAAAGCAACAACTCAATACGAACTTATCTCTAATACAATGCCTAGCACTCTGTGAAAGGTATACATATAAGGGTCATTTTGTTAAAGCTTTGAGAAGAGCACCCATTCAAGGTTTTGTATTAGCTTAAACTTCATATATTGTCATTTTTGCTGTGTCCAAGACTAAATTGACTTATTCCAATATTTTAATGTAAAGGAAAACCAAGGTGGATTTCCTTTCCATCTTTAATGCCTATCCTTTACCTTTGCTTTTTGCATTAAACCTACTTAGTTATAAAATTAAAGATTCAAATAATGTTACACAAATAATAATCATCCATTATCACCTGGATTTTCTCCTATTGTCCTATTTTTTTGATCACCCAAGTTTAAATTCACTAGAAAATGTGCTTGGTATAAGGATTACAAAAACAAAGGACTTTATAGGTTTGAAGATCTGATGGTTGCTAACCTATCAATGTTGAATATATTTGCTGAAAAATTGGTCACAAATTTCAAGCTGCTTTTATAGAAGAGAGGTCCGTAATTTATTTTCATGCATGTTAAAACTTACCATTCAAGGTCTTTAATACTATTTGTGAAATGGTATGTATGCATGACATTTAAAACCAATGGGATTTTTCATATGACTATATCAAATAAAACAGTATTAAAGAGGATTTGAAAATTTAACTAGAAGAGTTAAGTTCTTATGGCATAAGTCAATCCTGGTAAATAAAAAAGAATGAACAATAGAACAACTGATAGATATAATTCATACCTCATTCATATGCATGTGAATTTAACAGAAAAATGCAAAGTAGGTGGCAAAAATAATCATATTGCTTCATCTCTTCTCTGACATCCATGGGTGTTTTTTATGTACTGATTTTACTAATAAATAAGAGGAGATTTGCTTACAATTTCTCTTAAATAAATATATAGAAAATTGCCAAGGGTGGGATTCCACTGGTTTGGGCCGGTGCAGTGAACTGGATGTTAATTTTACATCCAGTTCAGTGAACCGGTAGTTCTGAAGACTTGACTTGACTTGTGCTGAAAGCAACAAAGTAATGGCCGAATGAACTGAACTGAAAGGAGCTGAAACCCTGAGATAGATCAAGGAGTGAAAAAAAGAGGTTCAAAGGGGATGGCAGAGAGTATTGAGAAAAGCGGTGGGAGTGGAGGAGAGGAAGGCGGCGCTTTCGGTGGCTCAGAGATAACGAGACAAGTGAAGAAGATTGAGGAAAAGCTGTAAAAGAGTGGAGAAACAAATCCCAGAATCCAAAAACTGAAAAAGAGTGTGAACTACAAGAGACCCAGAGTTAGAGGTGGAAATGATCATTATGAAACCAAGTAACTGTATACAAAGTCTTCTAGAGGAAAGTCTTCTAGAGGAACGGTTTAGTATTAATTGGAATTAATTGGATCACTATATTGAATGTTGTGACTGTGTTGATTATATTGATTATAATATTTATATAAATTTATAGTACTTATATGAATTTCAGTGACTGAAATATATTTAAGTGATAACCAAAATACATTTAGGATTTATAACACCCATATTAATAACCACATTAGTTATATATGAATTGTCAAATCATATTATATCATATTTGCTATAGCTTATTTTGATGGTTTATAATTGATTATTTTTTAGAAAATAACAACACTATTTTAACTATATATTAAGCATTAACTATATTATATTGTTTATTATATTTATTAGAGCTTATATTAATGAAATTTAATTACTGATTATTTTGTACAAAAGTATATTATTGGATATATAGTCTATAAAATAGAAATAGAATAGTTAAGTGATTAAGATAGTGAATGTTAGATTATTGATAAACAAAAAGAAAGGAATAATTATAAATTAGTAGTTAATGACTTGATCTCATATTAACATAATTTAATACAATTTGATATATTGGGCATAAAAGAAGTAAGGAAGAATGACAAAAAGTTAGTATTACTAATAATAAAATGATTGCATGGTAATTTGGGAAAGTATTTATAAAATCTTAGGGGAGCAGAATAAAATTTTGAAAGAAACAACCAGCATCACGATGACTATCCTGAGAGCATGGAAGAAAACATCATCAAACCCATCACTAGTGACAGCATCTCCATCAACACAATGGTCAATAGAAGGGATGCTAACTACAGAGAAATCAAACAACACACAGAACTCTCCAACAGTGCAATCAACTTTGTTAATGATCCAAGAAATGATCAGGAGAAGATGTCCAAAAATCATGGGAAATTGAAAAATGATATTCAGAAGCTGGATGAAAAGGTCGGTTCAATACAAGAGGTGATCCCAAAAAACCTAACAGAAAATAAACAGGTAGAATTAAAAGCAGAATAAATAGAAAAAAAATTGGAACAGGTTGACCAACGTATGATGGCAATGAACAAGGATCTGGAAGATTCCCTGATCCATTTAGAAATGGACCAAGCCTCTTTCTACCTAAGATTCCAGAACATAATCGAAACTAAGGATAAAGATCTGGGAAGACTAATGGTGGAACTGATAGCAGAATCCCTGCAAAGAAATTATAAATGAATTGGACGAAGTTTGTAGAGTCCAAACAAATTATGCAAAATGACACCGGTTACCCAGAGAAATACACATCAGATTCGCCCAAAAGAACATCAGGGATATTATTTATAAAATAAAAAGTGAGGAGCCCATAATGTATAAGGAGAAGGAAGTTATTACCCTGAAACAGATACCCAGATGAATTCGAGAATAATGCAAAGATTACCATTTCCTGGCATCCCAACTAAGCAAACAGAATATATTATTTCAGTGGATCATCCCAGAAGGCATGCTAGTATCCTGACAAGGCAAAAAGATAAAAATAGACAATCTAGATAAAGCCCAAGAATTATATGATTGGTTGACAGGAACAGAGGAGAACGATAGCACCAGAGAGAAGTTGGAGAACGAGAATCAAGAAGAACATCAGCTGGAATCAGAAATAGAAGATCAGGAAAATAAAGTTAAAGAGACACAAGAACTCCAGAAAAAGGAAATCATCAGAACAAGAACACAAAGAAACAAGAAAACCAATAGAAATTAGAAACCAGTAGACTAACAAGAGAATGGAGAAAGAACTAAAATTATTGTCAATAAATGTAAATGGGTTAAACACTGTAGTGAAGATAAAACAAACACTTTCAAAACTGGTAAAGCAAAACATAGATATTGTGTGCCTCCAGGAGATACATATTAAAAGACAAGATAAAAAGTACTTAGAATTCAACAAATTGGGGAAACTATACAGCACTGGTGGAGGAAAAAAAAAGAGGGATGGTGGTATAAATTAGTGAAGAGATAAAAGCGAAGCAAATTTATGCATATACCAAAGGAAGAATCTTAATGGTTGAATTAAAGATAGGACAAAGATTGATGCTATTAGTAAATATTTATGTATCCAATAAAAATCAAAAATAATTTTATAAGAAACTTCATGAAAAAATTATTGAAACAGGCAAAAAGGACATATGTATAGTGGGAGATTATAATGGAATAGTAGTTAGCACAAAAGACTATGTTAGTGACAATAAGAAAAAAAAGAGAAGAAATAATACTACCAAAAACATTTTTTGATATGACGGAAGAACTAAACTTAATAGATGTGTGGAGATCATTAAATCCCCCAGAACAAATTTACCTTCTATTCGAATTCGCATAAATCTTGTTCAAGGATTGATATGGTATGGGCAAATATTGATTTAGGAAAAGAGATAGAGAAGATTGAAATCCCCCTGAACACTTGGGCTGACCACAACCCCATTGAAGTAGTATGGAGAGGCTAGAAAAAAAAAGGAAAAGATGGACACTGATTCCCCAGATATTATTAGAGAAAGAATATACTCAAAACTTACTAAAGAACTGACACTATTTTTCAATAAAAACAAAAACATCATACCTCACCACAAACTGTATGGGATACGATGAAGGCATACACCAGGGGGGTAACAATAGCTTACACAGCAAAAAGAAATAAGAAAAAATGGGGGCAACCCCCACACATTACAAGTAGAAATTGGAGATCTAGATAAACAACTACAAACAAAACCGGGGAGTGACCAAATTAATGAAAAACTGAATCTAGCCAAACATAAACTAAATTTACTACAACAAGAAGATAATGCAAGGGATCTTAAATTTATGAAGCAAAACCTTTCTGAAAGTGCGAATAAGTCAGGGAGATGCCTGCCTTATAAATTAAAAAAAGAAAAAGAAAAAAGAATAATACACCAGTTCCAAGACGAAACAAAATTTTACAAAATAATGAAGAGAAAAAGAAGATTGCTTTAAAATACTTTGAAGACCTCTATTTTACTACCAAGCGGCAAATTTGATGTGGGTCAAGGAATGGATAACATTAAGAAAGACTAGATTGTTGACACTAGAAGGTCATGATTTGCTGTTGGGTTGGCACGCTTTTTTATGGTATAAGGGAACTAGAACACAGGGTTATTTTAGAAGACATTATATACCTTTCTGGTTAAACTGGGAGAAGATAAAAAGACAATGTTATTTGAAAATTCCAGTTTGGTTATCGACTATTGAAGCATTTTCCTATCCTATAATTTATAAGAAGGAACAAACAGTTAGATATGGGGAACTATTGAATGAAAAGGGTGAACTTAAATCGATACAAAATTTAGAGGAACAAGGTATAAAGATGAATTGGTTTTCATATGCGCAAATACATTCAAGGTATGATGAAGATTCTAAAACAGAGGGATTTTATGATAAACAGACTGATCTAGATAAGATTCTGACAGGTACTGATGAGAAGGTGATTAAAAAATTATACGGTTATTTATTGGGAATTAAGCTAGAGGAAGAACAAGTTAAAGAAACTATGATTGTTTGGGGGAAGAATTTTGGATATGGGATTGATCTAGAGAAATGGCAAAAATTGTGGTCTCAAAATTATAAAATGACAATGTCAACAGCATATAAAGAAAATTTGTATAAGATGTTTTAAAGGTGGCACTTCCCCCCGACAAGAATAGCAAGAATGTTCAAGAATAAATCTGAAAAATGCTGGAAATGTCATCAGATACCTGGCTCATATTACCATATGTGATGGACTTGTGAGGATGCTAGAAAATATTGGACTAACATTCGCATGTGGTTGGAAAAAATGACAAAGAAACGTATAGATTTGAAACCGGAGTTCTTTTTATTGGGAATCTTACCAGATAGATACATACTTGATTGTAAATGTATTAACAGCGGCTAGGATTGTATTTGCTAAAAACTGGAAAAATGAGAAAATACCATCGCAGGAAGAAATTATTAAGAAAATATTGGAATGTGCTGAGATGAGTAGATTGACATTTGAAATTAGAGAGCAAGAGGATAAACAATTTTATGAAATTTGGGATCTTTTCTATCAATGGTTGGATGACAAAGTACAATAATAGAATATTTAGAATGTTAGACAGCAAGGAATATCTTTGTTTTTTCTTTCTCTTTTGATATTTGATATCATATCTATAAAGTGTTTTTAGGATAGATCTGGTATGATTATATGATTTGTTATAGAATAAACTGTTTAAAGTATTGTTATCTCATAAGTACGAATGATTAAAAGTATAGTCAAATGATTTTTTTAATAGCGATATTAGGATATATAAGTTTGGATTGACAATATGAGCTATTATGTAATATAACTGTAATTGAGACTACGAAATGAATGCACAAAACTGATGAACCAACCGACACACTGTATGTATATAAGAGAGTTGATGTTTTTTATGTTTTGTTTGTTTTGTTTGTTTGTAGAAAATCAATAAATTTTTTTTTTTAAAAAAAAAACATACTAGAATATTACAAAATGCATCCAGGGAAACAAGTGGCTCTTGTTTTTCTGGATGCTCAAAAAGCATTTGATAATTTAAATTGGGAATTCATGATTCGATAAATTAAGGAAATGAAATTTGGAGATAGATTTGAAAAACTATTAGAAACAGTCTACTCCTCCCAAAAGGCCAATGTAATAATAAATGGAGACATAACAACAGTATTTAGAATAACAAAAGGAGTTTGCCAGGGATGTCCATTGTCATCTCTGCTCTTTATTTTGACATTAGAGACATTATTAATAAAAATTAGAACAAATTTAGAAATAAAAGGACCTAGAATAAAAAAAGTAGAGTACAAATTACAAGCATTTGCGGATGATTTGGTTTTTTTTTTATTGAGGAACTGTTAGAGTCAAGGCCAATTCTGATACATGAATTAGAGAAATATGGAGAAGTTTCAGGGCTCAAAATTAATAGAGTTAAAACCAAAATATTAGTGAAAAATATACCATCAAAAAACAAAAAGAAGTAGAAACTGTAATGGGATTACAAATCACAAAAAAAGTAAGTATTTAGGAATTTGGTTAATGGCAAAATGCTCTTCAATAAAAGAAGACAATTATATGAAATTATTTAATCATATTTAAAAAGACATGGAAAATATGATTATTTAATCATATTAAGAAGACTTGGAAAAACAATTATCTCTATTAGGACAAATAGCAACTATCAAAATGAATATCTTACCTAAATTACGATACCTATTCCAAACAACCCCTATAAAATTAGACAAGAAAATGTTTATAGAGTTAAATAAAATAACCATAAAATTTATCTGGGCAGGTAAGAAAGCACGGATAAAATTAAGAGATTTACAGGATAGCAAGAGTAGAGGTGGCCTTGGACTCCCAGATTGGGAACTCTATCATAAAGCAGCAATGCTAGTAGGGATACGAGATTGGATAAATCTAAGAAATAAAAGAATATTAACCTTAGAAGGGCATGACCTACAAAGAGGGTGGCATGCTTTCCTGTGGGATAAAGGAAATAAACCATATCTGTATTTTTACAGGCATAAAATAAGAGATGTGTTGATACAGATTTGGAGACAAATAAAGAAAAAAACATTATTTGAAATCCCAAGCTGGATATCCCCCATGGAAGCATTGATTCACCCCAGTACAATGGATGTGAATAAAATGGCCAGATACAGGGACATTTTAGATAATCAAGGGAAATTAAAAAGTAGACAGGAACTGGAAGAGCAGGGAATAAAAATAGATTGGTGGACTTACCTGCAAATATAAACAAAAATTAAAAAAAAAAAACAATGAGGAATTTGGAATACACATCAAACCACAAAAATTAGACAGACTTTTGATTGGCCCAGATGAGAAACTATTATCAAAGATATATTATTTTATATATATTATTTTATTATATTATTAACTTATTATAATTTGATAGAGCAGAAGAGATTGTGAACGAATCAATGATTATGTGGGCCAAAAATGTCGGACACAATATTGATTTAGAAGAATGGGAAAAAATTTGGAATAGAAATTACAAAATAACAAAATTGGCAGCCTATAAAGAAAATCAACACAAAATGTTTTACTGTTGGCATTTGGCACCTGCAAGATTGACTAAGATTTATCCAAATTTAAAGATTTATCCAAATTGCTGGAAATACAAAATGTCACAGTACTGTTTATTAAGTAATGGAGATATGGAAATGCAGACAGTAACAAGGTACCTTCTTTCATTCATGGTGGTTATGTCCCAAAGCGAAAAAATATTGGAAAATGATACAAAAGTGGTTACAGGAGTTAATTGAAAGCAAAATTGATTTTGTCCCGGAATTATTTATTTTAGGGATAATAAAAAGAAATTACAATAGAAAGATAAAATATCTGTGTTACACGTATTAACAGCAGCAAGAATTTCCTATGCGCAGTATTGGAAGAAAGACTCTACACCACCTGAAGGTTTAATAATTAAAAAAAAACTTTGAGTGCATGGAAATGGATAAATTAACCATGGAATTAAAAGGGAAAGTAGGCAAGGAATACTATGCAATATAGGAAAATTGATATTACTGGATTGACAATAGAAACAAGAAAAGAAAATGTATATAATGTATATAATAGATATAAAGGGTATAGAAATAGTATGTACAGTTTGTATCGGATAGGATATGTAAATGTAGACAAAATGTCACAGCACTGTTTACTAAGTAATGGAAATATGTAAAAAAAAAGAAAAAACTCAATAAAGTATTATTTAAAAAAAGAAAGGGTTAGACAGAATGAGGAGGTTAACCTTTGCTCTATTTCCAATCTCCTTTTCTTGACTTGGTCTTCATAAAAAGTAGCTTTGGAATTGCAGTCATATGTGTTAAAACAAAATTCTTTCTGTTTAAGTACAAGTTTGCAAAAAATTTCAAGATTAATCCAACATGTTTAATGGCTTTAAATATATGAGTGTTGTACTAAAATTTAAGTAGAAAGAGGTTCCAGCTGAAAATATACCATGAATAACATAGAGATGCATGGTAGCTTTCTTTCTTTCTTTCTTTCTTTCTTTCTTTCTTTCTTTCTTTCTTTCTTTCTTTCTTTCTTTCTTTCCTTCCTTCCTTCCTTCCTTCCTTCCTCTTAAAAGGAAGAAGAAAAAGAAAGAGGGAAGGATGGGAGAAAGAAAGAAAGGTAGGGAAGGGAGAAAAAGAGAAGTGAAAGGAATGTGAATGAGATATGGATGGCTGGATAGAGGGAGGGAGGGTGGGAGGGAAAGAAAAAGGAAAGGAAGGAAGGACCACAAACCCTGGCACTAGATGCAGCTTCAGAGGATGCTTTGAAACAGCACAGCAATCCAGGGCTGGAAGGGACCTCAGAGGTCATCTAGTCCAACCGCACTCCAAGAGCATTGTTAAAGTAAGCTTCTATATTTTTACCCACTCAGTCATGTGACCACCATGCCACACCCAGCCAGTCACGTGACCACCAAGTCACACACACAAATTAGGCCATGCCCACAGAACTAGTTGTTAAGAAATTTGAATCCCACCTCTGAACATTGTCTTTAGCTAGTTGTTGTTTTTTAATAAACCTTTTTTATTGGATTGTATCTAGACTTAGTCATTATGGAGGAGGAAGAAGAGGAAGTTAGAGAAGAAGAAGATATAGAGCTGGAGAGAGAGAGAGAGAGAGAGAGAGAGAGAGAGAGAGAGAGAGAGAGAGAGAGGAGTCTAGCTTCTATATTCAATCTCTGCTAATTCAAAAACTGATACAAAAGAAACTTTGGAGACTTGTGGTGATTAAAGATATTTAATCTTCCTTTCCTATTTTTTGCACTCCCAAAAGCAATTTTAAAAAAAATAATAATCTGCCATCATCATCTGGTATGATTATAAATGACATACTTATCATCTTATCTAATATGACCTTCATATTTAGAAAAGCAAATAATAGATTTCTCCAAAGACACATGCATAAATTTATTTTCCTATTATTTAAATATTGCATTTATCTTTCAGCAATTAGCTGCACTGAGAATTCCTAAATTGTGTAGAAAATGAGCACCTGTCCATTGGCATGATGGACACATCTGGACCAAATCATTTTCCATAATTTCCCAGTAAGGGAGGCCAGGAGGGAAAGAAAATGTCTTCATAGTTCTTTAACTTCAGCTGCATTAAGTAATGAGACATTGTTTCGTTACAAATAAAATCATAGTGGCTTATTGAAATGACATTTTATTTGAAATATTTCAATATTTGAAATATTGATCTGAGCTCCTTCATACTTCTGCACTATACATTATAAGAAAAATTAAAAGGGAAAGAGAACTAATTAAACATAAATTAAACTTATTGAGACAGGAAGAATACGCCAAAAAAAAAACCTGGTACGACAAAACTTTTTTGAACAGGCAAACAAGCCACGAAGGTGGTTGGCGTATAAATTAAAAAAGGAAAGGGAAAAGAAATTAATACAACAATTACAGGATGATGATGGAAACCTCAAATATCAGATGGAAGAAAAGAAAGACTTCATACGAAACTATTTCAAAAATTATATAAGCAGGATAATAGAGAGAGAGGGAAGATAGAGGAATACCTTAAAGGCCTACCACCAATTATGGAAGATAGCAGAGAAATGTTGGAATGCGAAATAACAGACAGAATTAAAAAAAGCAATTTACAGGCAGAAAAGCAATAAAACCCTGGGACTGGATGCATTCTCAGGGGAGTTTTATAAGACTATGTTTTAACAATGGAACTCCTGATGTTAGAAGTATATAATGAAGTATTGCTAGAAACAAAGCTGCCGAATGTATGGGTGGAAGCCTACATTACTTTAATACCGAAAGAAGGTACCGACCATCTACCAATTCAAAACTATAGGCCAATTTCATTGCTAGATGATGACTATAAAACATTTATGACAATAATGGCAGAAAAAATGAAAAAATTACTAAATGAAATAATCCACACAGACCAAAATGGTTTTTTACCCAAAAGGCAAATTATAAATAATATTAGGACAGTAACAAACGTATTGGAATATTATGAAGCACATCCGGAAAAACAAGCAGTGTTGATTTCCTTGGATGTGCAAAAAGCATTCAATAATTTAAACTGGGACTTCTTTAAACAGCAAATAAAATGGATGAAATTTGGACCAAATTTTGAAAGGATGATAGAAAGCTAATGTGATAGTAAACGGTGCCTTCACTAAATGATTTAATATAATTAAAGGAGTGAGGCAGGGATGTCCGTTGGCACCTCTGATCTTTATCCTTGCAATAGAAATTTTACTAGTGCAGATTAGGAATAATAAAGAAATTACGAGAATTAAGATAAAAAAGGAAGATTTAAAACACAGGCATTCGCAGACGATTTGGTATTCTTTATAGAAAATCCAATTGAGTCAGGGACAATATTGTTAAATGAAATAGAAGAATTTAGTAAGGTGGCAGGTCTTAAAATTAATAAAAATAAAACCAAGATATTAGCTAAGAACCTTACAGTCCGCCAGAAAAGAGAGTTAAAAAGCGAAACGGAACTGCAAATTACAAATAAAATTAAATGTATAGGAATTTGGCTGACAGTGAGATGCTCATCAATAAAAGAAGATATTTGCAACAAATTAATGAATCAGACAAAGAAAGATCTGGAAACATGGAGAAAATTACAACTATCATTAGTAGGAAAAATCGCTGCAATATAAATGAATCTGTTATCAAGATGTTTATATCTATTCCAAATGATTCCTATAAAACTTAATAAAAACTTTTTGGGGGAATTGAATAAGGTAACAACTAAATATGGGCTGGGGAAAAACCCAGAATTAGGCTAAAACTATTGCGGGATAATAGAAGTAGAGGTGGATTTGGACTACCTGACTGGGAATCAAACTATCATGCAGCAGCACTAGCATGGAATAAAGAATGGATATCCTTGAACAATAAGAGAGCACTAATACTGGAAGGGCATGATCTACAAATAGGGTGGCACACTGTTCTCTGTGTGGGGGGAATCATATTCAACTTCCAAAATCACCAAATTAGAGATGCATTATTACAGATTTGGGAGAAAATTAAAAAAAAATATTTTATCAAAATTCTAGGATGGCTATCAACAGTGGAAGCCATGATCTATCCAAATACATTAGATAAGGAACAATAATAGCCTGGGCAAGAAATTTTGGGTATAATATGCAATTAGAAGGTTGGGAAAAATTGTGGACCAAAAATTGTAAACTAAAAATGGCTGCCACATATAAAGAAAACCTTTATAAAATGTTTTACCATTGGCATCTAGCACCAGCAAGATTAGCTAAAATATACCCAAATATGAACCCTGAATGCTGGAAATGCAAAAACAAACAAGGTACCTTCTTTCACATATGGTGGTCTTTCCCAAAGCAAAAGAATACTGGAACAAAATTAGAACATGGTTGCAATAAATTATTGGATTTCAAGTAGAACTTAAGCCTGAAATGTATTTCTTAGGGATAATTAGAGGAGCATTTAAGAAATTAAGAAATTGAATACATCATAATACTCATATTAACAGCAGCAAGAATAACACATGCTCAGAGCTGAAAGTTAGATAGCATTCCCACAGGTAGTATGATTATAAAAAAGATTATGGATTGCACAGAAATGGTAAAACTCATGTTAGAATTGCAAGACAGGGAAGAGAAGGAATAATGTACAGTCTGGGAAAAATGGTACAACTGGTTGGATAGTAGGACAATAAGAATAAAAAATAATATAAACTAATAGGTGTGTGTGTGTGTGTGTATGTATGTGTATATTTATATGTATATTTATATGTATGTGTTTATAGTTATAGTATATAGTTAGAAGAAACTGGAAAAGTTGATGTCACAGCACTGCAAAGATTGTATTTGTGTTGTTTTGTTGTTGTGCTGTTTTGTATTTGTGTTGTTTTTAAATGTGTAAAACTCAATAAAAAATTATTTTAAAAAAAGTTTAGTGGAAAGAGACCAGAAAGTTTCAAGTCTGCTTGAACTGGGGGGAGAGGATCTTGACACCTGGAATCAAATGAAAGTGTGGTTTGTTCATATTTCCAATTATAATCAATATGGTTGCCAACCCATTTTTGAGCTATTTGAACTTTCTGAATCCACATATATTATAAGAAGTTACATTAAAAAATGTGACAGAATGGGTTGTTGTTGTAAGGCTAATCCAAGTACTATTGCAGCTGATGTATCAAACAGGACTAGTAAAATATATTTTAGATTAAAAATAAATCCAGATGCACCCCATATGATCCCGATCCTTTAAGGAGAGCATAGTCCCATAAGAAAGAAACTGTCCTTGAAATGTGAAGTATCCTTAGTAGCACCTCTGTCTTGTCAAGCCTGAGCGTCAGTTTCTTGGGTTTTATCTTGTCCATTACTATAGACAGGCAATGATTCACCAATTCTACAGTGTCACCTGGATCAAATGAAAGGGAGAAAAATTGCTGAGCTTTATCAGAATACTGATGATATTTTATTCCATTTTATCTGAATGTTCTCATTCTGTGGTTTTGTGCAGATGTTGAACAATGTGGATTATAAAATGGAACTTTGTGAAACCACCAAAGAATAACCACCATGGAATCAAGTAGAAATCTTTCAACACAGAGATGATTGTTCAGGTCAGGTGGAAATGAAACTGCTTCAAGACTGTTCCACCATGCCTAATTTAGACAACCTTTTCAGAAAAATACTACAGTTAAGAGTACTGAAAATCACTGAGGGCCCCAGGCAAATTAATTAAGGTTGCAGTCACTTAATATTTGTCCTTGCAGGTATCATCCAATTGGGTAACCAAGAATATTTAAGTGGCATATTTAAATAGGGTATTCTGTTGCGAGCAGAGAAGTGTAGTACTCTTCTCGTGAAATACTTATGGACTCTCTCGATTGTATCAATGTCTGATATGCAGTGCGGATTCCAGACTGATGGAATCCGCACTGACAGCTGTATTCAAGTATTGGTCTGGCAAAAGTTTTGTATGTTCTAGTAGCAATTCGATATTTCCGGAGGAGAAGCTTTGTAAGATTAGATTTACAACTCTTAATGCCTTTTTGGCAATGCTGTTACAGTGAGCTCTGGTCATTTGATATGAGAACTCCAAGGTCCTTGACAGAGTAAGGATCATCAACAAGGTCATATCTGCCTAGTTTGTATTTGGTGTACTTATTTTTTTTACCAATGTGTAGGACAGAGAATTTGTTGGTCGAGATTTGCAGTTGCCAGATGTTTGACCATTCAGAAACATAATCAAGGTTGCTTTGAAGGATAGTAGCATTGTCAGTGGTATTGAATAGTTTTACGTCATCCACAAAGAGGACGCAGTTGCTTATAAGGTGATCGCAAAGGTCATTTATATAGAGTATAAAGAGTGTGGGTCCTAGAATGCTGCCTTGGGGGACACTGTTGTTAACTGGAGCAGGGTTTGATATAGTGCTCCCTATTTTTATTATTTGTTGCCTGTTTGACAGGAATGTAGTAACCCACTTATGGAGGGATCCAGAAATGCCGTAAGAGTTTAGTTTTAACAGTAGTTTGTTGTGTACCACTGAATCAAAGGCTTTGCAGAAGTCTATGTAATTTGCATCTATAGCTTTACCCTGGTCAAGTAGAGTAGTCCATATGTTTTTGCAGCGTAGGAGTTGTAGATTGCAGGACAATTTATCACTTCTTAAGCCATAAACCATGAGGGATTGAATAAGTGCTAACCAAACTCAATCAAGCACATTATTCACATTTCATTTTATCCTTTAAGTGTCTAGTTAACATATTCCTGCCACCAAGGATCAAAATGTTCTCTGAATCAGGTCCAAAAATGTCCTGAATTACTTGGAAGAACTCCATGGGTGACACAGCGGATGCAATGGAAGTTGAGGGGGAAAATGTGGGTTTTCTTTTTCTTTTTTGGTTTACATCAACACCACTAAGTAGGCTTAATAATGAGCTCTTATGAGATTTAGATTCATGATGGTTTTTCCTCACTTGTTGTCTCCTGACATGCTTTACCAACCTCAATTAAAATTTGGAATTAATTATGCTCTGAGAGGCAATGGTTAGGTGTGATTGTGACAAGTGTCTTATATTAAAAGGCAGTCAATCCTGTGTTCCATACTGAACCTCTCCCAGATTTGGAATACATTGGAATATATCAACTACTCAAAGCAGACCCTTGTATGCCCACTTTTTTAATAGAGTAGATTAGTTGCTACAAGTCTAAATCTCAATGGGAAACATCGTGACAAAGGAATACATTTTTATGTTGTCATTTATTTATTGCTTGTGATTCGATCATCCAGTTTTAGTTCATCTTTGATTTCTATTATTGTACAGTAGCATCTGCATAGAAACCAACAAATGTCTAAGTAACAGCTGGTATCCCAAAACAGGAAGTCAGGCTGAAATTTGGGCTTTTGTACAATGTAAAGAAGAGTCATAAAATGGCTATTCGAAATATCAAGGCTGTAATAATTCCTTTGTGACTAGAGCAGCAGCTTCTCTTTGTTACATGCAATTATCAGAAAGAAAATGAACATCAGATTGCATCATTTCAGGCCTATTGAAATATTAATCATCTCCAGTCTCAAAAGCAGGGTTTGTTATTCCTATGTGTAGCTGACATCTGGCAATGGAACTGATGTGAGGAGGGTGTAGTGGAGAGAAGCTTCTGAAAGCTTGCCAAGAAGATGTGACAATTTGTTCCTCTGACATTGTAACTGAGCATACCAGAAATGTCAAGAAAGAGATTAACAGCTGGAGAGGAATGAAAGAAAAATATTGCCTGAGTTTAACCTCTGGACTTCCTGTCACCATATGGTGTGGTTTTTGTGGTTTTGTTTCCATCTCCTTTCTTTTGCAGAGAAACTATGAACTGGTCTCCTGGTTGCAGCCACAATTTCAGCAGACAAAGAACCCAAAAAAGACAGACAAGTTTCTGGTGCAGAGCAAAAAAGGAAGGAAATTTCTTCTAATGCACATTGAGAGATCTTATTTTTATTCTGAAAACTCAGGTTAATTTACCTAGATAATAAAGTGAAACTCAAAACAATTTTCAGGTCTGTTGAACACAAGCCAACTGTTTGCACAGTAAAGATCATAAGAATTGGCTTTTGATGTCTCAGATGCCTACAGTTGACTCCAATTGATGCCAATTGCAAAGATCTAGTGGATGCTGATATCTGTAAACGGGTGGGATTCTACTGGTTCTGACCTGACCCCTTCTATAGAACCCCTTGTTAACTTTCTAAGCACTTCGGAGAACCGGTACTTAGAAGAAATTTCCTTTTGTTTTTTTCCACCCTTATTACATTATTGGCAGTATGCCTAGACTTACTGTCTCCGAAGGAGGTTTTTTTTAACTTTCTTAAAGGGAAGGGTTATTTTAAGTTTTTTACACTGCTGTTGGGAAGAGATACTCCCCTAGATATACTTCCAGCCACATGCAACAATCAGCACTTTGAAGAAATAAAAATGCTCTTGGAAAGGAGCATTTAATGACAAGGAACCAAGATGAGTGACATTCAGCAAGGCTTCTTGGCTAGATAAAAAGATTGACATTCAAACATGAGTTTACATACTCTTTCTGAGTTTTGATCTAAAACTGGTTTTTGGTGAAGTTTAATTCTGTCCTTGGTGATGTTTAATCCTGTGTTTATTGATGGGATAATTTTCCTATTCAGCTTTGTTTGGAAGGAAAAAGGTTAATGTCTGTTCCTGAAAATAAACTGGGTTGAGAAATCTGGCTACTTCCTGTGTCTATTTGTTCTGGTTTAACAAGCAACAGCTACTGTTTTGATTTAATTATTTGTATTGTGTTTGAATTTTTTTCCTTCCTCATGGTTTCTTTTTCTATCTGGGGAGGGGGTCTTGGGATATACTTCCAAGAGGCAAGATGCAAGCTTGCCACTGATTTTTTTACTGCCTTTCTGGGGGACATGTGACCTTTCCTTAAATCTGGATGATTTCCTTAGGATATCTTGTGAGGTGAGTGAGACCAGCTGGTATCTTTAAGTGGTACAAATGGTTCTAAGGATTGCTTTTCCTGGGTGTGCTCTTTCTGGAGAGCTTAAATGACCTCTGGGTTTCACTTTATGAGCAAGAGTTGGCTGCTGATAGTTATCATTGCATTTTAACTACTTTCATTCTTCAAGGTGCTCTGGCACCCCTGCCTGATTTGTAACTCCACTTGCAGGTATTTTTAATTTAATGATTGGTATTTAGGGCAGCTTTTTTTGCAAGCAAAGAAGCTTTTTGTATTTTTGTGCAGGTAATCCTTGATTTACAACAGTTCACTTAGTGACCACTCAAAGTTACAATGGCATTGAAAAAAGTGACATGATGGTTTTTCACACTTACAATGTTGCAATTCCCAGATTCCCCACAGTCGTGAGGAAAAGCACCCCTCGATGTGAGATACATTAAGTTGGCCATGCCCACCCAGTCACATGCCCACCAAGCCACACCCACCAACTAAGCTATGCCCACAGAACCAATTGTTAAAAAATTTGAATCCCACCCCTACCTGTAAAACAAGTCTAAGTTCTTCATCTGTGTAAAATTGCTCAGGTAACAGATATTCATGACTTATGTCAATTAAGTTGACATTAAATATATACATATATTTCAGTCGGACACACCTGATATTTTCTCCACATTTATCCCTTATCAACCAAATTTAGTTTAGCCTGTCTTTATGGCTAATGAATTGTGTGGGAAATCTTCATTCATATTTATGCCTATTTTTCTTTAACAATATTCATAATAGTCACCCTTTCTGAAATGAACTTTTCCATAGTAAGATGCATGTCCGTATTTTCCTCTAGTATCCATTTTATTCTATTCGCCTAACATTTCATGGTTGTTTGAAGTTGTGAATAACTATGAATCAATCAATTAATTAATTAATTAATTCTTTATTGGCTAAGTGTGATTAGACACACAAGGAATTTTTCTTGGCGCATATGCTCTCAGTGTACATAAAAAGAAAAGAATCATAAGGTACAACATTTAATGATAGTCATAGGATACAAATAAGCAATCAAATCATACCAGGAAACAGACAATATAAATTGTAATGATACAATCAACAAAGTTACAGTCATACAGTCACAAGTGGGAGAAGATGGATGATAGGAACTGTGAGAAGATTAATAATAATAGTAATGCAGACTTTGTGAATAGTTGGACAGTGTTGAGGGAATTATTTGTTTAGTAGAGTGATGGCATTTGGGGAAAAACTGTTCTTGTGTCTAGTTGTTCTGGTGTGCAGTGCTCTGTAGCATCATTTTGAGGGTAGGAGTTGAAACAGTTTATGTCCAGGATATGAGGGGTCTGTAAATATTTTCACAGCCTTCTTTTTGACTTGTGCAGCATACAGGTCCTCAATTGAAGGCAGGTTTGTTTTTCTGCAGTCCTAATTATCCTCTGAAGTCTGTGTCTGTCTTGTTGGGTTGCAGAACCAAACCAGACAGTTATAGAGGAATTTGTGAAATATGCAAGCACTAATGTATATCGTATGTATCTGTATTGTTATCTGTAATGGATAGACAGGAATTCAGTATATTCAATGACAAATCTTAATGAGCTAAATTTGTTATCCTCCCTAACTTCAACAAAACCAGGAATCAAGTCATTATCTGAATCTGAAAGTATCACTTCCTTGCTCTTCTGTGGCTGTAATGTCTCAGAGGCTGTTTAGGATGCACAAGCATTTCACAATAAAATTCTAAGATTACTGAGAAATTTCCATTATTGCCATTGGGGCTTTGCCTCCAGGACATACAATCTCTACCATGGGCATGTTTATATGTGTGCAAATGAGCATAGGATGCAAGAGGGATGTGATAAATATAAAATGAGCAAACTTGAAATATATATCTGATGGGTCCTTGGTATTCTCTGAGCTTGGTTGTTTTCTTGCAGATATTTCATTACCCAAACTAGATAGCCATCATCAATGTTAATAAGGAATGGAGTTTTCTCTCAGTTTATCTTCTGGTGGCTTGCCAATATTGGTGGAGGTATTTTGGGAAGTTCCAGCCTTTTAGTAAGCCATGCTTCCTAGGTGCTCTGTGAACCTTATTTCCATTCTATGAATGATTGTCTTTCATTTCCTAAGGCTGAAAAGGCAAATGTAGGTATTAATGGATGTTTTATTTTTTTATTTTGTCATTAGAAGGCATTCAAGCTGGCTAACAAGAATTAAAACACAGCTAAAATTTTAAAACACATTAAAGAAGACTATGTATAAAATCACTTAAAGAGTAAAGAGCCAATTGACAAAGCAACATCTGTGACTGGTATTAGTCTGGTGGAGGTTGCCTTCTCATAGCAATATTTCTGGTGTACTATAATAATTACTAAGTTTCTATTACAGTTCTTTCTTACGAGTGCTCAAAGCATTGGGCCAGATCCATAACAAGAGGAAATGGAGGAGAGTTCTCCCCAAGGGGATCCATTGTCAGTTGAGCTTGGATGTTACCCAGAATCAATATCAATTTGTTTCTCACATCAAAATGAGAAACCACACTGTTGAGTTTTGTCTCTCTTGCAATTAACATTTGCAGAGGGCTTTATGAGCCACAAGAAAGAGAGGGAGGGAGGAAGAGAAGAAGAGAGGGAACAAGGGAGAGAAAGAGAGAGGGAGAGAGGGAAAGGGGGAGGGGAGGGGGGGAGAAAGAGAGAGAAAAAGAAGGAGGGAAGGAGAGACAAATCAATGAAGTATTGTGGCTAAAACTAATCGCTTCCTACAATAACTGGACATGTGTTTTGTTCTGTACAAACTTATGAAAAATTGTGGTAAATGAATTGCTAACTTCTTTTATCCTTTGCCATTCCCAGTGTATTTCTTACTAACATGTCATTACAACAGTCACAATAGCCCCTATATGCTAAAAGGGTGGAGTGGAGAGACAGAAAGTAGGGAAAAGTTTAAATAAATTATGATTTTATCTTTCACTTTTTCTGCTAAATCTCCTGGGGATCGCATTATGAAGATATTTTTTTTAAAAAAATAAAAATTAATAAAAACTTAGAAGACTTAGAATGTCTATAACAATAACAAAGCCACCAGCTTGCTGGTTTTGTAAAACAGTTGCTTTCAGAGACAAAGTAGTTTGTTGAATAACCTTTTTAAGTATTGGATTTGAAAAGAGTTGATGATAAAATCAGTATTCTTGAAATTTTCTTTTATTCAAGCTAGTGGCTGCCTGAACATTTTCAACTGCTTTATAAAATCAGAATATTGATTTATCCAGCTCCCTTTGATTAGCTGTGGTTCCCCAGAACTTGCAGTAGAGTAAGCCTATGCAGATCAACCATGGTCTGCGTTAATGAGGTGCTTTGCTTCTGATAAGTCAGTTGTTCTACCTCAATAAAGCTTCAAAGTGGACCAATTCACCAAAGTTGGCAGCTTCAATTCAATAACTGGAGTTTTTGTGCTTTATTGTGCATGTCAGGAAGTTCCTTTTATTGATCCAATGGAGCTGTTCCATGCAGAAGAATAATATGCTTCCAAACTTCATTTCAATGTGTAAGTGATTGAAGATCCAGTGAAGAAAAGATCTATTTTGAAGTTCTATGCAATGTAGAGGTCTTTCTTATTACTTTCTATATGAACCTTACAGCTAGAGATTCTGGTTATTGGCCATCTTTCCTCTGTCAGCTCAAAAATTTGCTTTACTGTTAGGTATTGCTCCATCCCAGCAAACTGTAGCTGAAGGACTAAAAAATGATTTTTCTTCTATTTCAGCAGTTTATTTGATTTACCTTGTTTTCATATTTTATTATTTCCACCTCTTGGAGGCCAAATTAAGGTAACAATGCAAGAATGAGTTCAACTTTCCAGAATGTATTTTCCACTTCATATTCAAGATGTAGGGCTAGCCTAGGGCACTGTTTCTAAACAAGTAGCAAATGCCAGGAAAGTTGCAGGATGACATTTTCCCTTTTCAAAACAAAGCACATCATTGAAATTCAGTGTACATTTCCTGGAGGTTTTTAATGCCATATAACCTTTGAGTGACATTTACTCTGTATATGTGCCTTAGTGAACTATTCCACTCCAGAATAATTAAAAAGGAGATACAAGTATGAAGTTGTGACATGAAATTTCACCGACTGTATTTATAATTCCATTTTGGTTTTGGACACATTTGCTCTACACACTAATTGAACAAGAGATTGCTATCGTGTAGAAGTGAAAAAAAGATAAATCCATTATCCCATCTTCTTAAGCAGTGGGAAGTCAAACTTCTGAAATAGACAATATTCAATTCTCCTGTCCTTTTTTCCCCCTGCAGAGTGAAATGGTAGGATTGAGAGGCAAAGTTGCTACCAGTGGTGGAAATGATGTACAGGAGTTCATTCCATTGTACTTACCATAAACACTGGTTATTTAACAGAAACTATATAATCTGGTTTAGGAACCTACAGATGATTCCATTCATATGTGGAACCAGATGTAGAAAACAGACCTCTCATAATCTAGCACTGGGAAAACATTTTTAAAATATATGCACATATATTTTTCTCCTTCTCAAGTAAATGATAGCTAGAGAGGAGCCAGCTGGTGTCGTCATGAATGTGAGTGGGATCTCCGCATAGCACATAGCACATAGTTTCTGTCCATCCGAAGGGCTCGTAAAAGCCAAAGCCGCCCCGTAGGGGCAACAGGGGAGGAAGGGCTCTCTACAGATCTCAAGTGGATGGTAACCCACTTTGCCGGTCAGGAGAAATCCTTCCTGAAAGAAGGTGGAGAAGAAGATGGCCATTAATGGCTGAACCAAAGCGATGACAGCTGGTCAGAGCAAGTGGTGAGGAAGCGGAAGGAAGCAGTGGATTGGACCTGGATACAGACCTGTCTCCAACTCCTACCAAAGTGAGTGACATTCCTATCCTGATTTAAGAAGAAAGGGGGGCTTCAGAGAGAAGGATGGGAGGAAATCTCTGGAGAGAAGGAGCAAGGGGGACATCTACTGGCCAAAGTGGGCATAAAAGGGAAGGATAGTGGATTTTCCCCCTCTCACTTCTTGGACATTTTATAATTCTGGCTGACTTGTGGTGGATTACAAAAAAGGTGGATTAAAGCTGTCTTCACTTGTTTGGAAGACTGATCTACTAGAGGTTGGTGACCTAATAGGACTTCAGGATTAAAAATATTCTTTATGGACCCACAATATAAGAGGACAGATAAAGCAGAACATTAAGGACAAACATAATGGTCCATTTTGGATTACCAATTTCCTCTTCTTATCCTGGTCTCATTACCATTATTACTACTACTATTATTACTGTTATTGTTATTATTAATAATAATAATAAATGTTATGTCTCACCTTTCCAATGAGGATGGAAAGTCCACAACTCTGACAAAATACAGGCAGGCAAGAAGATTCAGCAACTATAGAGTTAATTCCTTGAAGCAGGCAGTGCTCTTGGCAGTATCACACACACGCTGCCTGCCAAGTCCGACAAGATAACAGAACCATAAATCACGAAGGCCCCCAATAAAACGAAGCTCCACAGAAAAACTCACACTTTGTCCCATACGGAGCTCTCAGAGAAAACACACCCACTTTTATCCCCTGTGGGGTGTGTCAGTCACTCAGCTCAGTCTCTGATTCATCCCCGCTTTCTGTGTTGCAGCTCACACTTTTTCCTGCGACGTTGTCTAGCATCAAGCCAGCATTCGTCTACTTGATTCTCTGTCAGAGGCTGCTCCGATATGCCCTCCTCCTTCTCCTGATTAGCCTCAGGCTTTCCCTCTCAGTTATCTGCCGACACCTGAGGCACAATCAGGGAGGAAGGCATTGCCAAAGAGGAAGGTCCTGGGGTGGAAGGCATTCCCAATTCCTCCTCTTCCCCATCGTCCGAGTCCTCTTCCTCCAACAATGCAGGCTCAAGCCTCAGAGCCACAACAAATAACCATTATCATCTCCCTTCTAATTTTATGTAGGGCATTATGGGTTACAAAAACATGGACTAAAAGGAGAACAGAAATTGATTTTTCTTTTTTATACCTATTGGTAAAGTGAGATCTGGGGTACTGGAGGGTTATATATGTGTTAAAGGTGATTGGAGGTGTTGGATACTAAAAAAGCTGACCAAATTGCTGATCATGACAAGCACTTCAAACTTAATTAAGATAGGGTTAGGGAGAAAACCTGCCTCCACACCATCATTGGCTACATCAGGTCCATCCAATCAGAGGTCAATAGAAGATATGATACAAATGGAGAGAGCAAACATATTTAAGGAATTGCAGGCTATGCTCCAATCGATGTAGAAGATTATGACAAAAAACCATGACGAAATGAAGAGGGAAATAGGAGAAATGAGAAGTGATACAGGAGAATTAAAAGACAAGATACAAAATATGGATGGAAAGTTTGAAAATTTCCAGCAAATGATTACAAAAATGAACAGAAAATAGAAGAAATAGAAGAGAGGATGGAGAAAGAAGAAAAAAGAGTAGATGAAATAAATGATAGGCTGATCCATGCAGATAAAGAGTTAGAAACCACAATAATATTCCTGGAGACAGAAAAAGCAGCACATTATTTAAGATTCCAGAATATGGAAGAGGAGAATGGGGAAGGCTTACCAGATATTATGGCAGAGTTACTGGCAAAGGCATCAGGGACAGAGAAAGAAGAGTTGCTGATAGAAATTGATGAAACATATAAAATCCACACAAATTATCAAAGAAGGTACCTGTAAGATTTATGAGGAAATTGATGAGGGACAAAGTTCTTAATAAGGCAAGAGATGAGCCAATACACTATAAAGTTCTGAAACAAGTCCCAAGAAGAGTTAGAGAACTGAGGAAGCTGTACCAATTGTTAATTATTTTGTTGATCAGGTATAGTGTTAACTTCAGGTGGCTGACTCCGGAAGGAATACTGGTCACATGGCGTGAAAAGAGATATAGATTGGACTCACTGGATAAAGCAACAGAGTTCTACAACTAGTATTTTGATACCAAAGAGGAACTGGAGGAGAGGGAAGCATTAGAAAATAGAGATCAAGGAATGCTTGCCATAGAAGAAAAGGAACTGCAGCAAAAGGAAAGAGAAAAAGGACTGAATAGAGAACAATGGAACAAGAACTAAAGAACCAAGAGAAATAAGAGCAACCAGGAGTATAAGACCTAGATATAAATAGAACAATGCAAAAAGAACTTAAGATATTATCACTAAATATCAAAGGATTGAACTCACCCATGAAAAGGAAGAAAACCATCAACAAATTACAAAGATTAAGTCTTGACATAATATCACTACATAAAGTCCATATAAAATAAAAACACAAAGAACTACTGGAGTACCCCAAATTGGGGAAACTATTTGTGTCATTATCCCAACAAAAGAAGAGAGAAGTGGTGTTATATATCAAAGAAACAATTCAGGCAAATCAAATATATAAAGATGAAGAGGGAAGGATTTTAATTGTGGAAGCAATATTAAATAAAAAATGAATACTCCTAGTTGCAATCTATACACCTAATAGTGGACAAGAACAATTCTATAAAAAAACTACATAATACTATACGTGAGATGGAGTGTGACAATATCTGTCTCCTAGCGGATTTCAACGCGATAATAGACAAAAAAAGGACTTTAAAAGCAATAGAATAAGAAAAGGAGTAAAAAGGATTCTACCTAGAACCTTATTTAAAATGTCAGAAAAGTTAAATATACAAGATGTATGGAGAGAGAGAAACCTTGGGGGAAAATCAATACACATTCTACTCTAACAGACACAGATCCTGGTCTAGAATACACATGATATGGATGTCGATGGAATTAAATACATATGCATATGAGGCAGTAATAGATACAAATCTATGGGCAGACCACAATCCAATGAGAATTAACTGGAAAGAATGAAAGAAAAGTATAAGATGGACTCTGAACTGATCGATACTAAAGGATATAGAATTTAAGCAGACATTGGAAAAACAAATGGGATTCTCTTTTTTAAAGAAAACAGGAAAGAGGACATTACAAAACCTATGGGATACAATGAAAGCATATACGAGAGGAATTGCCATAACATTTACAGGAAGAAAAACAAAAGGAAGAAGCAATAACAAAGAACCCTAGAAGAAGAATATAAAAGACTTGAAGCAGAGTTACAAAAGGAACCACAAAAAATAAACCTAAAACAGCAAATGGACTTAACTAATCATAAATTGAATATCCTTGAAAAAGAAGAACTGGCGCAAAGAACAAAACAAAACTTTTTTGAGAATGCAAATAAACCAGGAAGATGGCTAGCTTATAAATTAAAAAGGAGAAACAGAAAAAAACAGATAAGTAAATTGCAAGATAAAGATGGAACTCTATGTTATCAAATTGAGGAAAAAAGAATATTATCCAGGACTTTTACAGGAAACTATATGATAATGAGGAATATTCTGAAGATATTCTCCTATATCTAGGAAAAGCTAATTTACCTAAAGGACCAGAAACAATAAAATCTATGCTGAATGAGAAAATAAGTACAGCAAAACTAGCAGAGGCAATCAAAAAACAAAAAACAACAAGACATTAGGCCCAAGTGGGCTACTGGCAGAAATATACAAAGAGCTACAAGATATCCTGGGCCAATCATTATTAGAGGTATACAATGCAGATTTACCTGAAGTGAAGATACTACCATCATGGCTGGAAGCTAACATCACCTTGATACCAAAAGAAGATTCAGATTTAAAGCAAATAAAAAAATATAGACCAATATCTCTACTGAATACCGACTATAAAATATTCACCTCAATAGTAGCAGAAATATTGAAGAGATTATTATCTTTTTTTACAATGGGATAAGTTGAACTTTATTTTTTAATAAGCTTTTATTAGACAAACACAAAAAAGAAAAGAACATTAAAAACAATGAACATGGTGTAATCCTCCTAACCCACAGTTGTCTTACATTGCTAAGTCATATATAAAAACAGTACATATTTACATTCTACATACATAGTATATAATATAATACATATCATCATTTCTTATTATCTTGATCTTTCCTCTTTTCTAACCAACAATAAATCTTATTATTACTTTGTAATAATCCAATTTATCCTTATTTTTTATTCTTTTGTCAATTTGTCCATTTCTGTGCACATCCAAATTTTCCTAATTATTTCTATTTCACTTGGAGTTTCTTTACATTTCCACTGTTGTGAATAGGCCAATCATGCAGCAGTAATTACATGAATTATTAAGTATATAATATCTTTGTTGTATTTTCCTATGTTAATTCCTAACAAGAAAACTTCAGGTCTGTATTCTATTTTAATCTTACACATTTCTTCTAACCATTTCTGAATGTTCTACCAAAACTTTTGGGCTTCTTTACAATTCTACCATAAATGATAATACATTCCATTTTCCTTATTGCCCTTCCAACATGCAGGAGAAAGATTTGGATACATTTTTGCCCATTTTGATGGCAGCATATGCCATCTATAAAACAATTTATATAAATTTTCTTTAAACTGTGTGGCCAAAGTCATTTGTTTGTTTTGTTCCCATAAGATTTGCCAATCATCTAAATTTATACTATATCCAAAATTCTTCATCCATGCCACCATTGTTTCTTTTACTTTTTCTTCCTCCAATTTACATTCCAATAGAACTTTATAATTTTTTTTTATCAATTTCTCATCAGTTCGCAATAGTACTTCATTTAATTTTGTTTTGCGCCTGCTTATTCCCCACTCTTTCATATCTTTCCCATGTCTCGATTGGAGTTGTAAATAAGCCCACCATTCTATACCATTCCTTGGTCCTTCAAATCTTGTCTCGATCATAATTCTCCTTTAAAATGACCTCATAGGTAATAATTTTCCCTTGTTGGAGTAATTGAAGAGATTGAAGAGATTCTTGAAGGAATTCATACACCCGTATCAAAATGATTTTCTACCTAAAAGGCAGATAAGAAATAATATGAGTAATATTAGATACATTTGGAATACTACAAAGCACATAATGAAAAGCAATAGGCATTGTTGTTCCTAGATGCTCAAAAGGCGTTCGATAATGTGAACTGGCAATTCATGTTACATCAACTAAGATATATGGACTTTGGGGATAATTTTTTAAATATGTTCAAGGCAATATATACAAACCAGAAAGCTAAAGTGATCATGAGTGGTGAGGTAACTGAAAATTTTTCAATAAGAAAAGGTACCATTGTTATTTATCTTAACACTAAAAGTACTAACTAAAAACATCAGGCAAGGCGAGCAAATCAAAAGAATGGAAATTGAAAGAGAAAAATATACACTGCAAGCATTTGCAGACGATCTAGTTTTCATTTTAGAGGGGACATTAGAATCAGGCCCAAGACTCATAGATAAATTAGAGGAGCATGGAGAAATTATGGGATTAAAGATAAATAAGGAAAAAAACCAAAATGATAGCTAAAAACCTCACAAACAGAGGGATGTGGGGAAATGGATATCCAGATAGTGAAAACGGTGAAATACTTAGGAATCTACTTGTCAGTAAGATGTACAACAATTAAAGAGGAGAACTATACAAAATTAATGCATCATATTAAGTTGGATTCAGAGAGATGAGAAAACCTGCAACTTTTTATGATGGGTAGAATAGCCACAATAAAGATGAACATATTGCCAAAGATGCTTTTCTTATTCCAAACAATACCAATAAAATTAGAGAAAAGATATTTTGATGAATTGAATAAAATAGTGACAAAATTTATTTGGCAAGGGAAAAAACCGAGAATAAAAGTGAAACTACTGCAAGAGTCAAAAGGGAACAGAGGCTTTGGACTACCAGACTGGAAATTATACCACCAAGCAGTTATACTTACGTGGATGAAAGAGTGGATAACTTTGAAGCATAGAAGACTATTAGTATTGGAGGGTCATAACTTTCAACTAAGGTGGCATGCATTTCTTTGGTATGAAAGAAATGTGGTACACTGATATTTCCAAAGACATTTTGTAAGGAACATATTGTTATCAGTGTGGGATAAAATTTAGCAACAAAAATACATGAAAATACCAGTCTGGCTCTCCACTCCAGAAGCATTGATACATCCAAATGCTATAAATATGGGAAAAATGTTTCTTATAAAAATATATTAAATGAGAATGGTGAACTGAAAACTAGGTTAGAATTAGAAAACCAAGGGGTGAAACAAGAGCGGTGGACGTATCTGCTATCAGTGTTCCAGAAAACTCAAATTAAAAACTCCGAGACATGCATCTTCTCAAAGTTTCCTTTTATTCAGAGTAGTATACTAGCACCTCTGGGAAAACTCGAATCTGAGAGTTCCAGGTTTTCCCTTAGTAATTCAAAAGTCCAAAACCAACCCCTAAACCCATCAGTCCATCACATAGTCCAATCACCATCCACCCCAGTTAAAGACATCCCTTCAACCATTCCTCCTCCAGGTGCAGGAATAACATGACCTTGACCAAAGAGAAGAATGCTAATATGTCTAACTACCAACACTCTTATCATTCCCCCCTCCTACTTTCCCAGGCAAAGGAATGTGGCAGCATGGAAGCTTCTGGTACTAATATGGCTTCCAAAGCTGACAGGCATCCCACCCCCCACCCCCACCCCGAAGAAAAAAATCATGTCCTGGAAAATAAAATAGACAAAACACAATAAGGGGTTAATGCATTGTCCAATCAAACCACTTTAACCCCCTATCCCTCCTCCAGGAGGATCTTTTGGTTTGTCAGGAAAGTTATCATGAAATTGTTTAACTAGTCTTATCAGCTTTGACATCCCAACTTTTCACCCTCTGACAAAGGGTACCCCTTCCAGTGAACCAAATATTGTAAGCAACCCCTCTGCAATCAAGAATCAAGAATCTTTTTTACTTCATAATGTGTTTCACCCTGTACTACCACAGGCTTGGGAGGAGCAGTAGGTATAGGTCCTAAAGTAGAACCTCTAGCTGGCTTTAATAGACTGTTGTGGAATACTGGATGCATTTTCCCTAGTATTTGAGGGAGGTTAAGCTGAACAGTAACAAGGTTAATTACTTTCACTATAGGAAAAGGCCCAATACATTTTGGTTCAAGTTTCTTACTAGGTAATTTCAATTTTAAGTATTTAGTTAATAAATATACTTTGTCTCCCACTCGAAAAGGTGGTTGGAGAGATCAGTGTTTGCTTGTTTTTTATATTCCTCAGCCACTTCTGCTAAGGCTTTCTTTGTATTGTCCCACCCTTTCTTTAACATGTCCATCCATTCCATTAGGGACATGGAGGTGGATGGTTCTCTAGGTAACTCAGGCATAGGAACAAACTCCATGCCAGTAGTTATTTGAAAGGGTGTCAACCCAGCACTACTGTGTACAGTGTTATTATATGTCACTTCCGCGAATGGTAACAAGTCCACCCAATTTTCCTCTTGATAATTTACATAACATCTAATGTATTGTTCCACCATGGTGTTCGCATGAAGATCCATTGGTAGCCAGATGGAAAGTAGAGCTAATCCCTGGGATGATCCAATGGACTTTAGGAACTCCCTCCAGAACTTAGCAGTGAATTGGACTCTGCAGTCTGAAATTATTCACCACGGAACTCCATGAAGTCAGTAAATATGTTTCATGAATGTTTGGCCAGCTTTTTCACCAAAGGCAGTCTATTGCAAGTGGTGAAATGGGCTTGCTTAGAGAATAAATCAATGACACTCCAAATCACTGTATTTCCATCACTGTTTGGGAGTTCAACAATAAAGTCCATTGCGATTTCCCAGGGTTTTGTTGGTTTGGCTACAGGTTGTCCCAGGCTTGGTCTGTTTTTCATGGTAGCACAAACCGAGCAGCTTTTTACATAGTCCTCAACATTGGTTTTCATCTTTGACCACCAAAACTGTCTCTTCACCCAATGGAGTGTTTTTAGAAATCCAAAATGACCACCTAGCCAAGAGTCGTGACTCTGTTTTAACATCATTAGTCTGATGCTGGAGGGTACATATAATTTACTTCCTTTCCAAGCCAACCCATCCCACAAAGTCAAATCCACTTGGTTTTCTTTAAACCATGCATCGTTTGACAATGCAGCTTTTAAATCTACTGTCAACTTGTCATCAGACTGGTTGGAAGGGTGATTGGCTTGCTCTCCAGTGGTTGCTTGAGCTGCCAGCTAGGCTTCAGAGATCATGGCAGTCGCTATTTCTTCTCATCAGCTGTCAAATTGGGGTTTTCTGGACAAGGCATCAGTCAATAGTTTTTTCCCCCTGGAATGTACTTTAAGTTGAAGTTAAAGCATTTAAAGTATTGAGCCCAGCAAACTTGTTTGGGGAAAAGCTTTTGAGGACTGTTCAGAGCCTCGAGGTTTTTGTGATCAGTCCATACCTCAAAAGGCTCTGTAACATCCTCCAGGAAATACTTCCAAGATAGTAGTGCCCATCATACAACAAAAGCCCAAGACTCTCAAATTGTCCACCTATGTTCTATGTCAGTCAACTTTTTTGACACATAAGCACAAGGCATCAGTTTGTTTTGAGAGTTCTTTTGAAGTAGCACAACTGCTACAGTCACGTCACTGGCATCGGCCTGGACTACAAAAGGTTTGTTTGGATTCGGATGTTGGAGGATAAGCTCTGCTGCAGAAAGGCACTTTAAAGTTTCAAAGGATTTTTGACAGTCCATTTTCCAAGTGTGGCTAGAAAATAATGACCAAACAACATATAGATTTCAAACCAGAATTGTTTTTACCAGGTATCACATCAGAGGATTATGACAAAGGGACAGTATATTTAATATTATATGTTTTGACTGCAGCAAGAATTGTATATGCGCAGCAGCGGAAGAACGAAAACACCCTGTCAGAGTATGAGATGATAAAGAAGATACTAGACTGTGCAGAAATGGACAGACTAACACTAAAAATAAAAGATAAAGGAGATGCATAATACTATTTAACATGGAATAGGTTTTATCAATGGTTAAAAACTCAAGGTTGGAAGACAAAAGAATCAATTGAGGGGGACTTGGAAAGAGACACTGTTTGTATTATTGATAGAGGAATGTAAGTATTAGAATGATAGAGGAATTGGCATATGATGGTCAGCAATTTTTGTACAAAAATTTGTATATATAAATTTGCATATATGTTATTTTGTTTTTACTTCTGTTTTATGGCATTGGAATGCCATGGCCAATTACACTGTATTCAATATATTTATATGTAAACAATATATTTGAAAAATAAATGATAGCTAGAGATAGAGAGAGAGAGAAAGACAGACAGATAGATGATTGATTGAGATGGAGATGATAGAGATATATGTAGATATAGATGACATAGATATAGATATAGGTAGATATAAAAAGAAATTGGATTGGAAAAAGATGGACATGATTTTAAAATTGGAGAATGAAACAATAATAATCTGGATTATGATTATAACATTATAGTCACGGTGGCATAGTACTACAGGCTAAGTCACTGCTCGCTCCAGGAGTTCGATCCTGACTGGCTTAAAGTTGACTCAGCCTTCCATCCTTCCAAGGTCAGTAAAATGAGGATCCAGATTGTTGGGGGCAATATGCTGACTCTGTAAACCACTTAGAGAGGGCTGTAAAGTGGTACATATGTCTAAGTGCTATTGCTATTGCTATTATTCTAATAGACAAAAAAATCAAAATCAAGGAGCACAATGAAAAAAATTGGTCTAAAATTAAACATAAAGAAGATCTAACTAATGACAACAGGTAGATCAACCAGCCTCAAAGTTGACAATGAAAATATCAAAGTGATAGATATCTTCAACCAGCAACAGTAAAGGAAGAAGCAGTCAAGAAAAATACCACAGAAAAGCACTTGGTAGAGCAGTTACAAAGGTATATATTGTCCAATGTCAGCGTTCGAGTAACACATCCACTGAAAGCAGAACTCTTAGGCAGGTAGATTCCTCAAAGAACATGTTTATTGGATATATTATATCGGCACAGCCAATGAAGACCAACTCTAAAAGTTCCCACAGTTTTCACCTAATTAAAAGAGCAAAAGTCCCCTTTCCCAAATGTCACCAGTCACATTGTCCAATGAATATAGCTGGCAGGCTGCTTGGTCACTCCTCTCCTCCTTCAACAGCCATCTGTTATGATGACCTTGGTTCCCACTTTTTGTTTTGGCAGTTAGCTGGGCTATCTACTCCCCCGCTCCCCCTCTCAGGCTTCATGGAACCTATGAGACAGCACAAGATGGCTTCAGTCAGGTTCGCATCAGAGTTGACATCTAAACTTACAAAAATAAGAACCATGCAAGCCATGGTATTCCATGTGGCACTCTATGGAAGCCAAAGTTGCACTTTACAGAAGCAGGATGGAAAGACTATTGGTGCTTTTCAATTTTGTATTGGAGAAGACTTCTGAGAATATTGTGGACAGTCAAGAAAACAAAGCAATGGATCATTGAACAACTCAACCAGGATTCTCACTCAAGGCACAAATGACCAGCCCAGTGGTGGGATTAATTTTTTTTTACTACCGGTTCTGTGGGCATGGCTTGGTGGGCATGGCATGGCTTGGTGGGCATGGCAGGGGAAGGAACTGTTTAATTTAATTAGCAATAACAATGCAACTAAACAACCTTTTAAAATAAAGAATAAATTCCCACCCCATCCCACCCCAATAACCTGCCTTCCAGCTCCGTTCTTCTGTGCAGGGCGACAAAAGAAGACCCAGCCGATCAGCTGGGACTCGGGAGGCAGAGAATAGATGGGGGCAGGGCCAGTCAGAGGTGGTATTTGTTGGTTTTCTGAACTACTCCAAATTTCCACTACCAGTTCTCCAGAACTGGTCAGAACCTGCTGAATACCACCTCTGGACCAACCTCAAATTATCCTACTTTTGACATATGTGAAGACCTAGCTGTCTGGAGGTGGCTTTCATTCTTGGAAAGGTGGAAGGAAAGAGGATAATCAGCAGCAAAGTGATGGACTCAGTTACGGTGGCATTGAGTACACTAATGGCAGACTTGAAAGAAAACACTAGGAATATATTATCTTGATGAAACTACATGATCACTACGAGTTAAAAAAATATTTAGCACATAATCAAGCAACCAATCAATTGATTATATTAAACAACACACAAGAATCTTAAACTATCTTCCTTCCAAGGTTTGATGTTATTCTTGCTTACAGTTCTAATTATCAATAGCATCACCTCTCAGATCCTACCTGCAGCCTATATTTCCATGAGAAAACAGTAAAGTTTCATGAAAATCCAGGAAGGTGGTTAATATGAGGAAACTGGTTCATTCCTGCTTATTTTTAATTTCCCTTGAATGGGGTATTGAATGAAAGATGCTTGGAATTAAGTTTCAGTAAATTTAGTGGATGTTATCCCTAATTAAATTATTAGTGCATTTATGAACAAATGTGATAGCCTATCAATTCACTGGAATATCATATATTCTGTAATTTCATGAAAAATCCTATTTGCTCTTGCTTCTAGTTTTTGTGCATAATGGTTCTTACAGAATGAACCACTAAAATCCCCTCTAAAATGTGTTCAGTTCTTAGTTTCTCAATCTTTATTAAACTCACCTAATTTTTAAAAGCTTCCTATAAAAGAGATACCTAAAGTACAACTATCTAACGGTAGATGTTTCCTTACACTGCATATTAATGAGAACATTGGCCAAGTTTTTAAATTATTATTACATTGTTGGATCTCATCTGTAAAACTGTTTAATTTAATTAGCAATAACAATGCAACTAAACAACCTTTTAAAATAAAGAATAAATAAATAAAGAACTTAATATAACCATATGACAAAATGGATGTGAATAGTTGCCTATAATACGATAATATGCAGCAAATTGTACAAAGTGCAACTGCTTCTGTATATATCTTCTAACACAAAATTGTTTAGCTCTATTAGACTAAATTGAAAAAAGGATTGCAAAGTACTTTAATTACATATTGCTTCCTTTAAAAAACAAACCTGAGACATAACAGATAGGAAGGTACATATTGATACAAATCCACACTAATTCATGTACAGTTTACTGCAAAAGCACTCCATTTACTTCATTTCCCAGTGAAAGTTCTGTTTTTTTAATATGTTACTATGCTGTAGTTAATCAGTTCTCATAAAAACAAATTTGTTTAAATGTAAAGTTTCTTGATGTTCTTTGTTATACAGTGGTATCTTGTACTCAACTGCTTTGAAACCCATTGAATCTGCTACTCAATGCATTTTGAGATGTACTCATTGCTTGTTTGGTGTTTGATGCACAAGCTAGAACTTGTCGGTGTCATCTGCCTTGTGACTCACTATATTAATCCTTATTGGAAAAAGTTTTTTGGTACTCATCATTTTTCATACTCATTACACCTACTGGAACCAATTAATGATGAGTACTGAGGTACCACTGTATGATTCACTATATGTTTTTGATATGTTCTTTTTAATTATTATTATTTTTAAAAACCCTCCTGTGTACATCAAATGAACAAATCTGTGTAGATTGTTAGATTAGCAGAATTGAAACTAAACCAGAATGAACTGTGTACAGTGTTGCTTCTGCACAATTACAGATCCATATCTAGACCAGATCATGAATGATCTAGTGACTTTCTATCAATCCAATTTACATCACAAGGCTGTTCTGGAGAGGATAGAATGGAGATGCTCCTTTCCATTCTCCTGCAAGAAATTAATATATGAATCTGAATCATTATTCTTGTTGCTTTAAGAGCAAGTACATGCTCCAGAAAAGTACAATCTGTTCATTTATTTGAAAGCAACAGAAGAAACATCCACAGTAGAACTCAAAGTGGTATTAACATTCTTCAATTCATTATAGCACTAAAATAATACCGCCATAACAAAATCTCAGAATAATAAATATTTGTGCCTCTAGTTGTCGAAGTGATGGGGCAGAAAAAGATTCTCCTTAAATCTCTCTTCTGGATGTTTTTGCCTGGCACTAGCTGTTCACTCACAAAGAACAAGAGAAGTTGAGAATCATATATGTATATGTAAATTAATGATTGTTCAGCTTTCAAGCTTGATCCCAGCCCTCGCCTTCACATTTAGATTGATCACACATCATTGTTATAAATACTTGCTTGAGCAAAATGGGAAGGGAAAACCATTTATTTCTGTTCTCTGCCTATTGAGAGCCAAGGGAATTATTTGTAGGTGAAGTATCCTAAATAATAATAAGTACACTAATTATGGTAAATGAAACAGAGCACACTGATATTGTTAAAACTAATGATCCCAAACATTGCCACTTAACATGGCTTTTGAAGTTCAGACACTTGAATTAATTATCATACCGCAGAAGTGCTGAGTCTCTACTTCCAGCTTTCACAAAAAGTGTAAGTGATAAGGCATCACTAATCAGAGCCGTTTCCCTTTAATTGTTGACTTGCTGTAATTGCTATGGTTAATTTGCCCAGACCTATTCCCCAAAATCACTTTTGTCTTCAAAAGTGTCCTTTGAAATAATTTTGGTGCAAGCATCAGCCTTTTCAGGAAAACTGCATATTAATTTTAAAAATTGTCTTCTGAAAAGTATAGATAATATCATCAGCAATATGACACTGGAGGAGAACAGACTGAAGCAATCACCACTTTATAGGATTGGTTGATTATATGTCATAAAATCATTTTCAAATCCTAGCAACTACAAAAGACAGATTTTCTCCATGGTGATCTGTCCCTAGGCTTAGCCTATTCTTTCATCACTCCCAGTGGAGTGCTTATTTCTACTGTAATTGAGTGCATCCAGCTTACTGCTGGTCATCTTCTTCTCTTTCCTTCCAACTTTCCTAGCATTAGATTTTTTTAAAGCTTTTAAAATGTTTTCTAAGGTCTTCACAGCTACTCTATCAAGTCAATGGCATATTTCTTGACAGTTTTTTCCTTTATTGTTTGTGGTTGATCCTAAAAGAAAGAAATTATCTACCACTTTGATATCTTCACTGTCAATTCTAAGGGTGACTGTTCTACTTGTTCTTTTTAGTTTTGTTTTCTTTACATTTAATTTTAGTTCTATTTTTCCATTATTCTAATCCACACAACCACCTCTTTTTAGTTTTTGGATTGGATAATTAAATATCTGTAACGTATAGGAGAAGTTAAGCAAATCTGTTTGTCATCTTAACGTACATGTCCTTGTTGAGCTTAATTCCCATAATTGTCAAGAGAACTGTTAAGAAACAAGCTGGCCTGACCGAAGCCATTTTGACAGCTTCAGTTTTGTCACACAGGAGCTGAGGGCTAGGGAGGAGGGATTTGAGATAGAGGGGATCTTGTAGCCAAAACAAAATACTTTCTCTTGGGAACCAAGGACATTCTTACACCTGGTAGAAGGAAGACAGAGTGATACTACCCGGTTGCCAGACCACACCATGATTGGACCATGTGACAGATTGTTTTGAGAAAGTAGAAAATCTTTTACTTTTAATTAATTGGAAACAGAAGGAATTTTCAGAGTCAGTTTTCACCAGATATGTGCCAATATGATATTTCCAATAAAAACACTCTTTGAGGAATCTACCTGCCTCAGAGTTTTGCTTGCTAGGGATTTGTTACTTGGAACCCTGACAGCTCCATTTTTTATTGCAGACTTCTTCCAGTTTTCCAGTTCAGCCATACTTGCAGGATTTCCTAATGGTTTCTCATCCAAATATTAAGCTCAACTTTGTACAGACTTTATTGTAATTGACCAGATTAGCTTGGGGCTTCTTTTTATGGTGATTACTTTGCATTCTAGCTTGTTAAAAATGCAATAAAAACATAACATTGTATTGCACAATGAGCTAAAAAGCCCTTCCTTCCTTCCTTCCTTCCTTCCTTCCTTCCTTCCTTCCTTCCTTCCTTCCTTCCTTCCTTCCTTCCTTCCTTCCTTCCTCCCTTCCTCCCTTCCTGACTCTAGCAATCAGCCTCAATACTAATGGGAAATAAAAAGCTGATATTAATCTTGCTCAACCAATTTATTTCTTGTTTTCCTTTGAAATTCGATAATCTTAAATAATATAAGTTCTATGACCGTGATGGTGAACCTATGGCACACATGCCACAGATGCCACACACATGCCCCATGCAGGCATATGAGCCCCAGCCAAACTTACCTGCATTGCACAGGTGCATGCCTCCCAACTGATTTTTGGCCCATTGAGGCCTTTTTCAGCCTCCCAGGGAAGCCTCTGCAGCCTTTGGAGGCTGAAAAATAGGCCCATTTTGTCATTTCTGGTATTTCCAGAAATACTGGCAGGGGGAATCACATGTGCATGCACAGGGGACATGGGGGAGCCGCACGCATTGCCTTCTGGGTGCACATGCAATCTTTGGCACAGGAGCCCAAAAAGGTTAGCCACCACTGTTCTATAGCAATATATAAATATTCTCCATGTGAAATCAGGGCATAATAACAATCAAGACTTCAGCAAACAAGAATTTCCTTGTCATGGTATAAAAACTGGAATAGGCAACAACTCTGCAAATGAAATTTTATGCACGAGTAAGCAGAAGATACATTGTATGCCTATTTATTTATTCACCTGAAAATAAATGTTCTGATACAGGGTGAAAAGGTACAGCTTGTTATTTTTCAAGGGAGGGGAGAGAAAGAAGAAAGCAAAAGCCAAACAGCCCAACTGATTTTCATTCAACAGGCATTTGTGTGTCAAATTCAGTAAGACCCCTAGAATTAATCCCCTACGGTTCCAGATCATTCATTGATACATTGATACCCAGCAATCAGTCTGGTGGATTATTTTTGCTGCTAAACTTTAGCAGGAATATTGTGAAATATAGACCTGGGGTATTAGTGGTTCTACATATCTGTTGTTAATTGTTAAATGTTTTTCTTTCTGCTGCTTGATCAAAAACATTAGAAGTTCAGGAAAGTTCAAATGACATGTCATCACTGCATATTAACTTGCTGCTCCATTCAAAAGCACTTCAGTGATGTCAGCCATTAAATTCTAAAGAAATATATTACCTACCTCCCATTAACAATTGTGAATGCAACAGTGTTACTCAGTCTAGTTTCTAGAGCTGAAAATATGAATATATTTTATAAGATCTATAACAATTTTATAAAATTGATTAACAGTTTATAACATTTATATGGCCACCCAATGCAGTTTTTAGTGGTATACAAAAGTCAATTAAAGCTAGAAAAACAATGCAATACATTTAAAATCCAACTAGGATAATAAAATCCCAACCAAACTTTGTGTACTGCAACACAAAAATGGGTGCTCCACATATTTGAACCCAAAACCGTACAAAAGAGATCATCGTAAATTATTATACAAAACTTTTCTGTTATTATGGACCTTACCTTTTCTACCCTGTCTGATTGATGAAATAAACAAACACATGGTTCATGTGTTCTTCCAATACATGGGTATTTTCACCGAAGAACCAGAAGCTTATGAGAACCCTCTTTAGTTTTCTGAATGTGTGAATTGTCCTTGGCATGATAGATTAATTATTGTTGTTGTTGTTAAATAAATAAATACTCTATAGAAATTCAACAGATTGCACCAAGGAAGAGATGAGTGAGAGGGACATCACCTGTCAGCCTTGAAGCCATTTTTTAAGCCGGAGACATTTTGAGAGCATCTTCAGGGCTGCCACAGCAAGGCCAGTTGGAGCTGTGAGAACCTAAGCTGGGAGATAGAAATTGCTGGGGATGTATAGCCAAAACAATATTCTTTCCCATGGGAGCCAAGGATGCTCTACCAGGTGTTGGAGAGGTGTGGACCAAAGCCAGTCAGGATGGTGGCTGTGACCTGGATGGACCATGTAATGGACATGTGACCTGAGGGAAAGAACTTTGGGGTTTGATTTGGACAGGGAAAACCTCAAGTCCTTCTGAGTCGGGTTTTCCCTAGATGTGCCAATATGATATGCCTAATAAATCTGTACTTTGAGGGGTATGCCTGCCTTGGAGTTTTGATTCAATTGGGTGTATTAACTGGAACCCTGACGCTTCCTTTATTTTAAGAAGGTCCTACCCCACAATTCTTATGATTCTGCTTCTACTACTTGGCATATCTATATCACTGTTGACTTTATGAAGAATATGGTTCCTTTTTCTTACGCTCCCGAGAATAACCATGTGATTTTCTTCATAGACTGCAACTATTATAAGCATATCAGGCTTTTAAACAGAAAAATATAAAAGAGACCTCCAAACTGCCTTGTAAAGCTTCTGAAATGAATACCAATTTCATCTGCATCTAAAGAAGAACAAATGTTGAGCAAAATTCATTCTGGCTTGCATATCACAAAGCTGAGTACTACTGGATATAAAATATAAAAAAATTGCACCCATCAGGAATCTGGGTGGAATCTATTTTAATCAATAGGCATGAGCCTTATTGTCAGTGTGCTATTGATCACATACTGTATGTGACTCTGGGGAGCAATCTTCACACATTCCAACTGTCAACTTTCAAAACAACTTCGGCAGAAGCCATGCTTACTTTCATTTTGTTTCTCAGTTGCCACTATTGGGGAAGGGTGTGTGTGTCATAAGTTATTGGAATGTGGTGCCTTAATCCACTAGATAAAACATCAACCAGACTCAGTGTGAGAACCAAGATCATGGCAACAAACATCTGCTGAGACCAAGGGGGAAGCTGCTACCAGACTGATTGGTTAACATGACCTAGGACACCTGAGTTTCTATTCTTTTAACTACTTTTAAAGTGGGAATTACTAGATTCACCTTTCTACATGCCAATATGATGTACTCAATAAAAGGTCTTTTGAGCCTGTTCTGACCCAACCCTGTTACCAGCAAGAAAATCTCAAACACAGCAACTCAAACCTTCTCAGCTTTAATCTACAAATAACTTCTTTGTAGATAAAAGATCGCCTGCAGACAATTAGTCCAACCCAAAAAGCCTTGACAGAATTCTTCAGATAAGCCAGAGTCTCCACACACAATGCTGAGTCCTTAGAACATTTTTGCTTTCTGCAAAAGCAAAAACCTTTTGAAACCAGGCTTATATTCTCTGGAGGGAGGGGCCATTACATTGCATCCTTACTCCTGAGTCACCTGTGCTGCTCCAGCTGTTCTCTTCTATGAATCATCCTGCGCTCATGTGCACTTGGCAAAGGCTCCTCGGGAACCTCCTCATCACTGCTGCCAGCCCCCACAATCCCTGAAGGCAGCAGTCCACTCTCTGATGGCCCTGGCCCCTCATCAGAGTCATCGCTCTCCTCAGCCATCTGCACCGGCTGCCGGCTAACCACAACAGAGCCTGATTTAAGCCACTAAGCTTGATTGGGTTCATTACTCGGAATCATGACACCAACCTCTAGATGCAAAACTCTTCCACTGGATGGAAAACCGTGATCAAGCCAGGATTTCCACTATGTAGTATACTAGCATACTTCCCATCACATAATCACCAAGAATTCAGCCAGACTTATTCTATCCTTGCATGGTTTATTCATACTTATTTTTCCCATATGAGGAAGTCAACTAAACTACTAGATCTTTATGTTGTGGTATGAAACAATTACCACTTTTCCCCCAACCCTTTTAATTGACATCAAGAGAGAAAAAGATAATCAAGCATTAATCTTATAATTAAGTATATTTTTCACTTGGGTAACCTCTCAGTCTGTTTCTGTAATATTAAGACACAATAAGGAGGCACCCTAGTGGGAGTGTTATAGTGGAGAGAAGGCACCCTAGTGGGAGTGTGTGTGGAGAGGAGGAGGAGTGAATGTTAAAATTATTTACTTGTTTCTAGTTAAATCTGTCAAGTATATTAGAGAGGATTAAATTGGAGAATTATTTTATTTAGCTTCTTGTTCTGTTCAGTCATGTTACTTACTTGCTGTTTGCAGACTTTTGCAGTAAAACTGGACACATCTCCATTAGTTCCCCATTAATCTGATAATTACACACTAACTCTTACAGAACCTGGGCATGTTGTCATAAGAGGCCTATGAGCTGAACTTTGTCTTGTCAGGCTGAGTTTATTGTTCATAAATATTTTAGCATGAATCTAAGATGGCTTATGAATGATTGATTTCTTATACTTCACCGACCTTTCTTACAAGATTTTTCATTAAAATAGGAGAAAAACTATTCCCTTGTTAAACACCTGTTTCCATTTCTTTATTATTTTTAAAGCCATCAGTAGTTAACATTCAATACTGCCTAAAAGCTGGAGCCATCTGGAAGACTTTAAAAATGACTTGGCCATTAATTTAACAAATGATACATTGAGTTAAAAAATTAAAAATGAGCAATAGTCTAAATATGCTAATGTTCATCCTCTAGATCTCTAGGATATTAAGACAAATCAGAATATATATATATGAAACACTATGTTTTCTCAAAGAGAAAGCCTTCCTTTGTTTTCAGCAAGAGAATAATGTCAGGCACATTGTGATTCTTACAAACAGATTTCTTTATTCTTCCTCACCTATTGATATAATCTTGCCAAATAAAAGCAAAGTAACACCTACATGAAGTATATGCTCTGGGAACAATTAGGGAGAAGCTGCGTTCACCCTCTTTCTCTCACCCAATCTATCAGAACTGAGTTATGTCTTGCTTCTTGAGCCATGGCAGTGCACTGTATAGAATGCAGTATTGCATGCTAACTCTGCTCACTGCTAGGAGTTTGATCCTGACTGGCTTAAGGTTGACTCAGCCTTCCATCCTTCTGAGGTCACTAAAAGGAGGACCCAGCTTGTTGGAGGTTTAGAGAGCTGTAAAGCAATATGAAGCAGTATATAAGTCTAAGTGCTACTGCTAGTGGTATTCTCCAGAATGCACACTGTCCCTTATCAGAATTTGGATTACATTCCCTCACAAACACAAAAGGGAACTAATCAGTATCTCCTTTGACCAGGCTGCTCGAAGGAGAATTCCTCCCCTTTACAATGATCAATGACACAAGTATAAACAAAGCCTTTGAAGCTGGTTTGTTTACTTGTTCAAGTACTGTACTATTCATGCTTATAATCTGCCTCAATCCTGAAGAGTACAAATTCAATATTGGATAAACTACAAAATCAATATTGCCCTAAGCCATATTGTGATCGGCTTGGTTGGGACTTGCCTCATTGTAGAAGTAAGCATTTTTATTTGCCAGACTAAAAACCATGGTTTACATTTTCTGTAAACTCAAGCATTGTTAACATATTCAGGGAACCCAGCCAATTGTAATTTATTCAACAATCCATGGTGGAAAGAAGCCCTGGCTGAACAAAGTGCTGTCTGTAACAAAAACTTCTAACATGTATCTATTTGCCCTTTTCCCTCTTCATCTCATGTCACTGATTTACTAGCTGATGCCAAACTGGGAGACCCCTTCTTAAAATCTTTGTCACCCACAACAGTAACAGTAGAATTTCATTGTTAGCAGCCCTAGGGAATACAAAAAGCTTGACATTGATTTAGCTGGACATTTTAGGTGTATGGTTTCAGAAATTGTCTTGGCAACTGACAAGGTTGACAGAAGCTGCCAAATTGGCTGGCTACTGGCATTCTTGCTCTTTTTTTCAGACTGACTGAATGGGTGCAAACTTTAATCCACAAGAAGGGGAAAAAAAGCTTTTTTATACCAGCTCAGAATCATTGTCAGCTCAAGGTGGAGAAGGGGGAACCATTCAGGTAAGATTTTTTTTTCTGTTTGGAGGGTACATTACACAAACAGATGACACATAAAACACTGACTGAGATACCAAGATACCTAGAAAGTAGTTGCAGAATTTAGGAATACAATTTTTTTAAGCTAAATCCCTGTTATTTTTTTAATCTGTTGTCATTGTTTTGCTGATAGGAGGAAGAGGTAAAAGAGCATGACAGTGATTAGGATTTTTTAGCCTTTTATATGTGATCCTCAGAAGGATTTGGAGAATGAGTGACACACACATACACTCATACATACATGTTAATAGGTTCATTGACCTTCCCTAGATAAGAATTGCTACAGTGCAACTTTGGAAGTGTTAAGATCCACAAAAATGAGCAGCAGGTTTCCCTTACCTATAAATTAGACCTTATTTCTGCAATCACAGCCCTCAGTAGCAAAACTAGGGTAGTTAGGAAGTTCAGCACGAGCAAGAATTAAGTAATAAACATTTCAGATGGTAGAATTAGTTGGAAACGTGACTTGAGAGCAAGACGTCTTAAATGCCAGTTTTCCGCAAAAAATGAATTGTGGTCATGTGAATATGGGATGCTGTCAAAAGTTGTAAATGCAGGCTGGTTGTTGAGCACCTAAAATGTGGTCAAATGAACGTAGGGGGCTGGCCATCAGACTCAGGTTGTAAATAACTTTTTTGGGGAGGGTCCTTTATAACTTCAAAAGTTTGCTAAGTGAGCAGACATAAATTGAGGATTATCTGAACCTGTATGTGAATAACAGGGTGCTTGTTTTTAATTGCAGGATCACATGGAGTTTTGGATTAAAATAAACACACATAATCCATTTTTATTCATTGCTTTCTAGTTTGCATAAACATAGTCATGGTCTACACTTTTGTCTTGTTCCTTCCTTACTTGAAAGCTATGTATCTGCTCAGGAGCAAAAGATCCCTTCCTTTCAAATCCTCAGATGAGTTTCAATTCATCAAGGTTGCCTCAGAGGTTCTGCTCCTGATGGCCCAAATGAAGGAGGAAAAATCTTTCTTAACCTTAAGTTAACTTAAGTAGCAGATAAGATCCTAGTTCATTATAAACCATGGTGTCAAAATACACATGAGGCTGCTTTTATAGTTTAAGGGCTAATTAATCATCTCATCTGTTTTTAAAGAAAGATTAACCCCAATTAAATTATGAAATTTAGCATTAGCAATATGTTCTTAAACAGTATTATGACTGGGGACATTTGCCTCATTAATCCTGAACAACCTGTAAGCACCATTAAAATGTAGTAGAATAATGAGCAAGGCTGAAAAAAATTGTGTGACTGAACTCACACAGATGAGGACAGGCAGCTTAGAATAGAATAGAATAGAATAGAATAGAATAGAATAGAATAGAATAGAATAGAATAGAATAGAATAGAATAGAATAGAAGGGACCTTGAAGGTTTTCTAGCCCAGCCCTCTGCTCAAGCAGGAGAACCTATAGTTAATTACCTTTATTGTCAGAGTACAACATATGTACAATGAGATTGGCTGAGCCTCCCTTCGTGTACCCCCCCCACACACACACAACTCACAGTGAGGACAGAAGTCCAGACCCAGACCCACCCTATGTGACCTTGTTGCACAACGTGCCAACCCCGCAAGCCTGTCATACTATGTTGACATGAAGTTATTTTCCATTCAGAAGTCTGACAGCCCATGGATAGAAACTGTTCTTCAGACTGTTGGTGTGGCTGGCTATGCTTCTATATCTGTGGGGGGGGGGGGTTTGTTGGGTGGGGGGGGGGGGGGGGGGGGGGGGTTTTTTGGTGTTGGGGGGGGGGGGTTTGTTGGGGGGGGGTGGGGGGGGGGGGGGGGGGGGGGGGGGGGGGGTTTTTGGGGTTTTTTTTTTTTTTTTTTTTTTTTTGGTTTTTTTTTTTTTTTTTTTTGTTTTTTTTTTGGGGGGGGGGGGGGGGGGGGGGGGTTGGGGTTTGGGGGGGGGGGTTTGTGTTTGTTTTTTATATTGTGGTGACCAAAACTGGATGCAGTATTCTAGGTGTGATATTAGCACCTCACTTGATTTTGATCTGGTAATGCAACTTAGGATTGTGTTGGCTTTTTTTGGCTGCCACTGCACACTGCTGGCTCATATTTAACTGGTTGTCCTCTAAGACTCCAAGATCCTTCTCACAGTTATTGCTAATAAGCCTAGTTTCACCCAGTGTATATGTGTACTTTTGATTTTTCTTGCCTAAGTGTAAGACTTTACTTTTCTCCACATTGAATTTCATTTTGTTAGATAGGACCCAGTGTTCAAGTCTGTCAAGATCCAGATGAAGAGCCTATCTTCTAGGGTGTTAGCTGTTCGTGCCACTTAGTATCATCTGCAAATTTGGTAAGTTCCCCTTCTATTCCCTCATCTAAGTCATTTATGAAAATATTGAAGAGTACCGGGCCTAAGATGGAACCTTGTGGCACCCCTGAAGTGGTCAGCATGTTATCTGACCACTTCAGTCTAGTTTACAAGAGTCAGTTAAATTGACAATCTGAAGTGAAGCTGTGCATCTTCTAGTTATAACTTTATTTGCTTCTAGTTGCTTGCAGATGTTTTTTAAATTATTATTATCTTTTCCAGAACCTTCCCAGTTATTGATGTTAGATTGATCAATCTGTAGTTTCCTGGATCTATTTTTTTTCTTTGTTGAAGATGGGAACCACATCTACATTCCAATTCTTAGGTACTTTCCCAGTGCTCCGGGATTTTAAAAAAATATGGTACAATAATTCTGAGATAACATCTACCAGCTCCTTCAGAACTCTGGGATATAATCTGTCAGGTCCTGGTGATTTATATTTGTCAAGGTCAGATATCTGAGAACCTAACCAAAATAATAAAACCCACAGATTACTACTCAGATTACTACATGTAGGGATGAATGGCACAAAAAAGGACTTGAAAACAGTATTGGGTGATTATGAGCAGCTAGGAAAGAATGTCAAGGACTTAGATGCACAAATAATTTTTTCATCTATACTGTCAACAAAAGTACAACATCTGGTAAGAGAACACAGAATTCTAGAAGTGAATCATTGGCTAAAGGGTTGGTGTCGCCAAAAAAACTTTGGATTCTTGGACCATGATCTGTATTATCTCCATGATGGACTTCTGGCAAGGGATGGGTTGCACCTCATAAAGACTGGGAAGAATGTTTTCAGAAAATGACTGGCTCAACTTATCAGGAGGACTTTAAACTAAAATTGAGGGGGTGGGGTGACCAATCTTTGGGATCTCCAGGACCTAATTCCAAGCAAAAACCCCTAGAAAGTAAGTCAAATAATGAAGTAAGGAGGGATGAGAAGGAAGATAAACACAAACACCAAAAAGGAGACATAGGAAGCATACCCAGAGTCAGACATAAAGATCTCAAATATACAAATACACAAAGTTGGGGGCGGGGAACAGGCAGAGGTGGTATTCAGCCGGTTCACACCGGTTCTGGCAACCTGGGAGCAAGAATTTGGTGTGGGTCGCAGAACCGGGAGCGACTTCTGGCTGGCCATGCCCCCGAACCGGTTCCCCAGTCACCCAATTGCTCCACCCACCCGATGCTCGCTCACTCACACAGCTCACCTGCCTGCTGGTTGCCCTGCCCAGTTACTCCTCCCTTCCTATGTGGCACACTGGGCCCTTGTGGCTTGCCTAACCTGACTTCCCCATGTGGTGCCTGCGCCCCAACTGAGCAGCCCTGATCTGCCTGCTCTGCTCACAGGCAAGCCTACATCACGCTAGGCCCTCGCCCACCCCCTAGGGCCTTTCTGTGCCTCCGCCCAAAGGTCTCCACCTGGGACCTTTCTGGGCAGGAGGAGGCCAAGGTGGGGCGCCGTTTTTGGGCCAGTCCAGAGGTTGGGGGAGGGGCAGTGGTGGCAGCAGCGTGGCTGTGGGAAATAGCCCTAGGAGATCCCAACCTCCCTTTCAGGGTGCCTCCATGCCCCTCTCAGTCCCAGCAGAGGGGACAAAACAAATAGAAAGCCAAATACTTTCTCCTTCCCTTTTGAGGCTCTTCCATGCCCCTCTCTGCCGCAGCAGAAGGGAGAAAATGAACGGCTTTCTGTTGGCTTTCTCCTTCCCTTTCAGGGTTCTTCCATGCCCCTCTCCACCCCAACAGAGGGGAGAAAACAAACAGAAATCCAAGGGCTTTCTCCTTCCCTTTTGGGGCTCTTCCACACCTCTTTCCCGTTCGCCCGCTGCAGCCGCTGCCCCCATGCTGCTGCCCCCCATGCTGCTGCCACACTGCTGTTGTACCTCAAAAGGGAGGCCGTGATCTGGGGCTGCTTCCCATAGATGCACCACGCCCACCTGCCAGCCGCCCCCACTGCCCCCGCCACCGCCACCCCCACTACCCATGTGCTTTGAAAGGGATGTTCCGGGGCTGCTGCTTTCTTCATTGTCCCTCCACTCGCTGTTCTGGATTTCTCCCAATAAGTTCTTCCCAGAAAAGGTGTGTGTGTGTGAGATAGAGACAAGGAAAGAAAGGGAGGAAGGGCAAGAAGGAAAGAGCAAGAAAGGAAGAAAGAGGAAGGGAGAAAGAGGAAGGGGGAGAAAAAAAGACAGAGAGAAAGAGAGAAAAAAAGAAAGAGCAAAGAGGAAGGGAGAGAAAGAAAGAAAGAGAGAGAGAGAGAGAGAGAGAGAGAAAGAAAGAAAGAAAGAAAGAAGAGAAAGAAAGAAAGAAAGAAAGAAAGAAAGAAAGAAAGAAAGAAAGAAAGAAAGAAAGAAAGGAAGGAAGGAAGGAGAGAGAGAAAGAGAAAGAAAGAAAGAAAGAAAGAAAGAAAGAAAGAAAGAAAGAAAGAAAGAAAGAAAGAAAGAAAGAAAGAAAGAAAGAAAGAAAGAAAGAAAGAAAGAAAGAGGAAGGGGAGAAAGAGAGAGAGAGAGAAAGAAAAGAAGAAGAAGGGGGGAGAGAAAATTCTGTGCTATTATTTTTAATTGTTCCATTATTTATCATATATTAATATTTTGCACTGTCCCTATACCTAGAATGATTTTACTGCCTTTCTTTTGCCCTGGTACTTTTCAGGGTTTACATGTCAATAGTCCAGAGCATAAATACAGGTGCATTTAACAGAGTTGAAAGGGACTATTGAGATCTTCTAGTCCATTTCCTGCTCAGGCAGGAAAACTCTGAGGATGCCAAAATCTGAATAGAGGTCATGGGAAAGGTGTCAGAATAACAGAATGGCACTTAGAAGAGACTCTATTTCAGGCTGTCCAGTCTTTTCTTAAAAATCTCCAGTGTTGGACCACCCAGAACTTCTGGTGGCAAGCAATTATACTGGTTAATTGTTCTCACTGTCAGGAAGTTTCTCCTTATTTTTAGGTTGCTTCTCTCCTTGATTACTTTCCATCCTTCTGGTGCTTTGGAAAATACATTGTCCCCTCTCTTTCTGGCAGCCCCTTAAAAGCCTGTTGCCTATCACCCTCTTGGGCAAAGCATGTGAGCCATTTCCTCCTTTCAGTGGTCCATGAAAGTACATCTGTAGTACATAGATAATAAAGTCAAAAAAAAGGTGAACAACATTTTTATAGAACTATAGATATGTTGAGGCTGGGTGTGACAAGGAATGGCTGGGAGGAGAGGGGCCAGGCAAGGCACCCCTTGACGTGAGTGACATTGAGTTGGCCACACCCATCCAGTCACATGACCACCAAGCCACACCCATCCAGTCATGTGACCCTAAGCCATGCCCACCAAATAAGCCACAGAACCGATAGTAAAAAAATTTGAATCCCACCACTGGAAACAAGGTGAATTTGAACTATTAATACATGAAGGTAGATATGATATAGTTTGAATAACAGAAACCCATGACTGGAACACACTGATAGAAGGATACAAACTCTTCAAAAAACAACAACAGACCCCATAAAAGAGGAGGTGGAATTGCACTGTATGTAAAGGTGTCACTGTATGTAAAGAGTTTTTGCAGCATGATCATTATTGTCAGACAACCCAGGAGCAAAACACAGTACACAGAGGCTTTGTCTTTTAACAGTGGTTTATATACATATACGTGGTAGGCAAATACTTGGCAAGCAATCAGTTTTCTTTACTCTGCATGGATAACTACAATGAAGACAGAACACAAGGAGCGAGAGGTACGCCCTCTCATGGCTACATACATAGAAACATGCATACATACATACATACATACATACATACATTCATACATACATACAACCATGTTGTTTCATCCTCATTGCATCAGCCTTACAACAGCTGGTCAGCTATTAAATCTCAATACCTTGACAAAAGGACCACTATATTGCTACAGAAAGGCATGAAACTAAAGATGAAAACCACCTAGAATGCATATGAGTCAATATAAAAGAACAAAGAATGACATGGCCATAGGTGTATACTAAAGGCCACCCAATCAAACAGAAAAAAATAGATATCCTTTTTGCTAACCAACTAACAAATATATGTAGGAAACACACGACAATAGTAATGGGGGATTTCAATTACCCTGATATCAATTGAAAGACTAATTCTGTACCAAGTGAGAAATCAAAGAAGTTCCTAACCAACCTAGCTGACAATTTTGTTGTCCAAAAGTAGAGGAAGGAACCAGAGGAAGGAACCAGACTGGACTTAATTCTTACAAACAGAAAAAAAGTGATAAAGGGAGTTGAAATTGCAGGAACCTTGGGTGAGAATGACCATGTTATACTAGAATTCAGCATAATGCAAATACAAGCAATAGAACATAACAGGACACCAGAGTCTTAGATTTAAAAAGAGCTTATTTTAATACACTCAGAGAGAACTTGGGAAAGAATCCATGGATAGAAATCCTAAAGGAGAAAACAACTCAAGATCTTGGGAAATTCTGAAAAATATGATCATAAAAGCCCAGTTCAGCACAATACCACTGAGAAAGAAAAATAAGAAATCCAAGAAGAAACCAGCATGGCTGCACAAAGATCTCTCTAACAAATTGAAAGAAAAAAAAGGACAAGTACAAAAAAATGGAAAGAGGGACACACAACTAAGGCAGAATACCAGCAGCTAGCCAGAATTTGCAAAGACAAAGTCAGGAAAGCAAAGGCTCAGAATAAATAAAAACTTTCAACAAAAGTCAAAGACAATAAAAAAAAAGTTTCTTCCAACATGTAAATAACAAGGAAAATATCAAGGAAACAGTCAATCCACTAAAGAGAGAAGACAGCAAGGAAGTTACAGGCAACAGAGAGAAAGCAGAGCTGCTTAATTCATTCTTTGCATCAGTCTTATAACTATAGCCCAACCTACCAAAAAAATAACAATAAAAGACAAACTAGAAATAAAAGTTAAAATAAGTAAAAAAAAAAAAGTAAAAAAACACCTGTCTGTTCTTGATGAATACAAATCACTGGGGCCTGGTGGATTACTTCCCAGAGTTCTAAAGGAGCTGATAGATGTCATCTCAGAACCACTATACCACATCTTCCAAATATCCTGGAGGAGCGGGGAACCACCAGAGGGCTGGAAAAGAGCTGATGTGCTTCTCATCTTCAAAAAAAAAAAAAAAGGGGGGGGGGACAGACCTAGGAAACTACAGACCAATCAGCATAACATCAATACCCGATTAACTCTGTTAATCTGTATCTATCTGTAAGAAGTGAAATGGAGACAACAGAGACAGCTAAAATACAACCACCAGCCAAATGTAGTCCCTACCTCATTGTGGAAGAACAAGAGGGGAGGAGCATTCTGAGGGCTGTGGACCATAGAAAGGTTGCCGGTCCTGACGGTATCTCTGGCCGAGTGCTTAAAGACTGTGCTGATCAGTTGGCTGGAGTCTTTACCAGGATCTTCAATCGGTCTTTATCCCAGTCCACTATTCCATCTTGTTTGAAAGCTTCCACCATTGTTCAGCTGCCAAAGAAGTTCCCATCAATAACCTCAACAATTACAGACCAGTGGCACTCACTCCTGTCATCATGAAGTGCTTTGAGAAATTGGTCTGCCAGCACATCATTTCTGGTCTTCCGCATACATTTGATAAACACCAGTTTGCATACAAAAGAAATAGAACTACAGAGGACACTATAGCCATCACTCTTCACACTGCTCTGACTCATCTAGAACAGCTGCGGGGGGGGGGGGGGGGTATGTGAGAATGCTTTTTGTAGATTTTAGTTCTGCATTTAACACAATTCTTCCACATAGACCAGTGTCTAAACTTCTGGACCTTGGCCTTTCTTATTCAATCTATTCACTGATTGCAATTCTGTTGAAGAACATTACAACACATTTTTATTTGAAGTCAAAAGAGTCATCAAACTATATGTACCAATAACAACTCCCAAAACCAGAAAAAACAAGTTACCCATAACAATAAGGAAGCTTCAATCCAAAAAGAGATCACTTTGGCGAAAAAACAAATCTGGTCACATTGCCAACTTCAAAAGCTGATACAAACATTTATGCCACCAGATAAAGACTGAATGCACCAATTATCACATTAAACAAGAGGAAAACCTTCTATGCACCAATTCCACCCACACTTTCTACAATTTTGTAAACAACAAATTAAAAGACTCAAGGTCCATCCCACCCCTGAAAGGACCTAATGGTAAAGACTGTAACGACGACACTATTAAAGCCAACCTCTTTAACACATTATTTGGCTCAGTATTTGTAAACAGCAATGGATCATGCCCAGTATTTCCTAGTTGATTTTACAGAAGACAATGTTGAAAAAGCACTACACAATCTAAAACCATCTCTATCTATTGGACCGGACGGAATATGTGCCTACTTCTTAAAAAAGCTATCCACTGCCATAGCCGAACCTCTAAGCATAATCTTTGAAAAATCTTTCAGGACCAGCTCCATGCCAAACCTATGGTCACAAGCCACAGTCATCCCCATTTTCAAAAAGGGAGACCCCAGCCTAGTTGAAAATTACAGACCAATCTCTTTATGCTGCATCACCTGTAAAGTCATGAAATCAATTATTAACCAATCCATTATCCTCCACTTAGAGACAAACAACCTACTCTCTAATAAACAATTTGGTTTCAGAAAAAAACTATCCTGTAATCTGCAACTCTTACACTGCAAAAACATATGGACTACACAACTTGATCAGGGCAAAACAATAGATGCACTCTACATAGAACTTCTGTAAAGCCTTTGATTCAGTGGTACATGACAAACACTATTAAAACTAAAATCTTATGGCATCTCTGGACACCTGCATAACTGGATAGAAGTATTCCTGTCATACAGACAACAAATGGTCAAAATTGGGAGTGTCCTATCAAATTTTGTACTTGTCAATAGTGGTGTCCCCCAAGGCAGTGTTCTAGGACCAACTCTCTTCATACTCTACATAAATGACCTCTGTGATCTTATTAAGAGCAATTGCATTCTCTTCACTGATGATGTAAAGCTATTCAACACCACAGATACTTTTGCTACCCTTCAAAAAGATCTTGACTATGTATCAGAATGGTCAAACAAATGGCAACTTCAAATCTCAACAAATAAATGTTCTGTCTTACATATTGGCAAAAAAAAATCAGAAAATAAAATACAAGCTGAATAGTCAAGACCTCGTTGATGATCCAAACTCTGTCAAGAACCTTGGAGTACTCATCTAAATGATCTAAGTGCTAGAGCCCACTGTAACTACATAGCCAAAAAGGCATTAAGAATTGTTAACCTAATCCTACGTAGCTTTTTCTCTGGTAATATCACACTACTAACTAGAACATACAAAACATTTGCTAGACCAATACTTGAATACAGCTCTTCAGTCTGGAACCCACATTACATATCTGATATTAACACAGTAGAGAAAGTCCAAAAATATTTCACAAGAAATATTTCTACTCATTGCAGAATACCTTATGCCACCAGACTTGAAATTCTAGACCTAGAAAATCTAGAACTACGCCGCCTTCGGTCCAATCTAAGTGTAGTATATAAAATCATACATTGCAATATCCTTCAGGTTCAACCATAACAATACAGCTTCAACCATAACAATACAAGAGCACACAATAGATACAAACTCATGGTTAACCGCACCAAACTTGATTGCAGGAAATACGACTTCAGCAACAGAGTGGTCAATGTCTGGAATATTCTACCTGACCCTGTGGTTTCTTCCCCAAACCCCAAAAACTTTAACCTTAGACTGTCTACTATTGACCTCACCCCTTTCCTAAGAGGTCTATAGGGGGCGTGCATAAGTGCACAAATGTGCCTACTGTCCCTGTTCTATTGTTTCTTTTATTTTTCTTATATGTATCCATGTATTCATAACTATGTTTATACTTATACCTATTATCTTGTAAGCAATTGACAAATCAAAATAAATAAATAAATAAATAAATAAATAAAATCTGCCTTTGGATTATGGATTTCCTGTCTGGCCGCTCTCATAGGTCAGATTAGGTCATCATACCTCTTCGATCCTTCTTCTTAACACTGGTACACCACAGGGTTGTGTGTTGAGTCCCTTACTGTATACTCTTTATGTGCATGACTGCATTCCCACTCACACTAGTAATAGTATTGCTAAATATGCAGATGATACAACAGTGGTGGGACTCATCTCTGGAGGAGGATGAGTCTGCCTATCAAGATGAGGTGAACCGGTTGCTTTTGTGGTGTGGAGACAATAACTTGGTCCTCAACACCAATAAGACCAAGGTGCTTATAGTGGACTATAGAAGGAACAGATCAGACATCCAGCCCTTGTTCATCAATGGAGACCAAGTGGAGCAAGTGGTCAGTTTTAAGTTTCTGGGTGTTACCCTAAAAGAGGAACTGATCAAAAGGGCCCAGCAGAGATTATACTACCTGAGACTTCTCAGAAAACAACAACTGAATGAAAAACTGCTAATGATCTTCTACCACTGCACCATAGAGAGTATCTTAACTTACTGAACCTGTGTATGGTTTGCCAATTGCACAGTGGCTGATAGGAAAGCAATCCAGAGGGTTAACGTCATTGCCCAGAAGATCATTAGTTGCCCTCTCCCCTCTTTTGAAGAGCTTTATAACTCCCGCTACCTTAAAAAAGTTCAAAATATTCTCAAAGATTCATCTCATCCTGTGAACCCTTTTTTTGAACTATTACCATCTGGCAGATGGTAAAAACAGCTTCTATACCAGGGCAGTAGCTCTTTTGAATTCTGCTGTATAGTGCAGTATTGATGTGGTGTCGGGGGTTTTCAGTTCAATGTGTAGAGGGTGAAGGATGTGTGTTTGTGTTTATTTTCATGGTCATGGTCATGACGTGCGCTGAAGATGGTATTTAATTCCATTGTACAAGGTACAGTGACAATAAAGTTAACCAAACTAAACTAAACTAAAGATAGGTGTTCTCTTCCCATTTTCTTGCTTATTTTAATTTTTATTTCTAGTTTGTCTTTTACAGTAATTTTTTTGGTACGCTGGGCTCTAATTTCTTTTTGCGTGAAGACTGATGCAAAGAACAAGTTAAGGACCACTTCTTTCTCCCGACTGCCTGTTACTTCCTTTCCATCTTCTCTCTTTAGTGGACCATTTCCTTGATTTTTTTCTTATTATCTTTGATTTTTGTTGCAAGTCTTTGTTCATTCTTAGCCTTTGCTTTCCTGACTTTATCTTTGCTCCTCTGGCTATCTGCTGATAACTACCCATAGTTAAGCGTTCCTCTTTCCATTTTTTTTTTTTTGCAAGAAAATGAGGGTGGGGGAAGTAAAGGTTGAATTAAGAACTAATATAGTAGAGATAGAACCTAGAGTTTGGGCTGATCATAACCTAGTAAAATTGACTTGGAGAAGAATAAAAAAGAATTTTCAATGGACATTGAAGTAATCCATATTATAAAGGAGAATTTACAGAATCTGCAGCAAGGAAATGGAATTTTTCTTTAAAGAAAATAAAAGAGAAGATACCTCACTCCAGAATGTATGGGATACAGCCAAAACATATTTCAGAGGATTAGCTATAACCTATATCAGAGGTGGTATTCAGCAGGTTCTGACCAGTTCTGGAGAACTGGTAGCGGAAATTTTGAGCAGTTCAGAGAACTGGCAAATACCACCCCTGACTGGCTCCACCTCCATCTATTCTGTCTCCTGAGTCCCAGCTGATCAGCTGGGTCTTCTTTTGTTGCCCTGCACAGGAAAATGGAGCTGGAAAGCAGGTTAGTGGGGTGGAGTAGGAATGGAAATTTTACAGTATCCTTCCCCTGCCATGCCCACCAAGCCATGTCCACAGAACATACACAATGTATAGAAGAATCCAACCTGCCCCAAATCCTAGAAAAATGTAAAAATATACTAAATGAACAAATAACAATGAGGGAACTAACAGAAGCGATAGAAAGACAGAAAAATGATAAAACCTCAGGACCAGATGGGCAACATGCAGAATTCTATAAATGCTTTTCAGCTATGTTAAGCTCGCCATTGAAGGAAGTTTGTAATGAGCTATTATCAGAGGTTAAACTACCAATGTAGGATGTAGATTTGACACATATAAAAATTATAGACCAACATTTCTATTAAATGTGGGCTATAAAATTTTTCCTCAATAATAGCAGAGAGATTGAAAAAAATTCTGACTGAATTCATCCACTCAGATCGAAATGGTTTCTGACTGAAAGGACAAATAAAACACAACTTAAGTATTCTAGATACACTAAAATACTATGAAACACACCCAGGAAAACAAATGCCACTATTTTTTTTAGATGCTTAGAAAGCTTTTGATAACGTAAGCTGGCAATTTATGATACATCAGTTAAATTGTATGGATTTTGGAGAAAATTTTATAAATATAATTAAGATGACAAACAACAAAAGTAATTGTAAATGGGGACTATATAGGGAATTTTAATGTAAAGAAAGGTGCAAGACAAGAATATTCTATCGCCTTTACTATTTATGTTAACTTTGGAAGTCTTGAACAGGAACATCAGACAAGATCCAGAATTTAAAGGAATGGAGATAAGAGATGAAAGATATAAACTACAAGCGTTTGCAGACGATTTGGTATTCATTACAGAAGAACCATTGGAGACAATTCCTAAACTATTGAAAAAGATAGAGGAGTTTGGAGAAGTAGCAGGAGTGAAGATAAACAGAGGAAAAAAAACTAAAGTTATAGTCAAAAACTTCACACAGAAACAAAAGAACAACTGGCAGAAAAAGTGGACTTTCAAATAGTTACGAAAGTTAAATATTTGGGAATATATGTGCAATGATAAAAGAAGATAATTATATAAAATTATTTAACCAAAGAAAATTAGATTTGGAAAAATGGAAAAATCTAGATTTATCAATGTTGGAAAGGATTGCTACTATAAAAATGAACACCCTACCAAAACTGCTTTTCTTGTTCCATACAATACCTATAACATTATTTGATGATTTGAATACAATAAACTTGAAATTTATTTGGCAAAGAAAAAAAGCTAGAATTAAATTGAAAATGTTCTCCATCTAAAGAAAATTGAGGATTGGACTACCAGATTGGGTTTTATATTACCAAGCATGTGTAATAGCATGGCTAAAAGAATGGATAACCCTCTTTCCATTTGTTGTACTTTCCCTTTTTGTCTTTAAGTTTGTCAGAGAGATCTTTGTGCAACCATGCTGGTTTCTTCTTGATTTTCTTGTTATTCTTTTTCAGTGCTATTGTGCTGGACTGGACTTTTATGACTGCATTTTTCAGAGTTTCCCATGCTTCTTGAGTTGTTTTCCCCTTTGGGATTTTCATCCATGGAAACTTTCCTAGGCTGTTTTTGAGTTTGTTAAAATCAGCTCTTTTAAAGTTTAAGACACTAGTTGGATTATTTTCTATTGCTTGTGTGTGCATTATATTCAGTGGTGGGATTCAAATAATTGAACAATCGGTTCTCTGCCCTAATGATTTCTTCCAACTACCAGTTCACAAAGCTGCTCAGAAACTTAACAACTGGTTCTCCCGAAGTGGTGCGAACTGGCTGAATGCCACCACTGATTGTATTGAATTCCAGTATGATGGAATTCAATTGAATTCCATTCAAAATCCAAGAAAGAAATACTTAGACTCCATAGATTAGAGAAAAGAATTCTTTTACTGAAAAATGAAATGGTAGCATCAGGTAAGATTCTGAATCTGAGAAATTAGGTGCGCAGATCACATATACAAAGTGATGGAATTGTTCCCACCCCCCAAAGTTCAAAAGATTCTTCCAATTAAAAGTTCTGGATATGATCATGTGGACATCTTCAGGTGGTGATGAGGCCTCTGTCCGTTGACCTTGGCATATTTTGATAAAGATTTGCAGCTGTGCAGAGAACAGAAAGCTAAGCGAGAAATAGAAACCTAAAAGCAGGAATTTATACTCCCCCCCACTCCTCATTTACACAACACAAGAATGTAACACCTCCAGCTCTCTTCCCAGACAATTCCTCCCTCCTTCCCCCATTACTTATGGCAGCCAAAAGATGCAAAGCAGTAGCAGAAGATCTTGAAGGCTGACATTCGGCCCTCCTAGAAAAAAGACGTTAGTCCTGCAAGAGAGAAAAGAAAAACATAAAAGATACTTATTACCAATCAAATACATTTTTAGGGTTTGTCAGGATATTTTGTGCGGAAGTCTTTGATCAGCTTAGGGGCTCTAACATCCTTCTCATTGACCCACTCAGCTTGGGAAGAAGGGAAATGTTTCCAAGCTACGAGGTATTGGAGGTGACCCCTCCACTTCCGAGAGTCCAAAATTTCTTTAACTTCAAAATGTTGTTCACCTTCAATCAGCAATGGTATAGGAGGATCAGTCTGGGTTGGTCTCAGACCAGAAGTGTGTTTGGGTTTCAACAAACTAACATGGAAAACCGGATGAATTCGTTGAAGAGTTTTTGGTAGTGTCAATTGGACTGTCACAGGATTTACGATTTGTTCAATCGTGAAAGGACCTACATATTTAGGACCAAGTTTCTTCGACTTTTGAGTGGTTTGTAAATATTTGGTGGACAGGAAAACTTTGTCACCCACTTGATAGGTCTTCTGTGGAGTTATCTTTTTATCTGCAAACTTCTTATGAGATTGATGTGCGTCATCTAATGCTTTACGGGCAACTGGCCAGTTAAGTTGGAGTTGAGATATCCATTCGTCTAGAGACTGGATGTTAGGTCTTTCACGAGGAAGCTCAGGTATGGGTACAAAGTCTTGTCCCAACGCCACTTTAAAGTGGGTGAACCCAGTACTACTATGGACAGAATTGTTGTATGCCACCTCGGCAAATGGCAATAAGTCAGCCCAATTATCCTGTTGATAATTTATGTAACATCTGAGATATTGTTCTAACACTGCGTTAGTTCTCTCAGAGGCCCCATTGGTTTGGGGATGATGGGCGGAGCTTAAGCCCTGGGCGGAGCCTATTAACTTCAGGAATTCCCTCCAAAAGTTCGAGGTGAATTGAACCCCTCGGTCAGAAATTATATGTTCAGGAATGCCGTGCAGTCTATAGATATGTAGTATAAACAGTTTAGCCAACGATTTTGCCGAGGGAATCTTAGAGCAAGGTATGAAATGCGCTTGTTTGGAAAACAAATCGGTTACTACCCAAATAACCGTGTGTCCAGTGCTCTTGGGTAACTCTACTATAAAGTCCATAGAGATTTCCTTCCAAGGAGCTGTTGGCCTGGCCACATTTTGTAACAGCCCTGCTGGCTTACCAGGAGGCCTTTTTGCTGAGGCGCAAACTGAGCAGCTAGCCACATAAGTCTCAATGTCCTTTTTCAACGTAGGCCATCAGAATTGTCACTTAACGAGGTGTAAGGTCTTCACGAATCCAAAGTGACCAGCCGCTTTAGAGTCATGGGCCTGTTGCAATATTTGGCTTCTCAATGTTTCTGGTACATACAGCTTCGTTCCCATCCAGGCCAAACCATCTCTAACTGTACAGTTATTCGAATGGGCCAGGAACCACTCATCCAGTTTTAGGGCTTCCTTTAATTGCGCCTTCAAATCACTCGACAAATCCGCTTCTTGTTTCTTCTTTTGCGCTCTAGTGACCACCGGGGCGGCTAGCTGTTTTGTTGAAACAATCAGCCTTATGACTTCCTGACGAACACTGTTATATTGAGGCAATCTAGATAAAGCATCCGCCATAAAATTCCTCCCCCCCCCGGGATGTACTTCAGTGAAAAGTTGAACCGCTTAAAATACTGGGCCCACCGAACTTGTTTAGGAGACAGTTTTTGAGGCGTTTTTAAGGCCTCCAAATTCTTATGGTCAGTCCATACCTCAAACGGGTGTTTCGCTCCTTCCAAGAAATGTCTCCATGTCAATAGAGCCCAGAGAACTGCAAAAGCTACCTTTTCCCAGATGGCCCACCTCCTCTCGGTTTCAGTCAGTTTACGGGAGGTGTAGGCACAGGGTTGTAGAGTCCCCTTTTCATTGATTTGAAGTAAGACCGCTCCAACTGCCACATCACTCGCATCGACTTGGATCACGAATGGGGCATCCATGTCCGGGTGCTTTAGCACTGGTTCAGCAGCGAACAGTCGCTTCAGCTTTTCAAAGGTGGCTTGGCATTCCATGGACCACTCCAGCGGTTTGCTAGGCTTTGGTTTCGCCTCCCCCTTAGTTTTTAAGAGATTGGTGATAGGCATTGCTATCTTAGCAAAAGACGGGATGAATTGCCGGTAAAAGTTGGCAAATCCTAAGAAGCTTTGAAGTTGTTTTCGGGTGCGTGGTGGGGCCCACTCCAACACAGCCCATACCTTCCCTGGATCCATTTCAATGCCCTCGTGCGAAATGCGATACCCCAAGTAGTCGATCTTCTCTTGATGGAACTCACATTTGGACAGTTTAGCATACAATTTAGCGGCTCGCAGTTTCTGTAGCACTGAACGCACCAGTTTCACATGTTCATCCCGAGTTTATGTGTAGATAAGGATGTCATCAAGGTAAACCAAAACCCCCTTGTATAAATGTTTGTGTAGCACCTGATTGATCATCTGCATGAATACGCCTGGAGCCCCCTGTAGGCCAAAGGGGAGAACATTGAACTGGAAACAACCCATCGGGCAATTAAAAGCGGTTTTCCACTCATCCCCTTCTTTAATTCGGATTCGGTAATACGCTTCTTTCAAGTCCAATTTCGTGAAAATTTTCCCTTTAGCCAGGTGGGCTAACATGTCCTTCATCAGGGGGAGGGGGTACACGTTTTCCACGGAAATTGCGTTCAGGTTTCTATAGTCCACTACCAAATGCTTGGAGCCATCTTTCTTTTCACGGAACAACACTGGGGCCACTACCCAAGTTCTAGCGGGTTGGATGAAACCACGTTTCAAATTTTTATCGATAAACGATCTCAGCTCTTCCAATTCCCGTGGTGTCATCGAATATAGCTTCGGTTTCGGGACCATCACCCCAGGCAGAATTTCAATACTACAATCTGTTGACCGATGAGGGGGGAGCTCATCTGAAGCCTTTTCGCTGAACACTTCTTTTAAGTCCCAATATTCTTTCGGAATTTTTTCCTCCCCCTCCAAGTTTTCGGTACCTGTGGAGGCTAGCTCAACTGGATTCTGAAGCTTCTGCTGGGATCGCCCCTCCCCTTCCGGTCGCTGATTGGTGCGTATGCGCAACGACCCTTTCCTCCAGTTCACATGGGGATTCCACTTGCGGAGCCAGGGCAATCCTAGTATTAATGGTTGCTCCATTCCAGGGGCCACAATAAAACACAAAGTCTCTTTATGCTCACCCATGGTCATCTCTAGGGGTTCCATTATGAAGCATGCAGGGCAACCCCCCGCCACTGATCTATCCAATTGGCAAAAGGCTATGGGCATTTCTAAAGTTCTCAGTCTGATGCCCATCTCCTCAACTACTTTCATGTTGATTACACATCTCATGCACCCAGAGTCTAGCAAGGCTAACATCTCCCCTTTGGTCCCTGAAGTGGGTACCCTTAATTTTACTGGAATGGTCATGGGGCCCTTATTTGGACTTACCAGGAAGTCGTCTTCCGAGTCGGATTCACTCTCTTCAAGGAAGGTCGGAGGTCCCAGCTCCTCTCCTGCCGGAGGGGCGACCTCTACAACCTCCCCTGTCTTTAGCGCAGTTTCGCGAGGCTTGGCTGGGGGATTTTCAGGTTTCCTCCCTCCTCTCTGTGCCCCCTTTGGATCCAGCTTGACCCTGCAGTCCGCAATCCGGTGGCCCTCCTTCCCACATCGAAAACAGGCAGTGGATTTGGGTCTTGCCATCACTCCTCCCTTCGGAGGCTTGGGGGCCTCTTGGAAGCGTGGGGGGGACGGCTTGCTCCATCCAGAGCCCCCCCTGTGTCTGCTTTGGGTCAAATCTATTTCCACTTCTTCTGCCAGCAAGTACCACAGCTGCAAATCATTAGGATCCCTTCTGGAAATACACATCTGGTATACGTCTTCATTTAGACCATCTTTGTAGGCTTCTATCAGGGCTCCCTGGGACCAGCCTCGGATATGGCACACCAGGTGTCTAAACTCTTGGGTGTAGTCGGCCACTGACCTCCTCCCTTGATTTATGGTTTTAATCCTGATCCTGGCTTTTTGCTCCGCTAGTGGGTCCTCAAATCTTGCCCGCAGCGCAGTCATGAATACGTTATAGTTCAGCAGTTGGGGGGCGTTATCATTATGCAAAGTCACCATCCACTCTGCAGCTATTCCCTCCAGGGCCCTGGTAACACATCTAACTTTGGCTGCTTCTGAGGTGAACTCTTCCCCGTATTCTTCCATATAGCTCCAAACTTGTGCTAGGAAGAAACCCAAGTCTTTGGGATTTCCCCCAAATTTCACTTCTAACAGAGGCAGCTTGAGGACTCTGCATCTTCTAGGGATCACACCTCCCGCTGGGGGCCCTGGCGCAGGCTGAATTATGGGGGTGGGGGCAGCTTGGCTGCCTCTGGCTGAACTTGCTCCCCCTTCCCCTTCATACCTCGGAGCGACGTGGGGCTGTCCAAAAGCTTCACTGAGCCTGGCTTGATCCAGTAACAATTCTCTCTTCTCTCTCTCTTGCCATGGCTCCTCTCTCCCACACCATCGGGAAATGGTGATTCCAGGGGTGGGGCTCTTTGGGATCCCTCCAGCCAACACCCAACGACCATCTGGGCTTCTCAGCTGGAACCTCTTCCAGAGTAAGGTCGGCTAGCAATTCAGCTGCTGGCACCTCCAGTATCAGCAACGATTGCCCCCCCCCCCCCCCCCAGCTCCCAGATCCTCCTGATCACTAGCTGGAAATGACATGATATCAAACCCCCTCGGAAGAAAACTGGATATTTTCTCCGGGTGGGCTGATGAGGAGATTCAGAATAATGTCAGTCTGTGCTCCATTCAAAATCCAAGAAAGAAATACTTAGACGCCATAGATTAGAGAAAAGAATTCTTTTACTGAAAAATGAAATGGTAGCATCAGGTAAGATTCTGAATCTGAGAAATTAGGTGCTCAGATCACATATACAAAGTGATGGAATTGTTCCCATCCCCCAAAGTTCAAAATATTCTTCCAATTAAAAGTTCTGGATATGATCATGTGGACATCTTCAGGTGGTGATGAGGCCTCTGTCCGTTTACCTTGGCATATTTTGATAAAGATTTGCAGCTGCGCAGAGAACAGAAAGCTAAGCGAGAAATAGAAACCTAAAAGCAGGAATTTATACTCCCCCGCCATTCCTCATTTACACAACACAAGAATGTAACACCTCCAGCTCTCTTCCCAGACAATTCCCCCCTCCTCCCCCCGTTACTTATGGCAGCCAAAAGATGCAAAGCAGTAGCAGAAGATCTTGAAGGCTGACAGTGGTCACTTTTACCCAAGGTTCCAGCAACTTCCATCCTACTATCACTTCTTCTCTTTTAGTCAGATTTTTGAAAGTCCCAGAACATCCAATGTGAGCCCCTCTCCTTTCTTTTCTTTGTAATCCATGGCAATTTTGTAATGTATTTGTTTCTCCTTTGCTTTGAGCTGAGGGAACAGAAGACTATATGGGGAAAACTGAAAATACAGAATATCTCCTGGAGCTATATTGTATTTGATAAGTTCTATAGCAAAAACATTGATCCCTTCTTATTTCAGATATTGAACTGGATGGGGCCTGATTAAAAAAAACATTAATATATAGCAAGAAGTCAATCTCTAGCATTTTGACAGAGGTGAACATTGTTAACAGGGAAGAGGCTGTCCCCATATTGATAATGCCTTGCTGCCTCTTGCCTTTTTACTTAATGCTTTTAATATTTTCTATATTTTTAATTTTAATTGTAAACTACCCAAAGTCACTTTTCATAGTGAGTTGGATGAGACGTACATTTAATAAATAAGTGAAATAAATTATAGCTGTAATATACATTTTATATCAATATTTAAGCATGAAAGCACTTGTAAGGATTGCCTTTCCTCCTAACTTAAGAAAGTGAAGACAATACTTGAAAGCAATGTCTATTTAGGCAAGACAAGTAGAATTAAAGCAGTAGAGACCTTTAGCCAGAGCAGATTCAGCCAAGCAATACATTCAAAGCTCTGAGAAATGTCTGAATACCATCTCTGCTGGCTTTCAAAAGACAAGTAGAATTCCCACCTACATTCCCAAGCAGTAGAGATCTCAGGGCCCTCCCTTAGCCAGATGCAGATTCACCCAATCCACAGGTGTGAAGGATGTAATGAATTGAATACATGACCCCCTGCTCTGAGCTGAATAGATAAGGATCAGGCATTCCCTTTGGCCATCAAATCTGATGTGGTTTCAAAATGAAACAACTCACATGGCCTCCCACCTACTAGCATTCCCCAAGAGGTGAGAAAATCTCAGGGCACTCCCACTCTGGCACCAGGATGCAAGTTATAAAATAGCAGTTGTCACAGGTAATAGTAATGAATTGAATACATGACCCCCTCACTCTCCTCCCAACTGAAATGGCAGTATCACTTTTAGGGATCTGATAGCACTTCTCTTTGATCCATCAAATCAGATAATTGATGTGGTGAATCTGCAAGAAAAAAAATGGAAGTATTTCAAGCTACTACTCATTTTCTTCTTTTTCCTTCCCTTTTCCTTCTCCTTTCTTCTTCCTGCCCCCTTTCCTTTTTTCCTTCCTTGCTCTCTTCCCATCTTTCCTTCTTTTTCTTTTTCTTTCCTCTTTCCCTTTCTCCTTTCCTGTCCCTTCTTGGATGCTCAAATGCAAAAAGGAAAACAGTTATCCTTTTGTTCTGTTTTCCTTTTAATTTGTTTTCCTAGCCCTCTGCTAGAGAAAATGGAGCCACATACACACACACCCAGGCCCATTTTCAACCTAAATGCAGGGGTGGGCTTCAAATTTTTTAGCACGGGGCTGTCTGCCCTAATGACTGGCTGGGTGAGTGTGGCTGGGTGGTCATGTAACTGGGTGGATGTGGCCAACTCAACATCACTCCCACCCTGTCACATGACACACACACCCCCACAGCTACACAGGTTTCATGGCTCTAGGTGTTTTCTGTGGGAACTCACTCTCTCTCTCTCTCACGCTTTCTCCCTCCCCCTCCCATTTCTGTTTTTCTCTCTTTTTCCTCTCCCTCTCTTTGCTTTTTTTCTTTCTTTCCTTCCTTCCCTTTCCCTCTTTCTTTTTCTTTCTTTTGAATATGATAGCAAATCCAAAATAAAGTTATTAATTGTGGGAAATGGCTTTTCTGTAATCTTTTCAGTGAACTCTTAAGTTGATAGAAGCTGGCAAGACTGTACTAACAGCAGTAGCATACATATTTTGATTTCTTTTGAGTATGACAATATAATACATTATCCAAAATTATAAATAATCTTATTTTCAGATGCATTTTTTTGCCATCTGATATTTCCTTAAAAAAATAAGACTTGCTTTCCAATTTGTGCCTTCTTGGCAAGAGATCTAGTTTGCCATTCTTTCATCATAGGTATGAGAGAATTTTCTTTCTTTCTTTCTCTTCCTTTCTCTTCCCTTCTCTCTCTCATTTTTCCCTCTCTTTTCCCTTTCTCTTTCTCTCCCTCCAGCTCTCTTTCATGTCTCTCTCCCTCCCTCTCTCTCTCCCCCTTCTCTCTCAATTGTTTCTCTCTCTTTTTCCTCTCTCTCAGTCTCTCCCTTCATCATTTTCTCATTTCTCTCTCTTTTTCTCCACTTTTCTCGCTCTCATCTCTTTCTCGTGCACACACACACACAAGCAAGATACTCTCCTGTCCTGGGCCGGATCACGGCGGCAGCAGAGACGGCTCCTCCTCCTCCTGCTGTGCAAAGAGGTGAGTATCCAGCTGCATAGGGGAGCCACGCTGCACAAGAGAGCCATGCAACACAGGAGCTCTTCCCTCCCTACATCTGGCAACAGTGGTGGCTGCTCCTCCCCATTTTCCTCCTTACTGAGCCAGCACGAAGGTGATCTGGGCTGCAAAGGTGGGGTGGGGTGGGATTGGGCGGAGTGGGGCGGGGCCAGGCAGGAGTGGGATTTGGGGGTTCAGCAATCCCTGCAGAGTCTTAGCTAGGGAATTGCCCAAGCCCCTGCGAGCCCCCATCAGCCCACCCCTGCCTAGATAGCCTCCTGATGCCCTCTGCCAGTGAAAAGAGAGCCCAGAGGGGCATGCATGCCTCCCTGGGCCCTGTTTTCAGCCTGGATGGTCTCCTGCAGCCCTCTGTCAGCAAAAACAAAGCTAGTGGGGCATGCACATCTCCCCAAGTGCCATTTTCAATGGCAGAGGTCTGCAGAAAGCTGTCCAGGCCAAAAACAGGGCCTGGGAGGGCCACATGCAGCTCTCCAATGCTCCATTTTTGCTAGCAGAGGCACCATGAGCCAGTCCTTCGTGGTTTCCATGCCTGTGCCACAGGCCAAAATTAAACAGCTCATGGGCCAAATCTGGCCTGCAGTCCTTGAGTTTGACACCACTAGCTGGTGGTGTCCAGGGAAAGGGCCCTCTATGCTGTTGCACCTGCACTCTCATACATCTTGCCCCCTAAAGGGCAAGATGCCAACCCTCCTGACCGTAAGAGCCTAAAGACCTGGCCCTCAGTTAGTTTAGGGTTCCACATCCTGCTCCCACTCTCCCCATCTTTATTTGGACCATAGTATTTGGCTTTTTGTATTAACTTACCTATGTCTTTTAGCTTATACAGCTTTTTTCTTTTATGACTGTAAGCCGTCCAGAATTACCCTGAGGTAAGATGGGCAGCCAATACATTTTACAAATAAATAAATTTCAGGCTAATCCTGGATGTTTGTTTCCCTTGTGACATTGTAAATATGCTAAAAATTACAAGATGAAGATGTGATCTAAAAGCTCAGCAATGATTAAAGTAATTCATGTTTGGAAGACAGGTTCCTCCTTTGGAATTCCATGGAAGGAAGGAAGCATGGTGTAAATATATTTACATGCTATTATGTAATCAGTAAGCAGAAACTCAAAAGATGTTCATACTTGTTGCAATTAAATGAAACTTTTCTTGAGTGATAGCATGCAGGTAGATATTTCATTTGGTTACTTATTCCTGAGCAAAATATTATATCATTCTAATGTACAATTTTCTGACACTCTCTTATACGTAGCCTAATTTCTAAAGTGACTATTCATTAAGCCACAAGTGAATTTGGCACAATAGTATATGTTCCTGCCATACAAACATAATTAATAATGATTAATACTGCAATAGCTCTCCAAAAGCAGTTATGATTATGTCCCATTTATAATAAAGTGCTGCCATTGTGTTATCTAGCATATGATAGTTTGGCTGATAACTAAAATGTATATAATAAAAGAACATTGATGAATAGGTTATGATTTGCAACAGCCTCTCTTTATTTTCCTGTGTGTCTAATGGAGTGTCTTAAGATACTTAAGATATTCAGATTTATTAATGTGATATTCTTATATTTATTGATTGACTTTAGTTTTTACAGAAATGGAAATGGCTGTTGGATTCTGTTGGTGCATTGTGATCTGTTCTATCTGGCTGCAGGAATTGGAATTTGTAAAAATGTAAAGAAAACAGTCTAGTGATGTGGCTATGTTCACCCTCTCAGTAGGTCATGCTGGGAATTCAGGGAGTTGTAGTCTCAGCTAGTGCTAAGAACACTAACTTGAAAAGGACTCCTGAGAAAATATTTCTTCAGAAGTTTGTCCTTGGACTTGAATGGAAAGGCAGAAAGAATTTAGACCGCTAGAGAAATTATTGGATAAACTGGACAGGAAGTTCACATATGCCCATTGGCTACTTTGAAACTAAAAAAGTACATGAATTTATGGGATTTTCTCCAAGGTCCTCTTTTTCTTTGAAGTAATTCCAAAATCGAATTCCTTTTCATCAAGAAATAAATGAAAACCTATAGGAAAAATGCTGAAGAATCTTTCTGCCCAGAATAAGTCCCAATGTACCAGGAGGGCAGCAACTGGTTTAAACTAACATACTATAATAAATAGTTCTTGGGGGGGAGTTTAACCCTGTGAAAGCGAATATTTAAAAGGGCTATGATCTCGATATAAAGAGCTAAAGATTTGGGGGATAGGATTTAGCTGATGAAGCTTTCTAAAGAAACTTAGAGAAAATGGCTAAGTTTCTATTGGGATGCCCTTAGTTCTGCTTCTCCATTCCAAGGAAACAATTTATCTCAATAGTTACACAAAAATGTAATTTTAAAAGAAGAAAGAGAGGAGAGAAAGGAGAGGAGAGAGTGAGGGAAAAAGAGAGAGGGAAAGAGAGAGAGAGGGAAGGAAAGAGGGAGGGAGAGGGAAGGAAAGAGAGAGGGGGAAGGAAGGAACAAGGGAGGGAGGGAAAGAGAGGGAGAAAATGCACAAGTTCTACTACAGGTCTTAATTCTCTATTGAAAGTATTGAGAGTGAGTACAAAGGAGAAAGGCAGTTTGAATCATATAACTGTAAACCAAGAATACCAAGAATACATTTAGGGTTAGTGCGCTTGAGATTGTGATTTTATTTTATTTCAAAATGACTGGCTTAGTTCAGCGTAATACTTGTTTTACAGCTGTCTTTCACAGTACTCTTTTCAAACTTGGATACTGTCCTCTTTATAAAAAAATTACCAGTCTACATGGACAGATTATCTATCTAGAATCTCTAATCTGTGCTCTCCAAGCAGAAATTAAGTGCCCAATCCAGCCATCTATTGAGCTGCTGTGCTACCAGCCCCCACTACCACAAAGATCTTACAGGAAAAGGGCAGTATGGACAACCATGGGATCTGGCAGGGTGAGAGCTGTGGACCATAAATGCAAAGCTTTTGCTGTGTCCCAGCATAACAGATATAGTGCCCTTGCTGACCTTAATAGGGACACTAAAATGACAGGTCAAGGTAGTTGTGATAATGATAATTCAAATAAGCCAGGGATCATGGTCCTAGAAGAAGAACTTACTTTGGAAAGGAGAAAGTGTAAATTAGGTATTATGCACCAGTCACACAAGAAGAGCAAGGCATCCAAAAAGAGAAGCTACCTTCTGGTTGGGGACTCAATCAGGGGTGGGATTCTATCACTTCGCACCTATTCACTAGAACCGGTTGTTAACATTCTAAGCAGTTCGGAGAACCAGTTGTTAGAAGAAATTACTGGCCTAATCCTGTAAGAAAGGCAGGAAGGAAACATTCCGGTGTTGCTTACAGAAACTGCCTCTCCATTAACCCTTATTACATTCTTGGCAGGACTAGACTTCCTGTCTCAGGAACTTCTCTGGAGTTTTTTTCCCCTCCTTTGCTGGTACTTTGCTTGTGTGGAGTGACCATTCAAAGTTACAATGGTACTGAAAAGAGTGACTTATGACCATTTTTCACACTTACGACTGTTGAAGCATCCCCACAGTCATGAGAGGACAGGCGAGGAGATGCGTGCATTGATGTGAGTGATATTGAGTTGGCCACGCCCAGCCAATAACATGACCACCAAGCCATGCCCACCAACTAAGCCATGCCCACAGAACCGGTTGTTAAAAAATTTGAATCCCACCCCTGGATTCAATTGTAAGGCATGTAAATTTAGGAAAGGATATGGAGGTTTTGAAAGAGGCCAGGTGTCTGCCAGGTGCTACTGCCAGCAGAGACAAGAAGCATATTCTTAAGGTAGTCAAGAATGCCAGTAAGGATCGTGATGTTGATGCTATTATACATCTTGGTACAAATGATCTGTCCCAGAAGGATGTATTTTCTGTTCAGAAAGACTTCCAGAGCTTGGGGTATGAACTTAGTAATATGGGCTATAGGCTTATCTTTTCAGAGGTTCTACCAGTATACAAGGAATGAAAAGGGAAAGGCCAGCGTGTAGTGGAGTTTATTGTGTGGCTAAAGGAGTGGTGTAAAAGGGAAGGCTTTGGTTTTCTTAGTCATGATGTCTGCAGCTGGTCCAATGAAAAACTGTACAAAAGAGATGGTTTGCATCCATCAAAGAAAGGGACTGAGTTACTTGGCATTAAATTCACAGATTTCCTGGATAAACATTTAAACTGAACAGTGGGGACAGAGAATTAATGGATACAGAACATTTCTGTCCCCAGCAACCTAAAATTAATAAGGATACCAGGGCATGCAAAATAGATGTTTGTGCAGGTAAGATTATCAATCTTGCTGTCAACCAAAACCAAGCATTTAATAGTGAGTGCCATACCATGTGCATTAATCAAACAGGTGGCAAGAAAGTAGGGGCAGGCAGGCACAACACAGGTTATGTAGACAGTAAACATTATGTCAGACATAAAGATCTCAAGTGCCTATATACAAATGCACAAAGTCTGGGGAACAAACAGGATGAACTCGACTTATGAATACATGAAGGTAGATATGATATAGTTGGAATAACAGAAACTTGGTGGGGTGAAACCCATGACTGGAACATACTGGTAGAAGGATACAAACTATTAAAAAAACAGACCCCATAAAAGAGGAGGTGAAGTTGCACTGTATGTAAAGGACCACTATATTGCTACAGAAATACACGAAACCAAAGATGAAAACCTCCTAGAATGCATATGGGTCAATATAAAAGAAAAAAAGAATGATATGGCCATAGGTGTATATTATAGGCCACCCAATCAAGCAGAAAAAATAGATGTCCTTTTTGCCAACCAACTAACAAACATATGCTGAAAACACACAACAACAGTAATGGGAGACTTCAAATTATCCTGATATCAATTGGAAAACTGATTCTGCACCAAGTGAGAAATCAATAAGTTTGATTTCTAACCAACCTAGCTGACAACTTTGTTGTCCAAAAAGTAGAGGGTGAAACTAGAGGGACAGCCATACTGGACTTAATTCTTACAAACAGAGAAGAAGTGTTAAAGGGAGTTGAAACTGCAGGAACCTTGGGTGAGAGTGACCATTTCATACTATAATTCAACATAACACAAACACAAGCAATAGAACATAATGACACCAGAGTCTTGGATTTTAAAAGAACTGATTTCAATAAACTCAGAGAGAACTTGGGAATGATTCCATGGATGAAAATCCTACAGGGGAAAACAACTCAAGAATCTTGGGAAACTCTAAAAAGTATGATCATAGAAGCCTAGACTAGCACAATACCACTGAGAAAGAAAAACAAGAAATCCAAGAAGAAACCAGCATGGCTGCACAAAGATCTCTCTGGCAAATTGAAAGAAAAAAAGGACAAATACAAACAAAAATGGAAAGAAGGACATACAACTAAGGCAGAATATCAGCAGATAGTCAGAATCTGCAAAGATGAAGGCAGGGTAACAAAGGCTCAGAATGAACAAAGACTTGCAACAAAAGTCAAAGATAATAAAAAAGCCTCTTCCAACATATAAATAACAAGAAAAAAAATCAAGGAAACAGTCAGTCCACTAAAGAGAAAAGATGGCAAGGAAATAACAGGCAACAGAGAGAAAGCAGAACTGCTTAACTCATTCTTTGCATCGGTCTTCATGCAAAAAGAAATTATAGCTCAACCCACCAAAAACATAACTGTAAAAGACAGACCAGAAATAAAAGTAAAAATAAGCAGAAAAATAGTAAGAGAACACCTGTCTGATCTTGATGAACACAAATCACCAGGGTCTGATGGATTACAGTTTTAAAGGAGCTGGCAGAGGTCATCTCAGAACCACTGCACCATACCTTTCAAAAATCCTGGAGCACTGGGGAACTACCAGAGGACTGGAAAAGAGCTGATGTGGTTCCCATCTTCAAAAATCGGGGAAAAAAACAGACCTAGGAAACTATAGACCTCAGCCTAACATCAATACCCAGGAAGATACTGGAAAAGATAATTAAAAAAACATATCTGCCAACATCTAGAAACAAGTAAAGTAATAACTAGCAGTCAGCATGGGTTTTTTAAGAACAGATCATGCCAAACCAATCTTATTTCATTCTTCAACATAGTGACTAAATTAGTAGACCAGCAAAATACTGTGGACATAATATAATTAGACTTCAGTAAGCCATTTGACAAAGTGGACCACAACCTACTTAGTAAGCTAGAAAAAAGTAGAATAGATAGCACCACCACTAGATGGACTCGCAACTGGCTGATAAACAATACTCAACAAGTAGTCCTTAATGGGTCTAAGTCTACATAGAGGGAAGTAAGCAGTGGGGTGCCACAAGGTTCTGTTTTAGGCCCAGTACTCTTCAATATTAACAACTTAGATGAGGGAATAGAAGGGGAATTTACCAAATTTGCAGATGATACTAAGCTGGCAGGAATAGCTAACACCCAAGAAGATAGGCTCAAGATCCAGATGGATCTTGAAAGACTAGAACATTGGGCCGTAACTAACAAAATGAAATTCAATGTAGAGAAAAGTAAAGTCTTACACTTAGGCAAGAAAAATCAAAAGTACACATATAGACTGGGTGAAACCAGGCTCAATAGCAGTAACTGTGTGAGTCTTAGTGGACAACCAGCTAAATATGAGCCAGCAGTGTGCAGCAGCAGCCAAAAAAGCTAATGCAATCCTAAGTTGTATTAACAGAGGGATACAATCAAGATCAAGTGAGTTACTAATACCACTCTATAAAGCCTTAGTAAGACTACACCTAGAGTACTGCATCCATTTTTGTTCACCACATTATAAAAAAGATGTTGAGACTCTAGAAAAAGTACAGAGAAGAGCAACCAGGATGACTAGAGGACTGGAGACTAAAACACACAAAGAACAGTTACAGGAACTGGACTTGGCTAGTCTAGTAAAGAGAAGGACCAGGGGAGACATGATAGCAGTCTTTCAATATTTGAGGGGCTGCCACAGAAAGGAAGGAGTCAAGCTATTTTCTAATATAAAGCACCTGTAGGCCAGACAAGGAGTAATGGATGGAAACTGAACAAGGAGAGATTTAACCTGGAAATAAGAAGAAACTTTCTGACAGTGAGAACAATCAACCAATGGGACAGCTTGCCCTCAGAAGTTGTGGAAGTGGATCACTTGAGACTTTCAAGAAGAGATTGGACTGCCATTTGTCAGAAATGGTGTAGGGTCTCCCGCTTGGGCAGGGATTTGGACTAGATGACCTACAAGGTCCCTTCCAACTCTGATTATCTGTTATCTGTTAAATATAGACTCAAATTACAGTGAAACAGACAAGTTCGTTGCTAAATATGATGTGCTTGAATAATATTCTCTCTGAGAAGAGTTTATTCACTCTTCAAAGAGGCTTCCAATATCTAAGATTCCTTAGGAACTAAATGTAGCTTAAACACTAAGTGAAGTAAGAAAAGGAACAGCTAATTTTTGCAAATTTTACAGCCATGTAGACTTGAATGTAGACTTTTAGGAATCCCCATTTGAGTATCTTTTTCAGAAATACCATGAAAATGCTACAAGATTAAGTTTTCATTGGGTTGAGCTTGATTCCTAATATCTAACTCATTCATTCATTCTGGAAAATGGTTTCCTATCATCTTGTTATTTTCTAATTTGCCATCCATCTATTTCCCGGCAGTTTTCTATCCAAATTAAGTCACCTCTGACCCACTTAGATTTTGGGAGACTTGCCAATGTTGGCCAGATACAGTATTGTCACTTAAAGGATAAATGTAGTTTAAAAAAGAGATCACCATCTGTATCAAAAATGGTTTTGCTCAACACAGTTGTCCAACTGATCAAAATAAAACCCAGTAAAATGTAATAGCTGCTGACAATGGCTGAATCAACATTGTGAATTTGCCTTCTGGTGTTGCAAATCCAAATTGGTGACAAAACCATGGCAACTGTTCCTATTAGAATAACTCTACAATTTTGTTAACATTTTGATAAGGTTATAGATAATGCATAAGAGGATTTTAATGTTTTACTCTTTCAGATGAATTTAAATCATTTCTTGGAATCATAAGATAGAGCAAAATAATTATACAAATGCAGGCTGGCTTTGTGAATAAGGTGAGGGTAAAAGTTCCCCTCACACATGTGTGCTAGTCATTTCTGGCTCTAGGGGGCAGTGCTCATCTCTGTTACAAAGCCAAAGAGCCAGCACTGTCCTAAGACATCTCTGTGGTCATGTGGCCATCATGACTAAACGCCGAAGGCTCATGGAACACTGTTACCTTCCCACCAAAGTGGTCCCTATTTTTCTACTTGCATTTTTACATGCTTTTGAACTGCTAGATCGGCAGAAGCTGGGACAAGTAATGGGAGCTCACTCCGTTACACAGTGCTAGGGATTCATACAGCCAAACTGCCGACCTTTCTGATCGACAAGCTCAGCGTCTTAGCCACTGAGACATTACGTCCCTGCTTTGTGAATACATCTATTCTATTAGCCAACTTTCCCTTGCAGCATCTTATATAGTGAGGAAACCACATGATTTGTGTTCATTGCAAATCTTGCAAACTAAAGTCAGCATTTCATATAAAACTAATGTGTCATTTGTAATCCATCAATAAAAGGGTTTTTATTCATAAATAATCAATCTGCAGTAATTCTGTACATTTTCAAAGGACTTTGGAGCCATACAACTTTATGCAAACTCTGCAGAAAACATCCAAATTCTGTTCCTTTCTCTCATATCAGTTAGCATGTTTGGCATTGGTATATATGTTTGTGTGTATATTTATATGCACACAGACATATATCGGTACATATACATAGGTACATGTGTGGTGTATATATCTATTTATACAATATGTACATATTGTGTAAAAGAAGCCATGGTCACTTTTTGCAAAAAGCATTTGCTGTACAACATTCAGAATTTACATTGATAATACAAGGCACAGAAAATCTGGTATGAAGCCAAGGCCATAATACGTAGTTTCTCTTAAGGAGGCATCCAATTCTACCTGTCTCTTTTCTTGTAGTAAAGAAATACCTTATTCCATCCAACTTCTGATGAAATTTCAGAAAGCCACTTTGTGACATTAACCAATTCATTTTCAAAGGGCTCCAAAAGTCAATTGCCTTTACACATTACTGGAAAAGAAAGAACACTAATCATTAGGATAGTGGGAGGGGGAAAAAAAGAAAAATTAATTTATGTGTCTGCAAGCAAATACTGAATATGGGATTGTTAGAATCAACTTCATTTCAATTTTGTTTAACCTAAATAAAAGCAGGGAAACTTAAGCAAGGAACATGTGAATCCTGTGCTGATATCCAGGATAGAAATTGATGAGGCATGGATTTTTGAGCCTGAGTTTTCTTTTTCAGATATTGATAGAGATTCTCAGTCATCCAAATTATAGTTGTCCCAAAGGTGTGTTTCCGAAGGCAATGGGACTTTCTGTGTTTTTCCTTGAAGACGTTTCATTTCTCATCCAAGAAGCTTTTTCAGTTCATCACAAGAACTGAAGATCCTTCTTGGATGAGAAGCAAAATGTCTTCATTTTTTTATATTTATTTATTTTACCAGATCAATAGTACAATTCGACAAATGAAAAATGAAATGAGAGTTTTAGTACGTTGATAATAGACTAATTAAGAGAAATAATTAAGAGAAATCTTTGTGACCTAGATAAATGTGGTGTGCTTAATAAACCACAACAACTGGTGTACCCTGTGTCATCTAATCTGATTGGAAAAATCATGAAGACAGAGCTAGAAAAGAATTTGGAAATTATTGGTTTACCTGTTTGTAAAATATACAGTGAAGAAATTTCATTTTTCTGTGTAGTTGTTCATTTTCATCACCTAATTCTTTTTCTTCTGCCAGTTTGTATACTTATTTATCAAATTATATAACCAGCCCCAGTTTTAAGAGACTCTATTTGATATACAAATATGAAAGTAAATTAATATAAAAGTAAAGTAAATTACAAAACAAATGAAATTCCAGATGAATTTAATAGGTGCCAAGCAGAGGTGGTATTCAGAAGGTTCTGATCAGTTCTGGAGAACCGGTAGCGAAAATTTTGAGTAATTCAGAGAAGCGGCAAATATCACCTCTGACTGGAGATTTTACAGTATCCTTCCCTTGCCACGCCCACCAAGCCACACCCACAGAACCAGTAGTAAAAAATATTTTGAATCCCACCACTGGTGCCAACCTCACTACAGCCAATAGCATACTAAAATAAAATGGCTTTAACTATCTCCAGAAAAGGCTAATGAAGAGCATTTGAAAGAGTGGAGACTCCTGTGGAGAAGACTTCTGAAAACTCTCATATTTCTGGAAATGTCTAATATGTTCTTTTCTTTCCTTAGCCTTTCCATAAAATAAATGTTCACAATTAAATAAGGAAATAAATAAAATAAGTGATCATAATTATAATTTTACAAGTTAGTGTTCTTCAGATAGATCTTTAGATTTCAGGTTTTTTTTAAAAAAAGTATGCACTTTGCTTTGAATTCTGAATACATGGGCACCATTCTTACTCTTGGAACTAGGAATCATCCTGTTGCCATCTGCCATACTCCACATGGGGCTACCCTTGAAAACTATTTGGATATTTGGAAGGTACAGTTGGTCGCAGTGGTGCAAATACTTTTGGAGACCTCCCTGGTGGCACATAAATTCCATAAAATATATTAGCTTAGCTAAGATGCTTCCATCATGAAAAACTAAATTTTAAATTCTATTATCTATTTTCTAAAGTTCATATCCTTGAAACTCAGACAAAATATCCACCTCATTCAACATCTTGATTTTAAATCAAGAAATGGGGGGAAATGCTAGAGAGATGGATCTTAGTGAATGTGCAAGAAAAGAGGAAAATAGGATCAAAAATAAATATATAGTGTGAGATTCTATTAGCGATTGATGGATTGTTGGAAGATATTATAATCATTTTTTTTTTTACATCCCATTATTTTCACATCCCATTATTTCAGCCTAGCATGAGCTTGTTATTTGGCACTTCTGTTTAGGTGACATATTATTATCATACTAAGTGCAAAAATAAAATAGTGTTGATTGAAAAAAAAGTGCATAATGGTATACAAAGCAAACATAAAACTCACTGGAGGGGGGGAAAGGCAAAGAGAAAACCATACCTTAATCTGTTAAGATCAGGTAAAATTATTCTTTTAATTCCAGCATTTCAGAGTTAAAATTTCACATAGAAGATAAAATGTCTATTTGTGCTGATCAACAAAATAGCAGTTCTCATTGCTCATCAGAAAACCCTATAAATTCTACAAATTCAGAAGTGCTCTATCCCAAATGATCAAAAACTACATAGAGAAGTCTAAAAGTGGCTTTAGAAAACACTTGGAAATTAGCACATTTCTTTCTATCATTATTCAATTTCTTCCAATTTACAAACACAGAGAGAGGTTGGAAATGCAAGATATGAACAGTACAGTTCTAATACATATGACATGTTAACATTTTTAGACTTTTAAGAAAATAAAAAGAGAGAGTGAAGTTACTATAATTCCCAATCCTTTTTATTTTTTATCTTTTTCTTAGACGTATCTGAAGAGAACAAGAACATTTTCTCAAGGTGATGGTCATAGTTCCCTTTTTTAAATTTTCCCATTTTAAAAGGGGAAATTTAAAAATTTTATTTTTAAAGGGTATATGTTTCAAAGAACACTTACAGGATCTCATGTAGGTTTGAATCCAGGACAAATCTTTCAATTAATTAATCCAAAACTGAAGATTTTGGAATTGGGAAGCTACTTCAGAATACTAAAGAGGAACCTGTGCAGTTTAATAGCTGGAATATTGTATCTAGCTTGATGAGGTAAACTAGGAAATTGAATGGTAAGCCACAACAATAACATAAGATAGACAAAATTATCCCATGACCCAGATTTAAGGATATGCATGAAGAAACATTCATTTTATGTCCCCATATCCTTAAAGCTAATTTCATTTCATTTAATATTTATTTGAATTTTGATACATACTACCTTCATGTCATTCATTTAACATGCTCCCCTTTTGAATTCAGCAAGCAGTTTAGTCTTGCTCCATTCAATGCTTGCAACCTAGCTTCTTTTTCTCATGCAAAGTTAAAAGAGATAAGACAAACATTCCTCTTTTAACAAGCACTTTAATAGTCACCAAACATGATATATAACATTCATAGTTCTTTTCTGTGTTTCTGCTGATAATTTCTACTTTCCTCTCCCTTGCAGTATTTCTATTCATGTTATGTTGTATTATTGACAGAGAATCTAATGCAAAAATTACACAATGAATAAAAAGAAACAGAAAACAAACAGATAAGGAACTAAATTTGTATGTTTTTCATTTGCCTTTGTTACAAAACAAAAAAGGAGGGTAGTACATAGTATAGCTGTGTCTTGATCACACCCATGCAGTGCACAGATTGAGAAGATGCTTGTCAAGTGAAGGGCTTTAATTAAGGACAACTTTGACAGAACCTCCAAGAAAATAGTCCTTTTTGAAGTTCCAATTGTAATATAGAGCTCCTTTGTTTAATCTCTTAAAAAAAAATCCAGCCCCTGAAATGAAATTTGTAATACATTCAAATAATCTTCCCCAGGGTCTTTGACAATTGATCATTGCTAACTCACCACAGCCAACTTGCTATGGCCAACTCACTGCAGAACAACTTGCCATGGCCATCTTGCCACAGGACAACTTGCTGCAGGATAAGAGTTACACTAATATCAAAGAATTATGGAATAGAATCATTAAAGAAAGGATGCAAAAGGAGGGACAGAATGAAATGTGAATGGCAAAAATTAAAATAATGTTTATTTATTTTAAATCTATATATATAAAAGTGAAATGCCACCCATGCATCATCACAAAATCTCCAGAACCATAAAGCCTACAAACTTGAAATTTGGCACATATGTTCCTCTTGGCTTCTATGTGCTCACTAAGAAAGGATTTTTCAAAATTAGAGCATTTGTATTTCATATATTATTATTAACACGCTCTGGTGCTAAGGAGTTCTACTCCCCCTCCCCACCTGAAAAGAAATCTGTTCCAAATGCAAAACACAAGCAGAGGAGATGAGTTTCAGTTTTTGTTTCACAGCATCAAGCAGCTTTAGTATAGAATGTCAGAGTATATTCATGAACTGAAAGAGAACATGGTAACAAGGTCAGCCAATGAATAGGCATAGCAACTAAGTCAGCCAATGAGGACTGTTTGGAAACTGAAACTAGAAGTAGCCAAGGCGTGACTCTATATTAAGCCCTGCAGCACTGTAGCTCTAAGTCTGTCTGTTGAAAATGAAACTGTTTGTCTCTGCTGTGTGTCTTGTTTGCTTGCTGAAAACTAGAGCTCTGCTCTGAACTTGTAACATGTCTGCTTCTGTTTGAGTTTGCTCCATGTTGAAGAAATCTACAACTGGTATTGTAAAAATTTACTTGTGTTTATAAAGAAGTGAAGCCTCAGCTATCTGTGTTTACTTTTCTGGCGCTGAATTTATGCTGCAAAACTCTGAACATAGAACAGTTGAGCTAAGCCACACTCGGGCTCCTTGCTGTCTCCTTCTTGCTCACACAGCAAATACTGTTTCAGTTTCTGAACAGGATGCTAGCTAGATGAATGCCGATGGATGCTGGTAGGCAGAGGCAAATTTTTTTTTCCTTATTTCCCTCCCCAAAAACTAAGTCCGGCCAAATAGTTTCTTAGCGAAGCATGGGTATCGAGCTAGTAATTAAATAAAATTGTTAAATTATCCTGCAGCAAGTTGACTGTGATGAGTTGGCTGCAGCAGGTTGGCCATGGCAATTTGGCCATGTTGTGTTGACAGCAAGTTGACATGCCAAGTTATCCCCTTCCCCTTCTGCATGCTATCATTATAGTGTGGCTAAGAGAAATGTGAAGATACAATTCTTGTTTAAAACAGCAGCTAAAGGTAGGAGTCAGAGAATTAAACATTTTATTTCCGTATAGACACATTTCGGAATAATTTCATTGCAATGAAGAAGGGAGTCCTCAAACCAGGAATGCTTGACAGTATCAAAAAGCCACCTGTTTCAATTCAACTCTCAGGCTTAAATTATCTGCCAGCATCTTAGTCTTCTCACCTTTCAAATAAAAAAGAATATATAAAAGAATAGTTATCGTCAGGTTGAAAATGAAACAGGTAAAGTGGGAATGGATGTTCTGAGGACACAGGTAGAAAAGTCTTTATTCCTACTGAAAATCTAGAACTGGATTACAAATCCCAAGACTCCATATTACTTCCATCCAGAAATGTCTTTCTTCTATATCTTCTCCCCAACTGCAAATTATATACACTGTGGTTATATAATATGCTAAGCCATATGGCCAGAAGGAATCACCTTGAGCAACAGGAAGAAGAGTTGCAACCAAGGTAATGGTCAGATGAAAGAAATCTGAGTCCAGCCATAACTGTCACCCAAGTAGGCGTCTCAAACAAGACCTTCTCTAGTTTTTACCAAGATAAAGAGTGGGAGGGGGAAGCATATTCAGACTTGCAAGATTCTGTTACTATAACTTTATAATAAATATAGTATTAATTTGCATGACTTTGGTTTCATAGTTTGGCCTGCCTAGCAAGGCTGACCAGATGGATTTTTTCAAATAAACTACAACTGACTGGACTCAGATTAACCAACAAATTAACCAACAAATCTCATTTTGCAAATCACATTGATGGGGCTAACTCAACATATTTTGTTGTATTGATTTTTGTACACTTCTCAGAGTTTTTTGTTTGTTTGTTTGTTTTGTAATATGAACAGCTATATAAATTTGATAAATAAATCAATATTATGTCATAACCAAGCAGGTTACTCCTACTCAGAGTTTTATGATTACTATTTGGGGGACCAAATGTGAAATAACAAAAAGTTGCTTTGAATATTTGCTACATTTTGAAAGAGAATGACAAAATACCCACAAAATGATGGAGGGGAATTGTATCTAAGCTATGTAGTGGCCAAAAAATACATGGGTCTTTCATTGGATAATTTTCTCCTAAAAGGTATGACATCTTTCTATAACTAAAGGGAAGGTATACTCTCATAAACTTCTTCCACCCAAGAAACAGAATAGCAAGATAGACTGCAAAATGAAGAATATGCAATGAACTAAGCAACTCAGCAATACACTTTTTGCCATTTTGTATCAATTAAAAAAAGATCAGATTGGAATCAAGAAAAAGAAACTCTAAATTGCCCAGGGAATGATATAGAAAACCAACGCTTTTCTTTCCAGGAAAAAGTAAACTTTCAGGAAGATGGAACACAGAATTCCGGGGTGGGGGTGGGGGGCACAGAAGGCTCTCTGAAAGCTGTCTACATTCCTTTTTCAAGTTAAGTGTTGCCATTGCTTTTCCTTGGAAAGTACAATGTTTAGAAAGCAGCAAATATTCCATGGGGGTATTAAAAAGTTCTCATGGAAAGACCACTGAGTATCAAGTGAAGCCTTGAGAACTTCCAGGGACAAAGCAAGGAGACTATCAATCATCCTTACATTATAGGCAGCTAGTGATGTTCACAGGAGATGGTCAAGAAAGACAAGATATCAGACATAATAATGTCATTGAAACTTTTGTTTTTCTATGGGAATTAACAACACACATAAAAGTGAGCAAAGCTTCAATCATTGTGATTCCCCTTGTTGGGGAAAGAGGGATTCTAAATTCGATACATAAATAAATATAAATTATGGTCACCCTCTTGATTTTCTTGACCATACCCTGTGGACACCCTTGCAGGTAATCAAATCTGATGTAGTTTGGCTTTCATTAACTAGCAGCCAATTCAAATCATGTTGCTTGATCTTTTATTGATTTACAACATCATCCAAGGAATATTTCCTTGAGTAAGCAGCAGCACAAAATTAATTCTGATCCTTTATGGTTTGAGTAACAGAAATGGAACTTGAATGAAACTGGAATAAATTTGCAGCTTGATTTCCATTGCCAATTTCTTATTTAATAGTGTGATTCTTTCAAGGTATTAAGGTAAGTTGTTTATAGCACTTGTTCAATTATGTACTCATATACTTGACATATTCTCCTAACTCTAGATACAGTGGTGCTCAGAAAGTAATATACTAAGGAAAATTGTGCACAGTCAATAAAATATAGATATGTCCTCCACCAAAATTCCATTCCCACTTTATGACTGCTGAAAATTATATTGCAAATGAGACTTTAAAAATTGTGTTCTTTTTCTAAAAAAAAAATTCACCCACTATTCTGCACATGTTCAAAGCAACAGGAACATTATGTTACAGATCTATGAAAGGTTTTATGTATGTACTAAGGTCTGGCCTGTGGTTAGCAACCATGGGAATGACAATATTTCACCCAGAATCACCTTCTATGGAAGATGGGCAGTCTAGAAATGTAATAAATAAAAAATAATAATTGAGATCATAATAATGAATAATAAGGCCACAAGTGATGGTCATCCATATCAGAGAAATATGCAAACAGAAGTAAGTATTATATTAGAGGAAAACCACGGCTGAGGAAAACAAAGAAAATACAAGTTAAGAAAAAAGGGCATGAAATATATACTAATTTTTATGAAGTTGGTTTTAGCTGAATCCACTGGTTTGGTATCTATGGAGATTCTCAGTCATCCAGGTCATGGTTGTCCCAAAGGTGCTTTTTCAAGAGGCAACTGGGCTTTCTTAGTTTCTCCAGAATTGAAGAAGCTTCTTGGATGAGAAGTGAAATGTCTTCAAGGAAAAGAAGAAGTCCAGTTGCCTCTTGAAAAAAATATCTTTGGGACTCTGATATGGTGTGGAAATCAAACATAAATTACTGTTAAAAATAAAAGTTGTGTACATGTTTTACAGCCAGTTTGGTTCTAGTGGTTAAAGCATCAGGCTAGAAACTATAAACTCTAGTCCTGCTTAGGCACAAAGTCAATTGGTAACCTTAGGTTGGTCAGTCACCCTCTTTCAGCCCTAGGAAGAAGTAGATAGGCAAACCACTTCTGAAATCTTGCCAGGAAAACTGCAGGACTTGGTGCCCTTACATGCAAACACCATTTATCAATATACGAAACCCATCAAAGAAGTGTGTGCTATGGACACCTGTCAAAACTTTATTTTTTGGACATTATATTAAAAGGCAGAAAACATATTTTAAGAAGGGAAAAAAAGCTAATGTTTTCTTGCCTTCTAGGTTGCTTAACATTTTTCAGACTTATTAAATATAAATGGAAAAAAAACTGATTCCATTTAATATGAATGTTTGTGAAGTGCATATTATAAAAAAAACATTTGGGAATGTGAAGAATTCCAATTTGAGAAGATTTTTATAGTCATAAATGCGGGGGGGGTGGGGGTGGAACATGCAGTGGAACACTTCGCTGGCCTTTGAACATATTTTTTCCTATTTAATTAACACCTATCTTATTGTGATGAAATAAAACCTGGGATTATTGGATTATAATTAGCTTTGTTTCTAAACCTATGAGTATTTTCTCAAAAGCAGTGCATTTTTAGGCACTCAAAGGAGCATTTTTAATATGAATGTCTCCTGGTTTTTTTTTTAAGCGTTTTTATGTCAGTATGTAAGGCCTTATGAGCTTAAGGCTTTGTTGTGATCTAAATTAAATAACAGCTGTTTCTGATGATTATTCCCATCTCTCAGAATCAGTTTTAGTGCTTCCCTTTTGGCAAATGAAGATGTTTTAGATGACACAATCACCACTTCCTACTGTTACTGCCTTGACCTCCATGTGGACATCCAGCAGAACCTTTCCTGTCTATTGATCTTGGAGTCAGGCTGTTCTAGAGGCCAATACAAATGGTCCCGATGGGAGCAGGGCCATCACCATTGCCAAGGTGATCTGTCATCAGGGTTCAAGTTGTGTGTCCCATCAAGAGGATCTTTCTCTGAAGGAGATGCATAGCTTCACTTCAGATTGTCAATTTAACTGACTCTTGTAAACTAGACTGAAGTGGTCAGATAACATGCTGAGCACTTCAGGGATGCTACAAGGTTCCGTCTTAGGCCCAGTACTCTTCAATATCTTGATAAATGACTTAGATGAGGGAATAGAAGGGGAATTTACCAAATTTGCAGATGATACTAAGCTGGCACAAATAGCTAACACCCGAGAGGTTAGGCTCAAGATCCAGATGGATCTTGACAGACTTGAACACAGGGTCCTATCTAACAAAATGAAATTCAATGTAGAGAAAAGTCAAGTCCTACACTTAGGCAAGAAAAAACAAAAGTACACATATAGACTGGGTGAAACCAGGCTTAATAGCAGTAACTGTGAGAGGGATCTTGGAGTCTTAGTGGACAACCAGTTAAATATGAGCCAGTAGTGTGCAGCGGCAGCCAAAAAAGCCAATACAATCCTAAATTGCATTAACAGAGGGATACAATCAAGATCAAGTGAGGTATCTGAGATGTTCTTACTGGGAATAATGGAAGAGAAGTTTAGCAAAACTGATACTTATCTAATAATACATGTAATCATGGCAGCAAGAATGATATTTGCCCAAAATTGGAAGGCAAGAGAAATTCCTATGGAGGATGATATGATTGATAAGATACTACAATGAACCAAAATGGATAGGTTGACATTAGAATTGAAGGATAAAGATGAGCCAGAATACCATAAAATATGGAATCAATTTTATTATTGGAGGGATATGAAAGGGAGTTTATAAAATTGGTCTAAGAACTAAAGGTGAAATAGGGAGGATGTGAGGGACCACTTATTCGAGGAGCAATGAGAAAGAACTATATATCTCATCTGCCATCATCAGGCTTCTGTATTGTGTTCGTCTGTGAGTCAGACTTTCACAGCCATTTCTGTTTGAAATTTGGTGCCAGCCATCTGCTGTTCCAGAATGGTTTTTTCTTCATCCTGATTGGTTGGGAGTCTTGGTCTGTGTTTATTGGTCTTGGAGTTTGCTGTGTTCTGCTTGATTGGTGTTTCTAATATCTTCTGTCTGTTTTTTGGCTCTTTTTGTATCTTGATTGGGTGGCAGCATTGTGTTACTTTATTGGAGGCCTTTAGTACAGCTTGGCTTCGGGTAAATGGACGGCTATCATTAGTTAGGAAGCTGGGTTTCATCTGGGTGCCTGGTTGGGGTATGTTTGAACTGGAGGTATCAGGGGGATCTGTTTGTGCCCAGGTGTTTGCCTGGCTTGTGGTGTGGAGATTTTTTTGTTTGTGAGTGCAGGCTTCCAGATAATTGACAGCCTGGTGGAGTCATCTCTTCTATTCATGCTTTCAAGTCTTTTTTCAATCTCTACGGCTTCTCTGATAATTCTGTAGCTGGGGTTTTCTATAGTGGCTAAGGTTTTGGTGCCATTGAAGTCGATGCTATGACCTGTGGCTTTCATGTGTTGGACTCGTGAGGAAGTGTGTTCCAGCTTTTTTACTGCATTTTTGTGTTCATCCAGGCAGGTACTTATTCTTTTATTGGTCTGTCCAATGTATGTGGCAGGGCATGATGCACAGGGGACTTCATATATGCCTTGGTTTTCCAGGTCAATTTTATCTTTGGGGTTTCTTAGGATGGCTGCTATTTTTCTGTCTGTTTTGAAGGCAGTCTTGATGTGATGCCTGTGTAGTATCTTACTGATTTTGTCTGTAGTACCTCTTATGTAGGGCAGGACAGCTGTTCCATAGGTCTGTTCATCTTCTAGGTCTCCATTATCTCTCAGTGTGTTTTTGTGGATCAGGCCTGTGATTTTGCTTTTGTGGAAGCCGTTGGCTGTCAGTACTTTAGTCAGGGTGCATAGTTCAGTCTTTATGTGTGTCTTGTCTGCCAGGCGTTTGGTTCTGGCAATTAGTGTTTTGGCCATGGAGTTTATCTGTGCTGGGTGGTGGTGGGATTGGGCGTTGAGGTAGCAGTTGGTGTGTGTTTTCTTCTGGTATATGGTGTGTCCTAGTGTGCCATCTGTTTTTTTTGTAGATTAGTACATCTAGGAATGGTAGTTGTTTGTTTGTTTCCGTTTCCATGGTGAATTTGATTTTGTGTGTGCTGTGTGTGCTGTTTAGGTGTGTTAGGAAATTGTTTAGGTTTTCTTTTCCATGGGGCCAAATCACAAATATGTTATCAATGTATCTTAGCCATAGTTTGGGTTTGTGGGTGGCATTGGCTAGGGCTCTGGATTCGAATTCTTCCATGAACAGGTTTGCAATGACGGGTGACAGTGGTGATCCCATAGGGGCTCCTTCAATTTGCTTGTATCTTTGTCCTTTGTATATGAAATATGTGTTGGTTAAGCAGTGTTCTGTTAGTTCCATGAGGTGTTTGGGTGGTTGGTATTTATTTTTGATGATTTCGAGAGTTTCTTTTATCGGGACTTGAGTGAATAGTGAAACCACGTCAAAACTTACAAGTAGATCTTCTTGTTCCACGTATAGATCTCTGATCATTTCCAAGAGGTGACATGAGTTTTGTACATGTGAAGCTGCTGCTTCAGCATGGGGCTGTAGCTGCTTTGCTAGGTATTTGGCTAGGTTTTGTAGTGGTGCTCCTCTGGAGCTGACTATGGGTCTGAGAGGTATGCCTTCTTTGTGTATTTTTGGGAGGCCGTATAGTTTGGGGCATCTGGAAGATTTTTCTTTTGGGATGATCGTCTGTTGGATCTCTTTGCTCATGTGGCTGGTTATAATTTTCTTCTTGGTTATTTTTTCAAGATATGTGGTTGGGTCTGTGTTTATGGGTTTGTATGTGGAGTCTTGGAGTAGGTCTGTCAATTTTGTTTCGTAGTCTTTTCTATGCATTACTACTGTGACATTACCTTTATCTGCTGGAAGTATGATTATGCTGCTGTCGTTCCTTAAAGCTTGCAGGGCTTTTAGTTCCTCTTTGTGCAAGTTGCTTTTGAGTGGTTTGCTTGTGCATAGGATGTTAGTGACTTGGTGTCTTATTCTATCGGCTTCATCTGTATTTAATTTAGCTAGGCTGGATTCCACTCTACATATGATGGATTCTGTGGGGATTTTTTTGGGTGATATATATATATATATAAATGTACATAATTTCTTTCTGAATGTAATATGCACTGACAAAAATGTATGTCAAAGAAGACCACCACATTCAATGTTCTTATGTGTACACTCAATAAAATTTATTTTTTAAAAAAAGATCAAGTGAGGTACTAATACAACTCTATAAAGCCTTAGTAAGACCATACCTAGAGTGCATCCAGTTTTGGTCACCACACTATAAAAAAGATGTTGAGAAAAAGTGCATAGAAGAGCAACCAGGATGATTAGGGGACTGGAGACTAAAACATATGAAGAACGGTTACAGGAACTGGGCATGGCTAGTTTAGTGAATAGAAGGACCAGGGGAGACATGATAGCAGTCTTCCAATATTTGAGGAGCTGCCACAGAGAGGAAGGAGTCAAGCTATTTTCTAATATAAAGCACCTGTAGGCCAGACAAGAAATAATGGATGGAAACTGAACAAGGAGAGATTTAACCTGGAAATAAGAAGAAATTTTGTGACAGTGAGAACAATCAACCAATGGAACAGCTTGTCTTCAGAAGTTGGGGGAGCTCACTTAAGACTTTCAAGAAGAGATTGGACTGTCATTTGTCAGAAATGGTGTAGGGTCTCCTGCTTGAATGGAGGGTTGGACCAGATTACCTACAAGGTCCCTTCCAACTCGGTTAATCTGTAATCTGTAAAACATCCATGATACATGGATCTAATTTGTTTTTAGATATATTGTGACTGCATTGGTTTGTCACAGTTCCATGTGGGTTGTCCATAGATTTACTAGAGAATATAGCCTTTTTATTTATATATATTTATTTATATATTTATTTATATATTTATTTATATATTTATTTATATATTTATTTATATATTTATTTATATATTTATTTATATATTTATTTATATATTTATTTATATATTTGGAAGCAGCATGTGGATGGCAGGGGGGCAATGTTCTAAAAAACTTAAAAATATTTCTAGGTGTTTTAGGACATTAGAACTCTCCTTGCTGGTTATAGCTGTTGGAAACCTCTATACCCTTCAGGCACATTTTCTACTTTAGTATATACCATATTTTCTTAATGCAGTTTATGTTGTATTGAAATATACTCTCTTCTTCATTTGCACATTTGTATGCATTGTTCAGGCATCATTATTTTTCCTCAGGCTAATTTTCCTGATATCTATCTTTTTGACACCTTTGCCGCTCTATCCCATGAGGTAACTCCTGGAGAAAGAACATGGAAATATCAGAAATGATCATTAACAATTTAACATTTTATTGGAGATACATGTGGTCTACAGGATGTTCATCCCTACCTTAGCAGCTGACCAACTCAATTCATTTTCCTTTCCTTTATTCCATGAAAGATATAGAAAATCAAGAAGCTTCAAGCTTTTCTAATGCATGTAGAACTGAATGGATACAAAGTGTAAATTGAAAGACATGGGAGCTTAAGAAAGTTTAATAGTCCAAGCAATAAATATAGAGGTTGCATGAATGATAAGAAAATGGGTATTAGTGAGCTTTGACCGTACAAATAGCAATAGCACTTAGACTTATATACCGCTCCATAGTACTTTATAGCAGTGGTCACCAACTGGTGGGCCATGGCCCACTGGTGGTCCATGAGAATATTTTGGTGGTCTGCAGAGAAATGTCACCCCCAGAGCACCCTTCCAAATCCAGGGTGCATGGGAACACAAGGCTGCGCCACCCACATGGCCTGCGGGAACACAAGGCTTGCATCGCTTGCATTGCAAACAACATGAGGTTGTGAGGGGAGGGGGGAAAGGACAGAGGGGGGGAACTTGCCCCACTCACCCCATGCACCTGACCTGGCCACCGGGCTGTTTCTTTCCACTGCTTTCTTCTTCTGCTTTTGGCTGCATGCAAGGAAAGCAGCAAAAGTCTTTATTTCTCTCCCCCAAACTCCACCAGAAATTTGGGACCCTGCAAGGCATCCTGCTCCAACAGGCTGCAGCAGCAAAGACTCATTTCTGGTGGAGGGGGAGAGAAAGAAAGACTTTTGTTGCTTCTGCTGCTTTCCTTGCATGAAGCCAAAAGTCAGTCAGTCTCTCTCTCTCTCTCTCTCTCTCTCTCTCTCTCTCTCTCTCTCTCTCTCTCTCTCTCTCCCACCAACCTCAGCAAGCCACTGTCAGTCAAAATTCATATTAGTGGTCCACGGGTTTTAAAATTATGAGTTTGGTGGTCCCTGAGGTCCAAAAGTTTGGCGACCCCTGCTTTATAGCACTCTCTGGGTATTTTACAAAGTCAGCATATTGCCTCCAACAATCTGAGTCCTCATTTTACTGACATTGAAAGGATGGAAGAGTGAGTCCATTTGAGCTAGCCAGGATTGAACTCCAGGCTATGGCAGAGTTTGCCTGAAGTACTACATTCTACCACTGTACTGCCATGTGTCAAAACATAAATCAATATAACATTAGAAGTATGCCAAGAGAGATGCTGTCTGAGGATGTGGTTGTATGAAAGTTGTATGAAAGTTGGTATAATTTAGCCCAACTATCCTGTTAGTCAATAGCCATCTTATTTCTTGGAACTGCTCATTAGCAAGATTGATGTGGTTAGATTATTTAGCAAGGCTAGGGAGAAACATGCCCATATCCTCCTTTCACCAGGAATTGCATGAGACCCTTGTTTCTATAACTTATTTTCACAGGCTTCTGTGGATAATTAGACAGAAAACCACAAGCACCATGGTAAGTTTAAAGTTACAATGGTGATAGCTGTAACAACAGAACAAACATCTAATTTGAGAAATAAGACTGATATTCTTGTACTTTCTTCAAGAGAAAGAAAAAAAATATGTTATGAGAATTGGTTGGTCACAATTTCTCATCTTTTCTGAAAAAATAAAATAACATCCCTTTGAAGAAAACTATGGTTTCAAACTATGATTTAGAGTAGACTTACTGTAAACAGTGGGACCAGCACTTTACATTACTTATGACCAAAATCCATTGACTTCAATAAATCTAAGTGACTTAAGCCTAAATCTAGCACAATGTGCACATGGGAATTGGGCAGAAGCAAATTCTTTGATTTTTATACTGTACAGGTGTTAAAAGTTTTAATATTTTTAAAAAGCTTTATATGGCCTTTCTGATTTTATACTAACAAAAATGAGACCGATCAATGTCTTTTTGAAAGCATCTCAGTCAATCCAACTGCAAGTCAGAACAGTTTCTTGAGCATGTATCTTAAGAAAATGGGAAGACAATTACAAAAGTCAACAAAAGGTTGACAGACTGATAATACAGTAAAATGTTCTCTGGAGTCTTAGAGAAGTTTGCCAATCCAATCGGTAGATAGTGAAGACTGAACTTCTACAGTACTCAATCTACAGTACTCACTTTTTCTGAAAAGATCCAAAATTCATTGTTATAATTGATCAATTTCTTCTGAAGAACAGCTTCTTTCACTTTACCTTGCTCCCCAGGAGCATCAATCAAATATATAAGTAAGAAGTATGAGCTTCTTAAAGTAAAAATCTCTGCTCTGTGTATTACTTGAAAGAACTCATCCCACCAATGCACATAATGAAAACTACTTCAGATATGAAACCAGTAATCAAATAACCAAACAATCATAGTTTGATGCTATTCCTTTGGTGCTGCCTCCTATTAAGAAGCTTCTAAAAAACCCAAGTAGCAAAATGCTACCCTTTTGTAATATCAGCAGATTTTTATTTTGATCAGGGTAATAATAAGGCAAGTAAGAGCTGTGTATAATTTTGACTACGACTGCTCAGATAAAATCAGGGCTGTGTTTATAGCAAATGCTTTTAGAATGAAAAAGAAAGAAAGAAGGAAGGAAGGAAGGAAGGAAGAAAGAAAGGAAGGAAGGAAGGAAGGAAGGAAGGAAGGAAGGAAGAGAAAGAAAGAAAGAAAGAAAGAAAGAAAGAAAGAAAGAAAGAAAGAAAGAAAGAAAGAAAGAAAGAAAGAAAGAAAGAAAGAAAGAAAGAAAATCAGATATATTCTCCTGCATTTTTTTCTACTAGTCTTCATTCCCTTGAGGAAAGAGAATTGGCTTTTGTTCAATGAAAAAGAGAATTTCAGACACATTCTCATAGTTGGAAGATGGACCTCTTGCATTTCTGAGACCACCTCCTTTATTATATAACCACCTTTTCAGAGGTCTGCAGCCTCACTGGCTTTTTATACTTCATATATGAGATGTATAAGGCCACCCAACTCAAATTATGAGACCCTGGGCAACACACAATAAACAAACCTCAAAGAAAAATGCCAGGAGGAAACTCCTACCATGGGTCTTTTTCAGAGGAGAAAAATATGGTCTCTATGGGAGGATGATTGTAAAGAGATGTATCATAGAAAATAATCCCAGCAATATAGCCCATGTATTCAATAGAGCAATAGAGCCTTCCTATTATAAAGTCAGCGGAAAAGCATGTCAAGACAAATTTGAAATAAATTCTCAAGTGTTTTGAAATTAAAGCAGAGTATCGGATGCCTCTTTCATAAAAGAAGAAAAGATTTAAACTGCTGATTTCCACAACCTAAACACAAATAAAATGGAATCACCAATAACATTTTTAAGAGTTCTGTTCAAATAATCTCTTGAATTTCTCAGTTAGAATGAATATATATATATATATATATAGTAAAGAGAGACCCTGTCCCAGTTTTTCTTAAGTCAGGAAAGGAGAACAACTGTTCTTTCTTCTCCATCCACCAAGGGCAAAACATTTTTTAAATGTCTAAGTTCATAACCTCTATCCTCTAAAAATGGACATTTGTAAAGAAAACTATGCAACTAGTATTTTTAAGGAAATGGATAAAAAAGAGATAAAACCTTCAGAAATAAGCTTAAAATATATTGCAGGAAACATTTTGCTTAGCTCTAACTCCAAAATATAGCAGTATATTTCTATGCATTCTCTACCATTGATATCAGCAGTGACATCAAATCCTTGCTTATCCCCTCAGTATGATCATATTTATCAAAGAGATCTCATGCTGCCTATTTTAAAGTTACAAACTAACCTATAAGTTGATTAAACAAAGAAAAAAATAGACAACTCAAACACCCCCCTTATTCCACACACACTCACACAAAGACAATTCCAAGCATCTGGAATAATTTTCATATTTTCTTTTCCTGGTTGAAGCACTGTGTATTCATACACACTTTGTGTCTGAAGGATTGCTAGCACACAAGCATAGAATGTGTGTACATGCAAGTATGTGGGTGGAGGGGGAGCGGGTGTTTTTTCTTTTTTATCCAGCATAGAAAAATCTCTGTGTAATATTGTAGTTTACCAGCTTCTTCCGTTCTCCCAAAGGGGACCTGGCTTGAAGGCAGAAGAGGAGATGACCTACTGAGTGAAAGTTGAGTGTTGCAAATGCATGGGGTAAAATTAGGTTGTGTGGCTTCTTCCCTGGTAACAGGAACCATTCCATTTCAGTGCAAGCTTGCTCTTGACTCTCTGAAAGAAAAGTGATGGCTAAAGTCCATTTTGTCTGCTGTAGCTGAAATTGGATTCCTCCATCTGAGTTTCTGTAAGGTTAGAAATTTGGGATTGTGTCCTTCCTATTTCTTCTAGAGCACAGGCTAGAGAGTCTAAGTCACCATCGTGCTGGTGTCTGGCTTCCCATAAGTCCAAAATGACCGCAGAGGGGCTGTGGTGTGTAGCAAAATAAGATAAATTCCTAGAGAAGGAGAAAAACAGAAGGAGAGAGAAAAAAAGAAGTGTTAGAGTAGTAACTATTGTCAGTCAACCACAAATGAAGAGAGGCAGTCTAAGATGCAAATTGAAAACTGCACTACTGTAGGCAAAGATTCTCACAAAATTTGCCATTTGTTCCAAATAACCACTTTTCCTCTAATAGTGTTCTATTCTAGCTTGGATCAACTCCCAATTTTCTCTTAGTCCAGCTCAGTATTGGTTCATCTTTTGCTCTCTCTACCTGTTAGTCAGTCCTTAACTTTGCAAACATTATTGGTTGTGGGATAATCTGAATAATAGGATTAGGTGGGGAGGCTAACAAATATACCTCTCTTGCATCTAAGCTCAAGAGAACCATTTCCTCCAAGGAAGGAGGCTGTCTCTTCCTTCATGTTCTGTTATAGATAGGATGGTATAATGGCCTCCATTCAACCAATAGATTTCTTCCCAGATGTACTTGTTGAACACTCTCAAAATTCTTCATTGATTCTTTCAGTTCCGGTTTGTCAGGCCTCGGCGGTGGCAGGAATTCACAATTGTGCGCGATTCCTGCTGCGCTCGCCGCTGGAGTGCCTCCGATCCAGCTGGATTTGGAGGCTATAGTTATCCCGTAGAGATAACTGAAGATAGGGGAGATCGGGCAGGGGTCTGGGGGCATCGCAACCCCCTTCCTCAGCCGGCTTAACTCCCTTTTCCAAAGGCGGTGGAGCGGCGGTCAGCAATGGCTGCCACAAAGAACCTTTCAGCCGGACAAGTTTGTGCAGGAGGAAGTTGAGAAAGTGAAAGTTTTTGGCTGAACCGGGACAACAAGTAACATCTGAATACCCTGGATATTTAGCTCTCTAAATGATACATTGTTTCCCAAGAAGATCGTAAAAAGCTGCAGATGAAAGTGGAAAGGGAAAGTTTTTTTTCTTCCACTCTCCTTCCCTACGGAGATAGCAGATGGAAATCGGAAATACCCGCTTTGGCAACAGAAGGTACCTAATTTTGAAAATTAAAGCCAAGGGGACATTAAAGATTTCTGAACATTGATATTTAAAAATCAAAATCTTTTTGCTATAAGTGGGAAGGGAGAGGTAAATGATTTATACTAAGATTCTGCTGGAGGAGACTGCTTGGAGCTTATAAGATTAGAGACTAAACTGCAATAAAACTTCTAAAAAATCATTTTGGAATTGTGTAATTGAACTCTACCCCAGGAAGAGAAAGTATTAAAAGAAGAAGTGCTAAATGAAACAGTTTGTGTTGATTTGGATTGCTTGTTGACTTTGGGACTTTTGCAAACTATCTTTTGAAAGACTAAAAAAAAATTGGATTGTTTAAAAAAAATCTTACAATGGCATTATCTGTGGAAGAATTGAAAATGGAATTTAAAAAGCTAAAAGAAGAGGAACAAGAAGGCAAGGGCTCTTCTGGATCTGTTTTTCACTTCTTAGAAATGGCGATTTCTACTTATCAGGAAATACAGCAACAAGAAAGCTGGGATGAAGAAGAAAAAGCCATCTTTAATGGACAAACAACTTTAGTTGAGGAAGAAAAGGGAAAAAGGGGAAAGAAAATGGAGAATTCAAGATTTGAAAAAACAAGAAAGGGAAAAATAAGGTGAAAAATCGATATAATGTCAGAAAGCAACAGAAAGGAGGAATACAACAGAGGGAAGAGTAAGAGGGTGGAGATTGAGAAATGGGGGGGGGGGTAAAAAGGCTAGATTCGACAAGAAAGGAGGGGAAAAGGGGAAGAGAAGTTATAAAGGCTTAAAACAAGATGTTAAAAAACAGGTTTTTTTTAGAGACAAAGGGTAAAATACAATTTAAAAAGAGATTCTGCAAAAGTACATAAGATTGTATCGTATTTGTATTTGAAATAGAGTTAGAAAATTGGAATATTTTAAGTGTTAAATTTGGGGGAAAGATAGAAAGGCATCATACTTCAACCAGTGATTACAGGAAAAATTTTGTATTAAAGAGAAAAGATAAATAGATAATTGAAAAAGAACGGACAAAAGATACAAGTATAATGATTTAAATTGAGATGAAGTAAATAAAATAGAATTAAGAGAGTGAAAAGAGGGGAGAAGACATAGAAAATATAGAATGTTAAATAAGATATGAAATAGTATATAAGGTGAGCATGAATTTGATTTATGTCTGTACAAAAAGATGTAACCCGGGGATAAGCTGCTTTCTAAAAAGAAGTTTTATGTTTTCATGTTACGTGTTTTGTTTGTTTATGTTTGTTTATTGAGAATTAAGAATGTTGGATGAGAACATATGAAATTGTAAATAAGACAGATGAAAGTATAAGTTTAATGAATAAAATTGAATAGAAGTAAAGGGAAAAATAGTGAGAACTTGGAAAAAGAGTAATAAGATGTGAAGTTGAATACACAAGATGCATATTAAATTGTGTTTGTATGGAAATGTGATAATTTGGAACTATGCTGTACTTAAACAAGATGTTTTATTTGTTTTGTTAAAACTTAATAAGCAGTTTTTAGAAAATATGTTTTATGTTCTTACGTTTTATGTTTTGTTTGTTTGTGTATTGTCTTTGAAAATTAATAAAATTTGTTTTTTTAAAAAAATGCTTCATTGATTCTTTGATATATTTGATACTTGTGTTTCCAAACCCCCCATGCTTTTTGAGATAAGCAAGATAAGCTTTTTTAACAGCTAGGACTTCCTGCCTGAACTTGCATGAAGCTAGTTTGCATTGTTGGCAAAAAAAAAAAAAAATGATAATGAAGTAAAAGAATGGAGTGCTGGAAACTGGATTGCAATATCTGAAACCCTTATGGTGTTTTACTCCTATCTACACCACAACATTTATTGCTTTCAGCTCCCCATCTTCTCTCGAAGGGCTGATATTTTATCATGGTAATAGCAATAGTAATAATACTTAACTTATATACAGCTTCCAAGTGCTTTACAGCAGAGGTCTCCAACCTTGGCAACTTTAAGACTTGTGGACTTCAACTCCCAGAATTCTCCAGCCAGCAGAGCTGGCTGGAGAATTCTGGGAGTTGAAGTCCACAAGTCTTAAAGTTGCCAAGGTTGGAGACCTCTGCTTTACAGCACTCACTGGGTGGTTTTCAATGTCAGCATTTTGAAGCCAACAATCTGGGTCCTCATTTTACTGAGCTCAGAAGGATAGAAGTCTGAGTCAACCTTAAGCTGGTCAAGATGGAACTCCAGATTGAGGGTAGAGTCTGCCTATAATACTGCATTCTAACCATTGCACAACCAGGGCTCCTCATTCTTTTGTTTATGATCATTCTGAATAGAAAACAACTTGAATAATCAAATCCCACTTTCTTTATGATACAGGGTCACATTGGACTGGTTGTGAATCATCCATACTATGTGAGACCATATAGGGGTTATGTCTCCTTCCCAGAGTCTTTTGTTCTCACTATGGGAATATAATGCTGGGTTGGCAACCAGGTTATATTTAACCTAGTTATAAACATGTTACACTTTAGTAATAGAGACAGAACTCTTTTTGCTTTATATAAAAACTTGTAAAGGTAAATAATCTGTGTCTCTTGGACAATCCAAAGAGCTTCACTTTGAAACCTAGCTACAACATTATTGATCTTCAGGGAAGCATTATTAGTTTGCCCTCTAAAACAGTGCAAATGCATTGAACTTCCAAAAGTCTTAACAGGCATTTATTATGTTCTACCCATTGGCCATTTAAGAAAAGAGGAAGTACACAATTCGCCAGCCTTCTGGATTTGATGACCTTGAATGCCTTGTGAAACAAAAATAATTTAAAAGTACACCTCTTGGCTGAAAGAAAGGTGTACACTTCTGCTATATGGAGGCATTAGCATTAACCTTGCCTTTTCCTGTTGCCTTTTGTCACTTAAACCAGCTGAAATGTGGGCACATACATTATGGAAATGTTCATTTGTTTTCAATAGCTGTGGTGGAACAAACTAGTTTATGCATGCACATTATTCTCAAGCTGCTTCTTCACAAATTAACTTGGATTATTTCCCTTGGGAAAAGTGATATAAGCAAGGTTTTGGAGCAAGTATCTATTTGCATAACTAGATTTGCATACATACAAGCCACCAAATGTGCATAATCCATGCATGTACATTTAGAGAAGGTATACTTTTGCTGCCATCTTTGTAGAAGGACCATTATTCAGAGACCTTGTGGATTCCAGTGAGGGACAGTTCATATCCTGTTGACTGATATTCTTTAAAGAGTTGCTTTGTTTTGATGAGTGCATGCAACATATACCGGTAGTCCTGAAGCTGATCTGTGAAGCAAATTGTCCATCATATTGAAGAGTGACATAACTAGAGTGCATTATACATTGTCTAATAGCCCTAGCCAAGCTTTGGTGAGTGCTGTTTCAAAAGAGCTTCCTCTAGGCTGCTTACCAAACATAGAGGATGTTGTTATTTTTCTTCTCCAGCATGGCTTCCCTCAAACTCTTGCTAAACAATGACAGCTGTGGCAAGAGACACATGACTCTGTGGCAAGAGCCTCCAACATGGTTCACAAAAAGCTTTGGCAAGCCATGCTGCAGAACAGATTCTTTGCTTCTCCACCACTTTCTTAGCAAAGCTCAAAGAGGCTTTTGCCCAACTACACAGCTGCTCCAGAAACTACCTCTAGCTTTGGCAAGTGGCAGATGGGGGGGGGAGGAGGGGGGAGAGAAAGAGAGAGAAAGAGAGAGAGAGAGACTTCAAGCCAATCACATTACCCTGTTACTTGTGAATCTAAGTTACACCTAAAATTTATGAAACTACAGGTATGAACTTTTGTCCTGTCCCACAGTTTGATGTCAGCTGAGATATGGAATTAGTCTTACTACTAGGTAAAATGAACGAATTACTTTGATTTGCAAGTCATGAACTGGATTCAAAACCCAACTACCACCCTCTTGACCCATTGTTATTGCCTTCTAAGTGTTATTTTATGAGATCTCTGCAGACCAGGCTGGAATCTAGCAGTGATTTCTATTTGAATAGTTCACAATGACTCACAGATGCTTGTGTGCTAAGATTGGGAAGATTTTCTCATAATTACCTCTGACCTTCACAGAATGTTTTGCACAAGATAGGAAGATGATTGGCCAGAGAGTTATTGGGAAAGAGATGGATCCTTCTGCCTCTATAATAGATCATTTAGAATATTTCAAACTCATATGATAACATTTGCATAACATGTGAAACAGAAGAGTTTAAATAGTTCACTTCTCAGCTGTGACTTACATCATGACATCTTGAAATTTTAAGTAGGTATACATAAATAAAGCAGAATTTATGTTACATTGGCAATGATCATTATCTGTTTTAATGAGAACAGCAATGTGAGCTAAACAATCCAGAGTAATAACTTTCTAAGCTGATTTTTAGGAACTTTGGAACAAAAGGCACAGTGCAATGCTTTATATTCATTATGAGGTTGACTTGAGGACAAACTTACAAAAATGAAAATAGCTAAGTTACACTGCAGAAAATAAACAAACACCACTTAAATTAATCAATTCTTTTATCTGACTAATCCTATCAATTTAGCATTGTTTGGTACTCTCCCATTTCTATAGATTTGAACTGTAATGCATATGTGCAATGCAAATGACAACTTTTCAGAACACTAGGATGTGGCTTGCAACTAAAAAATTGCAAGCAAAAGTATGTGCAATAGGCAAAATTTGCTTTCAGAAAATGTTGATGCTGAAGCATATATTTAAAAATGTGTATATTAACAACTGTAAACATAAATTGCCCATTTTCAAGACACATTTTTACTTTGATTTCATAAACTAATGGATAGAAATGAATTTGCAATAGGGAAAATTAAGGAAAACAAAGGAATAGTTATGTCCACCTCAAATCCAGATTGAACAGTCAATAATCCTGTTAAAATCTAGGAAATATGTAACATCCAGGGACATATTTTGATCTGCATTTTCTTAAAATAAAAATTCGGTATCTAAAGGCATCATGCATGCAATTGGTGTATTGAATGGATGTTAAGAAAAGGCATACCTTTGCACACCTTTGAATTTGGGATAAAATACTATCAAATCCAGTCTAATCCAGCTGCTGTTTGATTTATGCATATTGGATGTAGGATATGAGCAAGCTGATCCTGAGGGTGGAGTCTAATACATCATCTGTTTGGAGTTGCTGTGCTCCCACAAAAGCCACAAGTCCAGACTCCCCTGTGAATTCCATTCACCCTTATCTAACTTGACTGTTAGTAGATTATATTTGGTTTTACCATTAGTAGATCAGATTCTTGTGTATAGGTAGCATGTAGTAAACTTTTACTGCTTTGAATTCAACTCCTGTTCCTGGTTACTTGCACCTGACAACAGGAACAAGCTGGGAATATTTTTGCTCGGTGGAAGGAGCAGAATGGGTGCAGAATGGCACAGTAGTTCATTTCTTAATTGCCTACTTCTCATCATTTTTCTTTTTACATATGAAATTCCTTTCTCTTCCAGTTGCAAGAGAGTCCTAGGTGCTAGAGATAAAAAAAATAGTTTACTTACCCAGAGGTTTCCTAGCAACATGTAATCTTCATTTTCTGACTGAAGGGTTGAACTAATCAAAAAGTAAATATTTTACAGAGGACATGCCCAAGTTCAAAGAAATCCTAATGGAATGACTTTCAACCAGAGCCACTATCATTTCCAAAATATTCTTTTATTTACATTTTAATTCAAGTTAATACATTAATACATACATAATTTAATCAATTGGCTAATTGTGAATTCTTTTGCAAAGTCTTCATAATCTCCATTTAGGTTGCTCTGTTTATGTGAGGTTTCTCATTCATACAGTACTAAAAAAGGAGCACATTAATACTTACAGATGAGATTTGAAGGATTATTTAAATAATATTCAATAATGTTTGAATTCTTGAATTCGCTATTAAAACTGCCACTGTTGCAGTTGGCATTGCTCATTTTTGAACTGTTCAGCACAAATTGAAATCTAGTTGAGTTGGTTTATCTCTCTTTTAAGTGAGAGGGGAAAATAATACATGTGAACAATGAAAGTGAAGGAAACAATTTAATCCTGAGGTCCAAATTGACTATTGGGACCAGGGAGGGAAGACACCGGTAAAGAATAAAAATAAATACAGGACAGAAAATAAAAGATAAATAAATTGGCAAAAATAAGTACAAGAGTGAAAATCAAGATAGAACAAGATCAGTCAAATAAATAAGGCAAATCTTAAATAATACGGTAGGGAGGAATTGGAGCTCAAAAACTTTAAGAATTATAGGGAAGAAAAGGATAAATAAAGCTAACATAACAGTAAGCAAGTTAAGGTAGAAAAATGAACACAAAAGGCAGAAAAAGGGATTAAAAACATATTTTTTTTAATCTTTAAAAGAACCAGCAAAAAGAAACAAACTCATGGAACAGGTGACTAATACAATTGTAGTATACAATATATGTTCCATGTATGTGTTTATGCCCAAAGAACACCAAAATTATACATGTATTAAATGTAAACTATGTGAAGTACTAAGAGGAAAAAGTAAGGGGTCTAGAGGCAACTCTAGCCAAACTCCCACCTACACCAGAAAGCTATATCCAAATTGAACCAAATAATGAACAAATAACTCCCAGAGGATTTAACCCTGCTGATAAACTCTTGGAGGAAGACAAATGGAAGTATGTCACACATAGAAGGAAATACAATAATCAAAGAATGAAACAGCATACATCTAACAAACCCCTACTGCCCAATCTAAACGAACCAGAAGCAGCCCCATTAAAACTGAGCAATCAATTTCTTCCCCCAGATGAAAATGCACAGACCCCCAACTTCCCCCTCCAAGAAAACATGCAGACACCTAGAAAAGAAACAGCATCAAATATCCCTTTAAAAAGTCATATTAACAAATACACTTGAGATAAACAGAAAAGCATCCCAGAGTAAACCCCTCCCCCCAATAAGAAAGGCGAGTGTTGGTGATAGAAAATTCTATTCTCAAAGGAACAGAACCAGCCATCTGCAGACCAGCCATACAACATAGGGAGGTATGTTGTCTCCCTGGAGCAAAAATCAAAGATGTGGCTGAGAACCTAACCAAAATAATTAGGCCCACAGATTACCACCCTTTCTTCTTCCTTCACATTGGGATGAATGATACAACAAAGAGCCTGAGTACAATATTGAGAGATTATAAGCAATTAGGTAAGAAAGTTATGGAGCTAGGAGCACAAATAGTGCTATCATCAGTATTCCCCACAAAAGGTTAACACCCTTTGAGGTAAAAAAGAATTCTAGAAATAAACCACTGGGTAAAGGGTTGGTGTCACCAAGACAACTTTGGTTTCCTGTACCATGGACTGCATTACCTAAAAGAAGGACTCTTGGCAAGGGATGAGCTGAACCAGAGGTGGTATTCAGCAAGTTCTGACCAGTTCTGGAGAACCGGTAGCGGAAATTTTGAGTAGTTCAGAATACCACCTCTGATTGGCCCCTCCCCCATCTATTCTCTGCCTCCCGAGTCCCAGATGATCGGCTGAGGGTGGGGAAGGAATGGAGATTTGGCAGTATCCTTTCCCTGCCATGCCCACCAAGCCACGCCCACAGAACTGATAGTAAAAAAAAATTGAATCCCACCACTGAGCTGAACCTCACAAAAATAGGGGAAAATGTACTCGGAAAAAGACTGGCCCAACTCATCAAAAGGGCTTTAAACTAAAATTGAAGGTGAAGAAGGGTGATCAATCTTTAGAATCTCTAGAATACAAAACTAATCATAAATCCCAAGAAAACAAATCAAACAATGAGGTAGGGAGTGATGAGGAAAAAAGAAAAACTCTAACATCTAAGAGACAGGCATAAAAGTCTTAAATGCTTGTATACAAATGCTCAACGCTTGGGGAACAGACAAGGTAAACTAGAAGCAATAGTACATGAGGGCCATTACAGAAACCTGGTGGGACGAATCCTATGACTGGAATGTACTAAAGGATGGATACAAATTGTTCAAAAGAAACAGATCAACAAAAAGAGGAGGTGGAGTTGCACTGTAAGAGATCACTATATATCTGATCAAAGAATAAAAGTCTGCTTTATTTAATTTGCAAGCCTCCGTTTGAGTCTTTGTTTTGGTTCATTTTTGGCTTAAGCCAGACCTTACAGTATATATACAGAGAAAGAAGCACTCTTGTGATCTTTTACTTTTAGGCTTGCTGTCAAACATCAGCCATAATAATTACTGTTTTGAACAATATGCAGGTTGCACAATTGGCTATTTTATATGTGAAATTATGAAATAAATTTGAGTAGAGGTCCTGGGAAAATGTCAGCATAACAGAATAACACTTAGAGGGACCTTGAGGGACCTATGGAGACAGCCTTTTGCCTTATTGCAAGGATAAGAGTTTCTACAAATGCTCCAAGAGCTTCCAACCCCAATCAGCTTGCATGTTAAGTGGCAGAGAGGTCTGAGGGCACGGTCTTCCCTAAAGAATTGCTCCACTGAAATGGAACGAAGCTGCACAAAAGAAGGCTGCAGAAAGCATGGATAATTCTGCTCTTTCAAACAGTTTTCCCTTGGAGCAATTCTAAACAGCTACAAAAGCAGCTACAAACAATCCCACTCTGGGACAAACTGAATGAACCCGCTCCAGTCAGCAGTGGAGCGGTGAGAAAAGGAAGAAAACAGGTGGTGCGCTTTCCCAAAGACTTCTGCTGCCCCACTCCAGCCCCCCCCCCACACACTCTTCCTATTTTTTTCTTTCTTTCATTTCTTTCTCTCTTTCTTTCTGATCTTTCTTTTTCTTTCTTTCCCTTCCTCTCTCTCTCTCTCTTGCTTACACACACACACACCTGGTCTGGGAAGAACTGAATGAACCCACGAGTTGCTGCAGTCAGCAGCGGGGCAGCAGGATAAGGAAGAAAATGGACGGTGCGCTCTCCCAAAGACCTCCGGCAGCCACTTGCTTTCTTGCGGCCACGGCGGGAGGGCAGGGCAGGGTGGGTGAATATTCCAGCCAGCCCAGGACTGCACATGCGGTGCACAATTTTCAGCAACCCCGGTTGAGACATCCACCTGCCCTCGCTACGCCATGGCTACTACATGGTAGGGAAAGCTGGGCAAGCGCCTTGTGGGATGAAACCATGCTGGCTTAGCCAGCCAACCAAGCCCAGGGACGGGAAGACCCAGAAAAGTCCGAGGATGGGAAGGAAGGCCCAGAAGAGTCTGGGGACGGTGGGGGAGGGGCTAACACAACTCTCAGGCTTACCTGTGAGCAGGAAGATCAGGGCTGCTCAGTTGGGGCACAGCCTGTGGGAAGGCTAGAATGGCAAGCCATGAGGACCCAGGAGGGGAGGAGCGAGTGGCAGGCGGGTGGGCAGGGTGGTCGGAGCAAGCATCAGGCGGCCGGCACAAGCAAGCCAGCGGAGACCGAGTGACTGGGTCGGGGGCATAGCCAGCCACATGGCCACATGGCTGGCTGAATACCACCTCTGTCCTTAACTCATTCTTTGCATCAGTCTTCATGCAAAAAGAAATTATAGCCCAACGTACAAAAAAAAAAAAACTAATGTAAAAGACAAACTAGAAATAAAAATTAAAATAGGCAAGAAAATGGTAAGAGAATACCTATCCGACTTTGATAAATATAAATCACCAAGTCTGACATATTATATTCCAGAGTTCTGAAGAAGCTGGCAAATGTTATCTCAGAACCACTGTATCATATCTTTAAAAAAAATGGAGCACCGGGGAAGTACCTGAGGATTGGACTGATGTGGTTCTCATCTTCAAGAAAGTGGGGGGAAAGACCCAGGAAACTACAGACCAATCAGTCTAACATCAATAACTGGGGAGATTCTGGAAAAGATAATTTTAAAAATATCTGCGAACAACTAAAAGCAAATAAAGTTATAACTAATAGCCAGCACAGGTTTGTTAAAAACAGATCATGCCAAACCAATCTTATTTCATTCATTGATAAATTGACTAAATAAGTAGACCAGTGAAACGCTGTGGACATAGTATACTTACATTTCAGTAAGGCATTTGACAAAGTAGACCACAACCTACTTCTTGGTAAGCTAGAAAAATGTGAATAGACAACATCACCACCAGATGGATTTGTAGCTGGCTGACAAACCATACTCAGCAAGTAGTTCTTAATGATACTACATCCACATGGAGAGAAGTAAGTAGTGGGTACCACAAGGCTCTGTCTTAGGCCCAGTACTTTTCAATATCTTCATAAATTACTTAGATGTGAGAATAAAAAGGTAACTCATCAAATTTGCAGATTACACTAAACAGGCAGGAATAGCCAACAGCAATCTCAGGATCCAAAAAGATCTTGACAAACTTGAAAATGGGCCCTATCAAACAAAATGAATTTCAATGTGGAGAAAACCAAAGCTTTACATTTAGGCAGAAAAAATAAGAGGTATAAGTACAGATTAACAGTGAGAGGGATTTTAATAGTAACAGTGAGAGGGATTTTCAGTCTTAGTGGATCACTTGAATATGAGCCAGCAGTGTGAAGCACCAGGTAAAAAAAACCTAATACAATCCTGGGTTGTATAAACAGAGTCATAGAATCAAGGTCACTTAAAGTATTGGTACCACTTTATAAAACCCTAGTAATAAAACACCTGAAATACTGCAACCAATTTTGGTTACCATACCAGAAAAAAGATGTTGACCCTTTGGAAAAAGTTCAGAGAAGAGCAACTAAGATGATCAAAGACCTGGAGACTAAAAAATGAAGAACGGCTTCAGGATTTGGGTTTGGCAAGCTTAAAGAAAAGAAGAATTAGAGATGTCATGATAGCAGTATTCCAGTATTTGAGGGGCTGCCACAAAGAAGAGGGGGTCAAATTATTCTACAAAGCACCAGAGAACAGGATAAGAAACAATGGTTGGAAATTAACCAAAAAGAGAAGCAACTTGGAATTAAGGAGAAACTTCTTAACAGTGAGGACAATTAACCAGTGGACTTGCTTGCCTTCAGAAATCATGGGCACCCCATCACTGGAGGTTTTTAAGAAGAGTCTAGATGAGGGGTGTCAAACTCAAGGCCCCGGGATCGGATCCGGCCTATGCAGTGCTTAGATCTGGCCTGTGGGGCTGCCCTGGAAAAGCAAAGAACCGGCCTGCAGTGCCTTTGCCAGCTAAAATGGAGCTCAGGAGGGTGGCCTTTCCGAGTTCATTTTTGCTGGCAGAGGGTTGTAGGAGGCCATTGCAGCCAAAAAGGGAGCACATGAGGGTCACGTGCAGCCTTCCCAAACTCTGTTTTCATTGGCACAGGATTACAGGAGACTGTCACAGCTGAAAATGGAGCATTTGAAGCAGTGGTGGGATTAAAAAAAAATTACTACCAGTTCTGTGGGTGTAGCTTGGTGGGTGTGGCTTGATGGGCATGTCAGGGGAAAGATACTGTAAAATCTCCATTCCCTCTCCACTCCTGGGGGAAGACTACTACAAAATCTCATTTCCTTCCCAACTACTAACCTGCTTTCCAATTCCATTCTCCTGTGCAGGGCATCAAAAGAAGACCCAGTGTCAGCTTTGGAAGCTATATTAGCACCAGATGCTTCCACACTGCCATATTCTTGAGCCTGGGAAAATGGGAGTGGGGAATTTCTTGGAGTGTATGTGGTTAGACATAATAGCATTCTTCTTCTAAGTCAAGGTCATGTTATTTCTGCACCTGGTTGAGAGGAAGTCTCAAGTTTAGGAGAATGGTGATTGGGGCATGTGATGCAATGAAGGGGTGGATTTGTAGTTTTTACTTATTGTAAGGAAAGCCAGAACTTTCAGATTTGGGATTTCCCAGATGTGCCAGTTTACTACCCAAATAAAAAAGAACTTTGGAGAGGATGTCTGTCTTGGAGTTATTTGTTGGTAATCCTGCAAACCTGATTGGTCCGCTAACAGCGGGTCGTGATTGGTCGCTCCGGGCTAATCCGATTGGCTGGTTAACGGGCTGCCGCGATTGGTCAACCCAAGCGCGGCAGGCTTAAATCCTTGTCATTGGATGCTTTAACAGCAACCAGCTCTATAAAAGGAGCTGCTGCAGCCAGGCTTTTTTGCTCTGGTCAGAAGTCACTAATAAAGAGTTGAAGTTACTATCCGAGGTCTCGTCTCCGTTATTCGCCATCCGCCCAGACATAACAGTTGGAGTGAAGGTTTTCTGAAATGCTGACACCCAGCTGATCAGCTGGGACTTGGGAGGCAGAGAATAGATGGGTTGGCACCAGTCAGAGGTGGTATTTGCCGGTTCTGCGAACTACTCAAAATTTCTGCTACCGGTTCTCCAGAACTGGTCAGAACCTGCTAAATACCACTTCTGATTTGAGGACCGCAGGCAGCCCTCCCGAGCTCTGTCTTCACTGGCAGAGTGTTGCAGAGGCCTTTTCAGTCAAAAATGGAGCTCGGGAGCCTGTTTTCACTTCTAAAGCACTCAGGCCACCAGAGGTACCCCACCATGAGTGATGTTGAGCCGGTCATGTCCCCTGGCCATGCCCCTCCCACCCCCACCCCTACCCAAGGTCAAAAACAACCCTGATGCAGCCCTCATTGAAATCAAGTTTGACACCCCTGGTCTAAACAGTCACTTATATGAAATGGTATAGATTCTCCTCCTTGAGCAGGGGGCTCCAAGATCTATTCTATTCTATTCTATTCTATTCTATTCTATTCTATTCTATTCTATTCTATTCTATTCCATTCCATTCCATTCCATTCTATTCCATATATAATTATACAAGTTCAAAACGTATAACTATATTAGTTATACTAGAGTGAATGAAAAGCTTAATAAGCAATAATAACAATAGCCATAATGCCTCTGCTGGTAGAAACATTCTCTGAACAAAGAAAATACTATACAGATAGGCCTCAAATTGCAACCACAATTGAGCCCAAATTTTTTGTTGCTGAGACATTTGTTAAGTGAAATTTGCCCCATTTTATGACTTTTCTTGACGCAGTTGTTAAGAGGTATTAAATTACTAACACCGTTGTTAAATGAATCTGGCTTCTCCATTGATTTTGCATGACAGAAGGTTGCAAAAGATGATTACATGATCTTGCGAAACTACAACATCATAAACATGAGTCAGTTGCCAAGTGTCTGAATTTTGATCATGTGACCATGGGGATGCTGCAATGATCATGAGTGCGAAAAATGACCATAAATTACATTTTTTAGTGCTGTTATAACTTCAAACAGTCACTAAATGAACTGTTGTAAGTCAAGGACTAAATATACAAAGTTCTAATCAATAGGATATATGGCAGGAGAAGTAGAGCTTGGTAGGCAGAAAATGGATTTCCCATTCCTCTTACATTTTCTATCTATGTTAGAAAACTCCAGGTTGTGGAAAATTGGTATAAGTCAAGGGTGGACAACTATGGCCTCTTTACAAACTGTGGATCTCAATTCATGCTGGCTTTGGAATTCTGGGAATTGAAGTCCACAAGTCATAAAGTGGCCATAGTTGCCCACCCCTATTATAAAAGGAAAGAGTAGAATCTATCTATCCAACTAGAGGGATTGTCTAATGAGTCACAAATCTGTCAGTTTTTGAACAGACAAGAATTTTCCATAAATAAAATAAAAAACTTGCAGTTCTGATCAGAAGCTATGCCCTTTCAATATGATTGTTTGATGTAACTTTTAAAAGAGCATGTGATCAAGTCAAAAGAGACAAGAAAATAATATGCATAGTCTATAGACTGCATATTTTCCAGTGCTGTACATCAATATCAGCAGAGATACATAGGACACAACAGGAGCCATATTTCTCAGAGATAAAGAAAAACTGGAATAATGTTCTTTCTGGACATGGTTGTGATTAGAACAGCAGATTGTGTTGTGAGAG